>NC_081353.1:7259356-7305342 GCF_029784015.1 Lycium ferocissimum
ATATATATCGGTTTATCCAAGCCCACCAGTAGTATTGCCTTAAGTCACGGCACATCTTGGTAGCACCAGGATGAATGGAATATCTCAACTGTGGGCCTCCACTAAAATTGACTTAATTAAATCATCAACACGGGGAACACAAACACGCCCCTTGATTCTCAACAAGCCCTCATCATCAATCACAGCCTCCTTAGCCGCACCACGCAATACTTTATTACGAATCTTACTCAAACTTGCATCTTCGAACTGTCTGACCTTAATCTGCTCCATAAATGGTGATCTCGCCTCAACACAAGCCAACACTCTGCCTGAATCAAACACGTCAAGCTTCATGAAACTATTAGCCAGAGTTTGAACCTCCCTAGCCAACAGACGCTCTGACGCAATCAAATGAGCCTAACTACCCATGCCAGTTGATTTCCTGCTCAAGGCATCTGCTATCACATTTACCTTGCTAGAATGATACAAGATAGTAATATCATAATCCTTAAGAAACTCCATCCATCTCCGCTACCTAGAATTAAGATCCCGCTGAGTAAACACATGCTGAAGACTGCGATGATCAGTAAATACTTCGCAACGGGCACCATAGAGTTAGGGCCTACAAATCATTAACGCAAAAACCACAGCTGCCAACTCCAATTCATGAGTAGGATAGTTCTTCTCATGAATCTTCAGATATCTTGAAGCATAAGAAATCACCTTCTTTTCCTGCATCAAAACAACATCCAAATCATAACGAGAAGCGTCACAATAAACCACAAAGTCCTTGCCCACCACGAAAAAAGATAGAATAGGAGTTGTAGTCAATAGAGCCTTGAGATTTTGGAAGCTCTCCTCACACTTGTCGGACCACTGAAAAAGTACCTCTTTTTGAGTCAAACGAGTCAAATGCAAAGCAATAGAATCAAACCCCTTCACGAACCGATGGTAGTAACTGGCCAACCCCATAAAGTTGCTAATCTCTGTCACTGATGTAGGCCTAGCCCAATCTCTCACTGCTTCAATCTTTTTAGGATCAACCATAATTCCTCCCTTTGAAACCAGATATCCCAACAAGGACACAGACGCAAGCCAAAACTCACACTTAGAGAACTTAGCATACAACTCCTTGTATCTCAACAACCCAAGAATAACCCTCAAGTGTTTTTCATGGTCTTCTTTACTCTTAGAATAAACCAGGATGTCATCAATAAACACTGTCACAAAGGAATCTAAGTATGGCTTACAATTTCCATTCATCAAATCCATAAAAGCAACTGGGGCATTAATAAGCTCGAAAGACATAACAAGAAATTCATAATGCCTATATCTACTCTAGAAAGCTGTCTTAGGAATATCCGCTGCCCGAAATTTCAACTGATGATAACCCGATCTCAAATCAATTTTTGAAAACACCAAAGCCTCCTGAAGCTGATTAAAAAAATCATCGATACGAGGGATGGGGTATTTATTGTGGATGGTGACTTCATTTAACTGGCGGTAATCAATGCACATCCGCCTAGTCCCATCATTTTTTTTATAAAGAGTACAAGAGCGCCCCATAAGGGGACACTCGGACGTATAAAACCCTTACTAAGAAGATGATAAAGCTACTCTTTCAATTCTCTCAACTCAGCAGGCACCATCCAATATAGCGGAATAGAAATAGGGCGGGTCCCTGGCTCTAAGTCAATGCAAAAATCAATATCATGATCTGGTGGCATGCCTGGCAAGTCTGCGGGAAACACCTCCGCAAACTCACGTACCATATCTTGAGTTTTAGAGCTTTATTTACGATGATTTATATATGAAAGCATATGTTGTGGAATGTGCAACCCGATCAAAATATGAATGTATGTGTTGCAGAACGTGCAACCCGATCCAAATATGAATGCATGTGTTGCGAAACATGCAATCCAATCCAAATATGAATGCATGTGTTGCGGAATGTGCAACCCGATCCAAATATGAATGCATGTGTGCCTCTCTATACTCTCATGTGATTAACTACATCTATATACAATACTTTGTCTCTGACCTACTTATTATCCTGGTGTTATCTGCCCAACTGATCAGTTGTAACTACCTGACCGGCTGTAGCAGGGTGGTAACCACATCATAACCAAACCTCTATGAATAATCTCTATGCACTTCTCATGGTCATCACTTATCCGTTAATGCCTACATGATCACATAAGACTTATAAGCACATTTCTAGGCCATTAAGACTTCTTTTCGATTAACTAAACCTTAGTCAATTCCTGGCTGCATCATAAGCCTATCTTCTAGCATTAAGTACCTTATTAGGGATCTTCTACTAGCATACTATTAATGTCTTACAAAAACAGTCCTTGAGGACACATTTCTGAATTCATCAAAGTGACGTAAGGTCGTTATACCTCCGATTTCCATTATGGAGCTAACATCATTGGCATATCTCATCTTGAAGGAACAATAATCATAAGATGAGATCAACATCAATAATATCATAAGAACATCAATCACCATAGGCTTCTAGTATTTCTAGGAATAGGGACATTATGGATATCATGTGAATGAGTGTGTATCAATAAAATCATGTCATAAGAAACAAAAGGGACAGCCTTACATACCATGGTGCTTGCTTAGCCACTCAAAGTCTACGTTCCGAGCCTGCAACTCTACATTCAAGATGATTCAAACAACAATCAGGCCATAAGAACACTTACAGACTCAAACTTAGCTAGTTAATAAGTTAACGGAATTCGGACAGCATTTCCCCTATATTATCTACTCCGAACTAATTCCAAAACAGCTCCCAAACGTCAATGACAACATCAACAATAACATAATCAAGATACTACATGACAAACATATACAAGTCCGTCTGAGACTTCCTTAAAAAATTAGTCCATAACCAACAACATCAACATATCAAACTACGACCTTTATACTATGTCTTCCTTCAATTTAAATCATTAAAAACCTCCAAAACAACTCAATATCAAAGTTAAGATAAAGAACATACCTTTTCCGATCCAAAAACTCTAAATCCAAACCCTTCTTTTAAGCTTAACATCCATAACTTCAATAGCAACAATAGCTATGATATTGCCACAAGCCTATCGAGCTAATTAGCGTACAACTTGGAGTGACTAATGATCTAGTGAGTAAAATATCTTGTAGCGAGTATATGGAGGTATGCAGAGGTGATGGAAGGTTGTAGAATGGTGGTGAAGGGGTGGAGTGTGATTTTTATAACCCCCAAAGGTCGGCTCCATAGCCTCAATTCGGTTGCAATCTAACGGTACCATTGTTATTCGACGGGCCGTCGATTTGCAACCATCGAATTGGATAGAGGAATCGTACAATTTTGTACAGGTCATATCTTCCACTGTACGTCTCGGATTATCGATCTGTTAGTTGCATTGGAAAGAAGACTCTACATAAGTTATGCATTCCATAACTCCTCATATTCCAAGAGATATACCTCTCTCAAGTTGGACCAGAATTTCCTATCCAAAATTATGCCAAGTTTCATTTTCCAAAATTTCGACAAACTTAATTTCTTCGATTCGCTTGATCCCGGAACCTTTAGGCACTTGTTAAAAGTATTTCTTAACCTTATAAGGGTTCCATGACCTCTCCGAACTTATGTTAGTTTACTCACAATGTGAACGACGCAAAAATTTTCGAGGTGTGACATTCCTCCCCCTCCCCCCCCCCCCAAAAAAAAAAAACATTCGTCCTCGAATGTTAGACTCCCAGAGATTCTTATCAAATTTTCAGTAGTGCTTCCTCTGTATCTGCACCACTACCAACCTGTGACACAGCTACCTAAAATATACAATGCCACACAAGGCCACAACAAGCAATAATAATAATAGCCTCACACGACTCGTAGTCATAAGGAATGGAACATTATGTGCCTAAAGACACTGATGTCTCTGTTTGGACCTCCTCTGGGGGTAGAAAAAAGTGCACCTACCTAAACCTCATGCCTTCTTAACTTCTCATGTCATCTCCTCATACTATACTATCTCCTCTTACCTACAAGTCATTTATATCTTATGGATTTCCTCTTGACACCCCTTATTCGGAATTCTGTGGATATAAATCCTCCGTCAAGCCATGTCTTCTATATACTTTTCCTATCTAATCATACCATTGCCATGTTATCAGTCGAACTCTTAACCTGTCGCCTGAGCACAGACTCCACTCTAGGTTCCTCTTTAATATTACTTCTCTTCCTTGCCCCGTCATTATTGCAATCCTCGAATTACCCGTAGTCCTTTTTGGAGGAGTCGTCGTCAAATTGTAAAACAACAAACACGATCTGGGATACAAAGAAGGGTAACCATCCTAAATGCCCTACAACCTCCTGTTTATAAGTATGGCGTACTATACACCCATAAATAAGACTCTACTGGATACGGCTCATAGACAACCCTAGGATGAACTGCTCTGATACCACTTCTGTCACGACAAAATCGGAGGGCCATGACGGGCACTCGGAGCTAACCTACCGAGCACCACAACACGTACTTGAATATCATATCCATACCTGAGTGGGCCATTATGCTAACTCATAAATATCATCTACTATGTGGAACACAAGCCCAAAAGATAATTTACGTACATCATCAAGCTGATCCAAGTACACATGCTGGCAAAGCTATCAAAACAATGATACAATAAAACATAGACCAAGAGGGTCATAGAACCTCTAACTGTGCATATTTATCTACGAGCCTCTACTGAAGTGTATAACACAATAAGGATGGTACATGGCCCCTGCCATACCCATGTAAATGAATATGTAACCGTGTAACCATATTGAATTACAGAGCAACTCCGGAACTAGCGGAGCGCCACGACACTGCCTGCTGAGAGATCCGTCAACTTGTATCTCAAGACCTGCGGGCATGAAATGCAGTGCCCCCAGCAAAGAGACGTCAGTACGAATAATGTACAGAGTATGTAAGGCAAAAATATAACATAATAAACATCTACTGTAAAGAAGAAGGATAAGAATCAACCTGGCACTTCTGAGCTACCAATGTAAATCTAGTATACATATATATACCTCTTCATATTCTAGCAATCTCCACTAAGTCTATATATCCTACAATGGCCCTGGTTAGCTTACTATCATAACATTATCCGAACATACGTTGCGGCGTGCAACCCGATCCAGATATGAATGTATGTGTTGCGGAATGTGCAACCCGATCCAAATATGAATGCATGTGTTGCGGAACGTGCAACCCAATCCAAATATGAATGCATGTGTTGTAGAATATGCAACCCGATCCAAATATGAATGCATGTGTTGCGGAATGTGCAACCCGGTCCAAATATGAATGCATGTATTGTGGAACGTGCAACCCGATCCAAATATAAATCTATGTGTTGCGGAACGTGCAACCCGATTCAAATAAGAATGCATGTGTTGCGGAACGTGCAACCCGATCCAAATATGAATGCATGTGTTGCGGAACGTGCAACCCGATCCAAATATGAATGCATGTGTTGCGGAACATGCAACTCGATCCTATTATGAATGCATGTGTGTGGAACGTGCAACCCGATCTAACTGCCTGACCGGCGGTAGTACGGTGGTAAATATAATCGAAACCATAACCAGACCTCTATGAGTAATCTCTATGCACTTCTCTTGGTCATCACTTATTTGTTAATGCCTACATGATCACATAAGACTTATAAGCACATTTCTAGGCCATTAAGCCTTCTTCTCGATTAACTAAACCTTAGTCAATTCTTGGCTGCATCATAAACCTATCTTCTAGTATTAAGTAGCTCATTAGGGATCTTCTACTAGCATACTATTCATGTCTTACACAAACATTCCTTGTGGACACATTTTTGAATTCATCAGAGTGACGTAAGGTTGTTATACCTCTGATTTCCATTATGGAGCTAACATCATTGGCATATGTCACCTTGAAGGAACAATAATCATAAGATGAGATCAATATCAATAATATCATAAGAACATCAAGAACCATAGGCTTCTAGTATTTCTAGGAATAGGGACATTATGGATATCATGTGAATGAGTGTGTATCAATAAAATCATGTCATAAGAAAGAAAGGGACAGCCTTACATACCTTGCTGCTTACTTAGCCACTCAAAGTCTATATTCCGAGCCTTCAAATCTACATTCAAGATGACTCATACAACAATCAGGCCATAGGAACACTTACACACTCAAACTTAGCTAGTTAATAAGTTAACGGAATTCGGACAACATTTACCCTATATTATCTACTCCGAACCAATTCCAAAACAGCTCCCAAACATCAATAATAACATCAACAATAACATACTCAAGATACCATATGACAAACATATACAAATCCGTCCAAGACTTCCTTTGAAAATCAGTCCATAAGACAACATCAACATATCAAACTAAGATCTTTATACTATGTCTTCCTTAACTTTAAACCATTAAAATCCTCCAAAACAACTCAATATCAAAGTTAAGATAAAGAACAGACCTTTTTCGATCCAGAAACTCTAAATCTAAACCCTTCTTTTAAGCTTAACATCCATAACTTCAATAGCAACAATAGCTATGATGTTGCCACAAGCTTCCCCAGCTAATTAGCGTATAATTTGAAGTGACTAATGATCTAGTGAGTAAAATATCTTAGAGGCAGTATATAAAGGTATGCAGAGGTGATGGGAGGCAGAATGGTGGAGAAGAGGTGGAGTGCGATTTTTATAACCCCCAAAGGTCGGTTCCTCCACCTAAATTTGACTTCAAGCTCAACGGTACCGTCGTTATTCAACCGGCCATCGTTTTGCAACCGTCTAATTACACAGAGGAATCACACAATTTTGTACTGGCTGTATCTTCCACTGTAGTCTCGGATTTGCGATTTGTCAGTTGCATTAGAAAGAAGACTCTTTGAACTTCAATTTACATAGGTTATGCATTCCATAACTTCTCATATTCTAGGAGATATACCTCTCTCAAGTTGGACCAGAATTTTATGTCCAAAATTCTGCCAATTTTTTTTTCCAAAATTTTGACAAACTTAATTTCTTCGATTCGCTTGATCCCGGAACCTTTAGACCCTTGGTTGGAACTTGTTAAAAGTATTACATAACATTATAAGAGTTCTGCGACCTCTCTGAGCTTAAGTTAGTTTACTCACAACGCAAACAGCGTTAAAATTTTTGAGGTGTAACATTCTGCCCCCTTAAAAAAACATTCGTCCTCGAATGTTAAACTCTATGAGATTCTTATGAAAATTTCAGCAGAGCTTCCTCTGTATCTGCACCACTACTGATATGATCCTAAAGGGTATGACCGATGCTAATGGATCAAGGGCATGGAAGAGGACGTTGGAGACACTTATGGACGCACGTAAGAGAGCAAATGATGTTTGGAAGATAGCTTGGCATTGGAAGAGTTGCAAAGTGGCTATGCGTCGCAAAGTGGCTAGATGCGCAAAATCTTTAAAAGTGCAACTATGAGGCTAAGATTGAAATTGGAGGTCATACTTGAAAATTATGAGGTTAGGATGGCAATTATAGGTCATAATTGCAAGTTATAACACTTTGGATGCAATTGAAGACCCATGTGGGTATTTTTGCAAAAGAGCCACTTTAGGGCCTTTTGATGTAATAGGCTTTAGTATAAATAGTTGTTTTCATCCATTTGAAAGACTTAGCTTGCTTATTGATGATAAACTCAAATTGAGATATTTTAATATAGTTTGTTTGGTGATTGTTCAAGTGTGATTTCCAAGTTGTGAATTGAGTTGCTTATCCATTGAATTCATCTAGATTGCTCATTTGTGGATTCAAATTGAGTCTTCTCCTTTGAATTCAAATTACTTAGTTTCTTTGGTTGAAATCCAATTAGGAGGATTTAGGTTTCATATACCTTAGTTTTGCTATAGATTTCATTACCAATTAGGTCTAGTATCTATCCTTCTATCTTCTCATCCCCAATTTCCCATATCCTTTTTATTTACTTTTGATTTTGTCTAATTCTTAGAGATTTCCTAGGTCGATTGTTATCATTTGCTATCGGAGCATAGGCTAAGAGATTGTTCCTACAATTTCTAATCCTAGGCTCAAAATAAAAAAATCACACCAAAAAAAAATCAAAAATTATTTTTTGATTTGATTTTGATGTTTTTGAGTTAGATTTGAGTTTGTTGTGGTGGAAAACATCTAGAAACAGAATTTGAAGTCATTTGGGTAAGAATTGAAGTTTCCACCATTAGAGGTTCATCAAAAACTTGAAGAACTCAAAGTGGGTTTAGTTGGTTTGGATGAAATTGAGCTTTGATTGATATTGGGCTTTGTTCTCTGGGTGGAAAGGAGCTTAGATCTGAAAATTGAGACAAAAACGAGTTGATTTGGACCACATTGGGTTTTATGTGTTCTTCATTATTCATCATTGATCTTGGTGAAGAAGAAGATAAAAAGGAAAGTTAGATCCAAGGAATCCAAGTCAAAAGTTGAAAAGTTGTTTCTCTAGCCAGAAAGGGTAAATACAAGATTGAGTGGGTCCCGAATCGAAGAGATTTGGCCCAAAATTCAAGAAAATCTAGCAAATTCCTTAGCCAAACGAGGATGTCCAATAGGTTCAATCGTAAGTTGTTGTCACGTCCTTATACGGACCGTACATTTTTATACGGCCCATGAAACTTGGTTGTAGGAGTGGAGCTGACTTAGAGAGTTTCAGTTACAATTGGGTCCTTCGAATACGGGCGTATTATACGGCCCGTGAAACTTGGTCGTGAAATAGGAGTTGCTTTGGAGAGTTTCTGTTCAATTTGATCCTTCGATACGGACGTTTTATACGGACTGCATAATATTATACGGCCCGTGTAAGTTGGTCGTGAAAGGTGATATTGGACGTGAAGGTGATCGTATAACACCATCTTCCACAACAATTCTAAGGTGATCATTTCTTGATTCCACTTTGATTTCTTTCACTTCTAGTCCATTCAATTTCAAAATTTTCTTGGGAGTGGTTGTTGGATTGTGTCCCTAATCCTTTGGTAGGGAGCCAAAAAAAATGTGTAGAATTTTAAAATTTTTAGTTGTTTCAAATTGATACCTTAGATCAATTGGGGCTTCACGGCCGTGTTTTCAAGTTATCACCTACCCAAGCCCGAAATTTCATTTATTTTCCGATTTTAGCATTTCAATTTCTTGTGTCTCTCAACTAGTAGCCATTTAGTAGTTGTTCCTACTTGTGTTTACTAGTTCTTGTGTCCGCATTTTTTTCGTGCTAATTTCTTTCAAGCTTTTCTTCATATTATTTCGTTGAAACTTTATTGGCTCTCATCCGTTTGCTTTGAGTCATCCGTCATTCATCTAAACAAGAATCCATTCTACCATAAAGGATAAGCAATGTGTGTATTTGATTGGACGAGCGATTCATCAACAACTTCGAAAGAGCACGGAATGTGGTAAGGTTGAGAGTTCAATACGAGTGACGTGAGGCTTTTACTACTAACGTGTTATATCTCGCATTTCGCACGTCGGAATATTTTTAAGTTGGTTGCGAAGAATTATGGACAAGGTTATCTCTCGACTTTGTTTTATGACAAATGGTTTATGATTTTATTGGAAGGAAGCATTAGGAAAGATTTGGGACTAAGAATGCATTATGGAAAAAATTTGGGGTTAAAAGTTGGGAAAATAATTTTGAAATGGCCAATAAATTGCCATTAAAGGGGGTATGTGTTCATCTTATGGTGCAAGATATACAAATATGTGGGCAAAAGTTGACCAAGTCAAGGAATTAGTTGTCTTTTTTATTTAAAGAAAATTCTACAGGAATTGAGAAAATTGAAGAAAAATTGGATGGAAAATAGGGGCACATGACCGGCCATGTGCCCCCTTGATAATATATATATGTGTGTGTGGTTAATAATATAAGACACAAGTCATTATTTTTCCTAGAATTTTCAAGAAACATGGAAGAAAAGAGAGAAAGGGAGTTCGGCTGCCATGGCTGGCCGAACAGCCCCCTTTGGAGTTGATCAAGGAAAATTATTTTTCTCTTGGGTCCCTACTAATTGGAAGGTCCTCTATCTTGTGGAGTAGTTGTTGGAAGGAAGGAACCACCCCAGAAGCAAGACCGCATCAAGAAAGCAAGAGGAAAAGGTATGATTCAATTCTCTTTTGTATGTCTCGGATGTCTTATGTTACAATGCATGGAAATGAATGGAAGTCATGAAATTGTGGTGTTGGAAATATAGCCGTGTGCATGATGTTTGGCAAAGGCATGATGAACGATTTTATTTAGTGCTTGATTGATATCGTAAAGGATGTTGGGAGCATGTTATAATATGTTGAAGTGAATGAAACTCATGAAAATATGTAGTATCCATGGTCATGAATGGATTGTTGGTGTAGAAAGAATGAATTGATTTTAGTTAGTGTTCTTGGTTATTGTTGTTGTAAATTCTATGGTAAGAATGATGATTTAATGGCTCATGTTGAAATTGAAATGGCCAAGGGCTGTTTTGGGAGCCAACATGATTTGGATATAGTTTCTTGTTTTGATGAAAATAATGTGGTCAACGTATGGAATTGTTGATGTAGTATGTGAATTTGGAAGAAAGAAATGTAATGTTGTGTCCCTATGGAATTTGGATGAACTCGGGTCATGTGGTACATTGGACAGATTATTTTGAATATTGTATGGGTTGCTTAGAACATTCTTAAATCGTATTTGAATGACCGCGGATTATTGTTGAATATGTAAGTATTGATGTTAGTTTGAATATGTGAGGTTGAATTAAACATCTGGAATGTTGTTGAAGTGTTTGGATAAGAGTTAATGGCATTGCAATATATTTTGAATTGAATGGTGATGTTGTTAAAATGTTTGGTTGGTATTGTGTTGATGAAATTGGCGGATGTCGAGTTTGAGTTTAATTCTCGGGATTGGTGAATATATAGGGGAGGTGCTGCCGAAATTTACATAAAAGAAGTGGCGGCTTGGAATTGGATTCTTTAATGCTCATGGCTAATGTTGGATGTCCAATGACATTTTGTAGATCGCGAGAAGGACAAGTTTGGATTAGCCGAAAGGGCTTGCCAAGGTATGTAAAGCTCACCTTTCTTTCTTTGGCATGTCTTAGTACTATTAGGCTATGACCCGAGCCTTGGGGTAATTCCCTCTTAGAATCCGAGCTTAGGTATGTACTTTGTTCGTTCCGTAAGATCTCTTCTTTAATGGGACCAAAATAAGATTTTTATGTTTTCAAAAGATTGAATTTTCAAAGGTTTTATAAAGAATTTTGACTATAAAAGGGTCCCGAACTTCAAACGTCCGTAACTTTTGCATACGAGCTCGGATCGCCCCGAAACATAATAGGTAACTTCATAAGATAACCTTCCCCTATTAACGTAGTCGGGCTCGGATGGGGGCGGCACGTTCGTGGGGCCGCGGCTTTTATGTTCGTCCTAAATGGCCTTTGAAGAAACTTAGTGCTATTTTCCCTTCGACTTCCACATATGAATTTCTTATTTGTTTAATGACTTATGAACATGATTTTATGCATACGGTTGCTCAGCCTCGCTCTTGCTTATGGTAATCATTTCACCGGATTTCAAAAAAAAAATTCCGTGCGCGTTATTACTTCGGTGGATTTGTGTTACCACCGAATCCTCTCCCAGGTAGGGTTCCGTTTGTGTGAACTTTAAAATTGTTAGTTGTTGATGTGTTAATATGATACCTTAGAGATCAAATCTAGGTGATGTTCAAGTGGCGTGGCGCCAACGTTATCGGGCGGCGACCACCGTTCTAAGAGCCTAAAATGAGTTCATTTAACTACATATTTTGATACTTTACATATTATGTCTATCTTACGTATTTTGTTCTTGTGTCTCTCATACTCGGTAGTCATTTAGTAGTTGGTCCCGCACTTCTTGTGTTTCATGCTAGTTCTTGTGTGAGTTAAAGATATTAGCGTGAAATGTTCCAGCGGGATTCTCCAGCTTTTTGATGCGTTTTAATTTGTGCTATGATATTCGAGTCATGTTAGAGACTTTACTCATATGCATCGTCGAGATGTCGGTTGTGTGCGTCCATCTAAACAAGAATCCATTGGTTATACGTTATATTAATTTTGTCCGTTCGCAGTGTGTTTGATTTGAAAGTATGTATTTATGATTCGGTTAAAGGCCCAATGTGAGTACGAGTATTACGATAGTCTGAGGGTTCGCTCGGCCCTGGATAAGGGTCGGGTGCCCATCACACCCTATCGAAAATTGGGGTGTGACATAACGTCGTTTGCTAGTTTTGCAGGTTATAACGTCTAATCAAGTAGAACGCACTTAAGAAGTGGAGGAACCATCATCATACATGGTGAGTTCTTTGAACATGATCATTAGTGAATTGGCGACATTGACTTCAAATGTGGGAGTTTTGACGGGACGGATGGATAGTTTGGAGGTGAAGGTGGTGCAAGTTGAGACCTCAAATAGAGTGGGCACTCCCCATTTTCAAGTTGAAGGGGATTTGGGCAAGAACATGGAAACTACTCCAACTCTTACACCCGGACAAGCACATGCCTTGTGCCATCCCCTTACTACTTCTTCGCCTACCCAAAGAGCTCCACAAAACCCACCATCTACCTTCCAAAACACCAACCGACAAATCTATCCCCAAATGTACCAAACAACCCAAAAGGAACCAATACCACAAAGAACCACAAAATGTTCCATAAGTTCCCCAACAAAACCAACAACAAGATCCCTTCCAAAACTAATACCAAAACCCGTTGTTTGATGAGGAGGTTGAGGAGATTCAACAAGAAAGGTGGTGGGATGAACCCCGTAATGAAGGAAGGGGAGGTCCAATGGCTAATCAGGATAGAGGGAGATATGGTGGCTTTGGGAGATTTCAAGGCCATGATGCAAGATTCCAAAGTCATGAAGACCGAGGAAGATGGCACGGACATGAGGAGCGTGGAGATAATGATCGAAACTTGAATACCATCATGGTGACCCTTCCCAAGTTCAAAGGAAGTAGTGATCCCAAAGAGTACATTGAATGGAAGTTGCAAAGTGAGAGGATATTCCTCACCAACAATGTGTCAGAAGTTTTGAAGGCTAGGTACGCCCTCACCCAATTTGAGGGATGTGCATCAACTTGGTAGGACTCTAAGAAGCGGGATAGAGCTCAATGCTAAATTTTTGACATTCTTACTTGGGATGAGTTGATTGAGCTCATGGAAGCGAGGTATCTACCTCCTACATACTATCAAGAGGTGCTTAAGGAGATATACATGTTGAAGCAAGGCTCCAAGAGTGTTGAGGAGTACTTTGATGAGTTCGAAAACTTGAGGATGAAGTCCAAGATTGAGGAGCATTTGAATTACACTCTCATAAGATTTGTAGCCAACTTAAATCGGGAGATGTCCAAACCCATGAGGCTACAAACTTATAATAGCTTAGAGGAAGCTTTTCATGATGCTTCCAAGGTTGAAGCAAATTTAAAAGACTAAAAGGCTAACAAAGCCAAGAGCACTCCATCTTCAACTTGGAACCAAGGGAAAGTGAAGTGGAAGACGTCCACTTGGGAGAAGCCTAAGATTACTACTCCCACTCCTCAAGCTAAGTTTGACTACAAAGCTAGAGGAGACGACCAAGACAAAGGAGGTTACAATTCCCTCGTCCATCTACCATTCAATGTTTCAAATGCCAAGGTAGAGGACATATTGCAAGTGATTATCCCAATAGAAGAGCAATTATGGTCTTACGGGATGGGTACCAAACCGATGAGGAAGATGAGGGCGGGGTTGATGTTGATCATGAGGGAGAAAAAAGTGAGAATGAGGGAGGCACCGAAAGTGATGAAGGGGAAAAGATGGAGGAAAGATTGAACTTTGCTATTGTAGTTAGAAGAGCCATGGGGGCACTAGCTAGAGAAGAGGTTAACCAAAGGGAGAATTTATTTCATGCTAGGTGCAAGATAGTTGACAAGGTGTGTTCATTGATCATTGATGGTGGGAGTTGTACCAATGTTGTAAGCCAATTTTTGGTTGAGACCATGAAATTCCCTACAAGAAAACACCCTAACCCCTACAAGCTCCAATGGTTCAATGAATGTGGTCAAATGAGGGTAACCAAGCAAGCCGTTATCAAATTTAGCATTGGTAGGTATCAAGATGAACTCTTATGTGATGTGGTACCAATGCAAGCATGTCACCTCTTGCTTGGTAGGCCTTGGCAATTTGAAAGGGATGCTCAACATAGTGGAAGATCCAACAAGTATTCATTTGTGTTGGATGGCAAGAAATTCACCCTTGCTCCTTTGACTCCCTATGAGGTTAGTGAAGACTATAAAATCATGAAGGAACTCCGTGAGAGGGTTCAAAAGGGGGATACGGAAGGTAGTGAAAATGAGACCTTGGTTGCTCAAGGAGAACAAGGTTCAACTCAAGAGAAAGGAAAAAGGTGTATGGTTTCCAAACCAAACTTTTGCTTGAACGGCATGATGGGTGGAGAGGTGATATGTGGAGATGTGAGGGGGTTATCACCAACTCCTACCAATCCTTCTAACCATTCCACTTCTTCTAGTTGTCTTGTCTTCTTTGTAGGTACTCATGAAGATGATCATCGCAGGGAGACAATACCTGAAGATCACCAAGTTCCTTTGGAAAGAGAAGTACTTCCAACCTCCTCCGAAGAGGAAAGTCATTGCAAGGAACTTGACTGAGGTAACAAAAGACATGTGCTTGGACTCTAAGGTAAAAAAGCTATTCCTAAGGTAACAAAGTTATTCCTTATACTCTAACGAACGTGGAAGTACATTTTGTGCTTAATTGACAATTGAGTGAGGATAGAGTTTTGTATTGTTTGAAGCACCTTGGATCTTTGATAATTAATGAGGATGTCCTTATTGAGAGTGCCCTTACACTATTTGATCCTTATGATGACCGAATTGATTCTTTTTGCAAGACCAATTTGTGTCCACCTAGTGTTGGCACTCGTGTTTGTATTGTTCCTTTTGAGAGTGGATTTGTTTGCTTTCATTTCTAACTTTTAATTCCACATTCCCTCTTTAAGGATAATCTACATAATTGATTTGTGCAAAGTGACTTGAGGCATGTCTATGTCTATGACCCTTGTGTTTCATGTTATTTTCATGCTTTGACATTGAGAACACTTTTGGATAGGATTAGTGTAATGAATATAATTCTGGGTTTGGATAAGTTTGCTCTAAGTATTGCACTTAGTCCTAAGGGAGGTTACCCTTACTTCATGACTACTAGACCCCTTGTCTCTTATCTTAGATCCATGGGTGTCTTAGTTTTCTCATTGCTTATGATGGTTATTGATGTGTGGGTGTACTACAAGTTTGTCCATCCTTGGAATGAAAGTATGATTATTGCTTTGTGTGCTAACCCTCATTCCTTGAGGACTATGTTTTCATCTACCTTCCCTTAGTTTTTGCAAGGTTCGGATTCGAGGATGAATCTTTTTCAAGAAGGGGAGGATGATATGATCCTAAAGGGCATGATCGATGCTAATGGCTCAAGGGCATGGAAGAGGACGTTGGAGACACTTGTGGACCCACGTAAGAGAGCAAATGATGTTTGGAAGATAGCTTGGCATTGTATGCGTCGCAAAGTGGCTATGCGTTGCAAAGTGGCTCGATGCGTAAAATGGCTAAAAGTGCAACTATGGGGCTAAGATTGCAATTGGACGTCATACTTGCAAGTTATGAGGTTAGGATGGCAATTGGAGGTCATAATTACAAGTTATAACACTTTGGATGCAATTGAAGACCCATGTGAGTATTTTTGCAAAAGAGCCACTTTAGGGCCTTTTGATGTAACAGGCTATTGTATAAATAGTTATTTTCATCCATTTGGAAGACTTAGCTTGAATATTGATGATAAAACTCTAATTGAGAGATTTTAATATAGTTTGGTTGGTTATTGTTCAAGTGTGATTTCCAAGTTGTGAATTGAATTGCTTATCCATTGAATTCATCTAGATTGCTCATTTGTGGATTCAAATTGAGTCTTCTCCTTTGAATTCAAATTACGTAGGTTCTTTGGTTGAAATCCAATTAGGAGGATTTAGGTTTCATATGCCTAAGTTTTCCTATAGATTTCATTACCAATTGGGTCTAGTATCTATCCTTCTATCTTCTCATCCCCAATTTCCCAGATCCTTTTTATTTCCTTTTGATTTTGTCTAATTCCTAGAGTTTCCCTAGGTCGATTGTTATCAACTACCAACCTGCGAACAACAACCCAAAATATACAACGCCATACAGGGCCACAACAAGCAATAACAATAATAGCGTCACACGACTAGTAGTCATAAGGAATGGAACATTACGCGCACAAGACACTGATGTCTCTGTCTGGACCTCTTTTGGGGGCGGGGGGGTAGAAACAAGTTCACATACCTGAACCTTATACCTTCTTAACTTTTCAAGTCATCTATCTCCTCTTACCTAAAAATCAATCATATCTAATGAATAAGCAACAATAAAAATACTAACCCAATCATTATTCAAGGGTTTCTTAAGTTCTAGGGCTTTAGTCCTTTTATTCACTATTAGAGAACATTAAACAAATCGTGGAACTTAAGATGACGATGGAATGAACAAAGTAAAGGGTTGAGACTTACCTTTCAAGAATATTTTAGCCCTAGCCTTAGAAAATCGCCACAAGTGTTCTTGGGAACTGAATGAGTTCGGAATAAAGAATATGAAACTCTGATTCCGCCTCCCGTCGACCGCTGCAGCTGTCGATGACTCGCTGCAGCGGTCTCCCTATAGCAGGAATCCTCCTGCTATGGTGGACCTCATTATTCCCCGACTCCCTGCGGCGGTGGTCCTAGCCCCGCTACGGCAGACTCGCTACAGTGGTACTTCCACTGCTGTAGCGGTCTATATTGACCAGTAGCTCTAGTGTTTTCACCAGTTTTTCAACAAAACACAACAACAACAACAACAACAACAACAAACAATTCAAGTTCCATTTTTTAGACTTCTACATATTTGAGGTATTATTAGCTCATTTCTATTCTCGGGAAGGTACTAGCAAGGGTACAATGGTCAATGCCCCCATAACGACCTAGCGGGTCGTTACATCAGATACCAAATAAACAATCATTCATCCCCGAACAAAAAAGGAAGAGAAATAGGGGAAAAGGTGCCTGACTCAGTGAAAAGCTGGGGATAGTTATGGCGCATATCAGATTCGGTCTCCCAAGTAGCTTCCTCTACGGGAGGGTTCTTCCACTGAACCTTCACTGACACTATCTCTTTCGACCTCGACCACTTACGAACCTCTCTATCTAGAATAGCAATAGGCTCTTCCTCATAAGACAAATTTTCATCCAACAAGATAGAATCCCAGCGAATGATAAATGAATCATCACCATTATATCTCTTCAACATCGGGACATAGACCACTGGATGAACGCTTGATAAACCTGTAGGCAAAGCCAACTCATAGGCTACCCCCCCCACACGACTAAGAATCCCAAACGGCCCAATGAATCTAGGACTAAGCTTACCTTTCTTCCCAAACCTCATCACACCCTTTATGGGTGAGACTTTAACAAAACTTGCTCTCCAACCGTGAACTCAAGATCCCAGAACTTTCCATCCGCGTATACCTTATGTCTACTCTGAGCCACCAAGAGCTTTTCTTGAATCCCTTTAACCTTATCTAGTAGCTCTCTCAAAAGATCAGTACCCCATGGCCTTGCCTCAAACGCATCAAACCACCCGTTAGGAGACCTACATCTCTTTCCATAAAGAGCCCCAAACGTGACCATATCAATGCTGGAGTGGTAACTATTGTTATACACAAACTCTTCAATGGTAAGAACTGATCGCAAAGGCCACCGAAGTCAATCACATAAGCTTGGAGCATATCCTCTAGGACCTAAATAGTCCACTCAGACTGGCTATCTTTCTGAGGGTGGAAAGCTGTACTACGGTCCAATCTAGTGCCAAATTCAGAATGCAAAGTCTTCCAGAACTGGGATGTAAACGTCGTGCCTTTATCGGATATGATGGAAATAGGAACCCCATGCAGACGAAAAATCTCACGGATATAAATCTGGGCCAACTTTTGAGCAGTATAGGTGATCTGAACCGGTATGAAATGGGCAGACTTTGTCAACCTATCAACAATGACCAAAATCAAATCAAACTTACCTAAGGTCTTCGAAAGACCAACAACAAAATCCATCTCTATCCTCTCCCACTTCCACTCTAGAATGGGCATTCTCTGAAGCGTACCCCCGGGTTTCTGGTGCTCGTACTTAATCTGCTGGCAATTCAAACACTATGCAACGAATTCAACAATATCTCGCTTCATCCTAGGCCACTAGTAGTGATGCCTCAAGCCACGGTACATCTTGGTAGCACCAAGATGAATGGAATATCTAGAACTGTGGGCCTCCGCTAAAATTGTCTTAATCAAATCATCAACACGGGGAACGCAAAAAGGCCCCTTGATTCTCAACACACCCTCATCAATCACGACCTCCTTATCCTCACCACGCAAGTCTTTATCTTGAATCGTACTCAAACTCGCATCCTCGAACTGTCTGACCTTAAGCTGCTCCAGAAATGATGATCTCGCCTCAACACAAGACAACACTCTGCCCGAATCAGACACATCAAGCCTCATGAAACTGTTAGCCAGAGTCTGAACCTCCCTAGCCAATGGACGCTCTGACGCAATCAAACGAGCTAAACTACCCATGCTAGCTGATTTCCTGCTCAAGGGATCTGCCACCACATTTACCTTGCCAGGATGATACAAGATAGTAATATCGTAATCCTTAGGCAACTCCATCTATCTCCACTGCCTAGAATTAAGATCCCTCTGAGTAAACATATGCTGAAGACTGCGATGATCAGTAAATACCTCGCAACGGGCACTATAGAGATAGTGCCTCCAAATCTTCAACGCAAAAACCACAGCTGCCAACTCTAAGTCATGAGTAGGATAGTTCTTCTCATGAATCTTCAACTTTCTGAAGCACAAGCAATCACCTTTTTTTCCTGCATCAAAATAACACCCTAACCAGAACGAGAAGCATCACAATAAACCACAAAGTCCTTGCCCTCCACGGGCAAAGATAGAATAGGAGTTGTAGTCAATAGAGTCTTGAGCTTTTGGATGCTCTTCTCACACTCATCGGACCACTGAAAAGTTACCTTTTTCTGAGTCAAATAGGTCAAATGCGAAGCAATAAAAGCAAATGCCTTCACGAACCGATGATATCAACTGGCCAACCCCACAGAGTTGTGAATCTCTGTCACTGATGTAGGCCTATCCCAATCTCTCACTGCTTCAATCTTTTTTGGATCAACCATAATCCCTTGTTTCAAAACCACATGTTGTTATATCCCGTGTTTTCGCCTATTCGGAAATTTTGAAATAATTGTGACTTGTATGTCATAAGTCAATATTTTGATCCTAGTTAATATGTTTATGTTTTTTTATGGAAAACTATTGGCGCAAGACGTCGGAGAAGGCCAAGGGCAAAATTGGAATTTCGAAAAATTTGTTTCGGAAATTACAAAATGAGATTTCTAATGAATTGGGCTCAATTAATACAAAAAAATTAGGCCCAAACAAAGGGGGTGGCCGGCCAACATATTTGGCCCAAGCCCAAGTCACATGATAAGCATGTGACAATTAATTATATAAGAGACCTTGTTCTTCATTTGGGAGAAGTTTCAAGAAAAAAATTTAGAAGAGAGAGACCCATACTTGAGGCCTTCGGCCGAACCCCTTGCAAAGAAAAAAAAAATTCTAGTTCTTTAATTTCATCCTAAGAATCTCTTTCTTGTTGAATTCTTGTCAAGTTTAGGACGCTCTGCGACGTGATATAATTGGCTTAGCGAGAAAGCGACGTTTGCGGCAAGATTGAAGTTTGAAGAAAAGGTAAGATTTCTATATTTTTATGTTATGGGACAAGTTTGTATGTTACAATGATTAGAATTGAATGAGAAGTATGAAATTGTGGTGTGTGTGTGCATGGCGCGTGTGTGTGTGGTGGTGGTGCATGGCCGTGTGCCATGGTGATGGTGGTAAGAAGTGAATTTAAGTTCATTTAGTTTGTTAGTTGTGTCGTTGTGACCTTTGTGACGCAAATGAAGGTTTAATGACTTGAATTGGCATTGAAATTGCTTGTATGTAATTATGAGAAATTATGTGAATATTATATGATTTTCATATAAGAGTGAAAGTAAGATTCTAAATGTGAATTATGGTTGTTGTTAATGAGTTTGGAAGGAAAGCAATGTGATTTGGAAGTTTCGTTGCATTTGAAGAAGCTTTGGATAGAATATGGAATTGGCGGAAATACTTGAATTCGTGAATATTGTTTGGAATGCTATTGGAATGTATTTGAATAATCTTGAGCTAGTTAATGGATATGAAGAATGTTGATATTAGTTTGATAATGTGAAGTTTGGATGGAAATTATTGAATTCCGTAGAGAGGAGACTATTTATGCCATAATGTAGTTTGTGATGATTGTTGATGTTGTTGGGTTGTTGTTGTTGATATTTTAAGCCGAGATGATTCTCGGGGGATATTATATGTATAGGGGAGAGCTGCCGAAATTTCGGTAGACAAACATGACCTTAAGTTGAATACTTAGAATCTATAACTCACACTTGGTAAATGTGGTCATTTGTAGATTTTGAGCGAAACGGGAATTGATTTTGAGCGAGCGTAAGACGCATGTAAGGTATGTAAAGCTAACCCCTTCCTTCTTTTGGCATGTCTTAGGTGTACTAGGTTTAAATTTGAGCCTCGGGGACAATCTTGTCTATAGAAATCCGAGTTTGATTTTGAGTACTATTCATTCAAAGATAATTGAACTATATTTCTTATGTCTTGTTGGAAAATGTTCAAACTTTTGTAACTTTCCCAAACGAACTCGGATTGCTCTAAATCTTTCATGGATGCTTCCATAGGGTCTAATGTTTGTAAAATTTTGTATGCCACCTCGACTTGACCGAGGTGGGCCACTAGCCCAAGATCCCCTCTGATTGTCCTAGTCTGGCTTATTTGGTATGATGTTAAAAAGAAACTTTTGCGTATGATTATGGTTATCAAAGAATGATGTTCCAATGACTTGGATACGTTCTAATAAGTATTTGAATTACAAGTCCGACTGTAGAAATACTTTTGTGAAACAGATTCCATATTGCCCAATCATTTAAACTAGTTTGCTTAAATTGTCGTCACATGATTGTGCTATGCTTATACAAATATTTTTACATGTAAATTGCATTAGTCTCGCACTACTCCGCTCGTGCATGTGATTATGATACCGTTCGCCGGATCCCGGGCCGGCTTTGTGATCGTGCGCCTTATGATAAATTCGGCAGTATGCTGTGTTGCGGTTTCCGAGACCTCGCCATAGGGCCGGGTTCCGCTTGTATATGACGTTATGATGTGATATGGCATATGATTTGTTCTGATGATGTGATATGTTATGATGATATGATATGTTCGAGGATTGTACGGAGATTTGAAACCTTCTGGAGTATGCTGTGTTGTGGCACCAGCGTCGGAGTGGTGGCCACGTTCCTGAGCGTTATGCATGATTTTGATTTGCATTATATATATATGTTCAGTACAGATTTTGATACTTGATTTGATATTTTCTCTCTGTACTCTATGCTTTATATACTCAGTACCTCTTTCGTACTGACCCCCTTTCTTCGGGGGCTGCGTTTCATGCCCGCAGGTACAGATATACGTTCGGGTGATCCACCCGTGTAGGCTACGCACTCTGCTTGTCTTGGATTGCTTCTTTTGATCCGGAGCCCATCTTTTGGTATATATGTTTTTGCCATGTATATGTACGTATATTTGGACGATTTGGGTACGGCGGGGCCACAATCGTCATATGTTCTTTTCCGAGTACGCAGAGGCACGTAGTCATATATGTGGGTCGAGGGTCTATGTGTGTCTGTTTTGTATGTGACTTGTATCTTAATGCGGTCCCGTTTGGTCTGGAGGCCATAGTGGCCCATATGTCTGCATATGTGTATATATGTTCGGCGATGTACATTCCGCCGCTCTTCTGACTTTGATATGGCATTTTTTTTATCTGCGACCACTTAAGTTGGTATTTATTTTTACTCCTGTCTAAAATGAGGAACATGATATCCGAGCTAGGATAAATTATGATGATTTGATATGAATGTCCGTTTGGGTGTCCAAATAGGGCGCCAGTCGCGGCCCACGGGACTGGGTCGTGACACATGTCCCAAGAAGGACACAGACGCAAGCCAAAACTCACACTTAGAGAACTTGGCATACAACTCCTTATATCTTAACAATCCAAGAACAACCCTCAAGTGTTTTTTATGGTCTTCTTTACTCTTAGAATAAACCAGGATGTCATCAATAAACACTATCACAAAGGAGTCTAAGTATGGCTTAAAAATGCCATTTATCAAATCCATAAAAGAAGTTGGGGCATTAGTAAGCCCGAAAGACATAACAAGAAATTCATAATACCCATATCTAGTCTGGAAAGCTGTCTTAGGAATAGCCTATTCCCGAAATTTCAACTGATGATAACCTGATCTCAAATCAATTTTCGAAAACACCGAAGCCCTTTGAAGCTGATCAAACAAAATCATCGATACGAGGGATGGGGATTTATTACGGATGGTGACTTTATTTAACTAGAGGTAATCAATGCACATCCGTAAAGTCCCATCTTCATTTTTCACGAAGAGTACAGGAGCGCCCCACGGGGAGACATTGGACGAATAAAACCCTTACTAAGAAGATCCTGAAGTTGGTCTTTCAATTTTCTCAACTCAGTAGGCGCCATCCGATATGGCGGAATAGAAATAGGGCGGGTCCCTATTTTGAAGTCAATGCAAAAATCAATATCACGATCTGGTGGCATGCCTGCCAAGTCTGTGGGAAACACCTTCACAAGCTTACGTACCACAGGAACTAACTCAAGAGATGGACCATCAACACTAGTATCACGAATATATGCCAAATAAGCCAAACACCCCCTGTCAACTAGCTTCTTTGCACGAATAAAGGAAATAATTTTCTTTGGGGAGGGACTAAGGTTACCCTTCCACTCAAGTCTGGGCACCCCGGGCATGGCTATGGTGACTGTCTTGGCATGACAGTCCATAATTACATGATAAGAAGCTAACCAACTCATACCCAGGATGACGTTAAAATCTACCATGTCTAAAATCACTAAGGCAACCCAGGTGCCATACCCTATAAGTGTGACAGTACAAGATCAAAAAACACTATCCACAACCACAGAATCTCCAACTAGAGCAGATACAAGAATAGGGGCATCAAGTAAATCACAGACCATATCAAGACCCATAGAGAAATATGTAGAAACATAAGAAAGTGTAGAACCCGGGTTAAATAATACAGAAGCCATCCTGTGACAGACTGAGATTTTACCTGTAATGCGCATACGTGCCCCTCGGCCTCTCGTCACCGCTGGGAAAGGCATAACAATGAACCCGTCCGCCAGTAGCCTACGAACCATTGTGATCAACCTGCCCTATCTGAGCTCCGTCCCTGCCGGGCTGATACCCACCTCTACCAGACAGAAATTCGCTTCTGCTAAGTTGGGGGCCACCTCCACCAGTTGTGTGATCACCACACCCAGTCTGAGCATGATTTTCACCATAAGATCCTCCCCCTCTAATGATTCTGGAGCTCGGGGAGCGTAAAACTGAGTACCTTCGCCACCTTGCCTAAGTTTGGGACAATTCCTCTTGAAATGCCCCAGCCCACCAGTTATACCCCGTATTTTATTCGTTGCGTTTTACCGTAAGATAGCCGACGTGAAGTTAGTATGTGAGGTTATTATCAAGGTTATGATTATTCCACGTATGCAGGAGTTTAAGTTATGTACAACAAGCACCTGGAAGATTGGAAGCTGAATGAACCAAAGAAAACTGAGTATGTCAGCTGAGCAACGCCATGGCTGCAAGTCAACTGACCGGCGACTGGTCGATGGACCATCAACCTGCACTGTCGAATAGCTCTCTGAGAATCAGAGGCTGCCGCCATTTGACAGTTTCGAGTCGACGGACCATCGACCCTGCCGTCGAATTTCAGGCGGTGGGCAATTTTCTCTATCCCATAAATTAAAAGGGCCACGACTTGGGGTCATTATTTACACCAAAAATCAGAGCTCTCTAGACACTTTAAGCTCTATCTACTCTCTCTAACTATCCATACATATCCTAAGCTAAATCAAGTGAGAATCTAGCTTCAAAAACCCTAAGCTAGCTCATATATGGTGATGGTCCTTGCCTTTAGTTAAAGTTGTGACAGTTTTGGTTGCAAACAAGGTTGGGTGAGTTAGGGTTCTTCAAGATTAAGGTATGTTCTCTCTTTATTTCTTATATTGAGTTGATTTGGAGATTATTAAGTCATAAAGGTGAAGGAAAGCTTATGAGACATTGTGTTGTAGTTGTTGATTATGAATGGAATTTGGAAGGAAGTTTTGGATCGTTTTAGGTGTAAATTGTATATAATTTCTTAAATATGGAATTTTTGACATTGTTGTTGGTATTGTGGATATTGTTATTATTGGAGCTGTTTTGGAATTTGGTGGAGGGGAAGTGCTGCCCAAATTTCGCTAGCTCATTAGTTACTCTAGTTTGAACTTATGAGTGTTTCCAAGACTTAACCTTAGTATGAATCCTCTTGAATGTAGATTTACGAGCTTGGGAGGAGAACGTTAAGTAGCTAAGGAGACGTAAAGCTATGGTAAGGCTAACCCTTTCTTTCCTAAGGCATGATTCCTTTGTTGTGAACCTACACATAATATCCATAATATCCTTATTCCTTAAAGTGCCAGAAGCTCATGATTCTCAAGGTTCTTAAGATATTATTGATAAATGTTCTTCATGATGATGATGATTCCATTTCTAGAGATACCAAAGCTTATAGTTCTTTATGTTCTCATGATATTATTGAGCTTGTTCCATGATTATAGATTTTATTCATTGTTGTTGATATCACCTTATGGTAGTTGTTCTTTCAAGGTGAGATATAGCGATGATGATGATTTCATAATAGAAATCGGAGGTTTACCGACCTTACGTCACTCCGATAGAGTGGTAACATTTTATTTGGGCTCTCATGCATGCTTTATATACATGTAGCTATTTTCTCACACCGAGCCACGCTATATTCGGTTGGGTACAACACGTAAATGTACACACCACTGCAGTGGGTACGTTATGATGTTACCTCGGACGCGGAATTCCCCAGACATGGAATGATATGATTTATGGATCGGGCTGCACGTTCCACAACACTAACACTTATATTATATATGTATGAAATGTTTTTTTAAAAAGGCTAAGCATGCATGATATCCGCCTTAAGAGGCAATCAGATGTACATGTTATTTCTCATATCTCATGTTTCTTCCATATTATCATTATATTGTTACTCGTGCCTTACATACTCAGTACATTATTCATAATGATGTCCTTTATTTGTGGACGCTGCATTCATGCCCGCAGGTAGGCAGGGAGATGGACCAGACCCCTAGGCTGCTTCATCAGCGATTACACAGGAGTGCTCCATTTATTCTAGAGCCACAGTTTAGCTGGTACTATTCTTTTGTGTGTATATATATGGGCATGGCGGGGTCCTGTCCCATCTTTATGATGTCATGTACTCTATGTAGAGGCTCGTAGACAGATAGATGTATATAGTTAGATGTTCTGTAACCTCATCGGCTCATATTTTTGTATATCTTTTTTGGCAGCTTTGTCGGCTGATATATATGGGCATAGTTGATGACGTTTGCATAGATGTGCATGTGTTTACTGAACTTGTGTCTCTTAAAGTTTATGATTTTTATGAGTTAGCTGTATGGTCCACTAGATATGATTATGAGAAGTATGTTAAGAGGTGCTCGGTGGTTAGCTCCGGGTACCCGTCATGCCCTCCGGTTAGGTCGTGACAAAAGTGATAACAGAGCAGTTCGTCCTAGGGTATGTCTATGAGCCGTGTCCAGTAGAGTCTTGTTTATGGGTGTGAAGTGCGCCACACTTATAAACAGGAGGCTGCGAGGCATTTAGGAATGATTGACCTTTCTTTCTCCTCTTAGATCGTGCGATAGAGCCATGTTATAAGAGTTCCCTTTTTCCTAACCATGTGTTATGATTTTAGTGATGTCTGTGAAGAGAAAAGCTACAGCGGCCCAGAAAGGCAAGTCAGCGGCTGGTAGGAGGACTAAACGGGTATCTCTTACAGACGTAGAGGAGGGCAAGTCCCAGAATGAGGTTCTATCTTGGTCCTCCCACACTCCGCCAGCTCTAGAGAAGTAAAGAGGAGCCTCAGGTCCAGCTCCAGCACCCCCCAGTTCCGCCACCGGATGCCTCAGGCCAGGAGATGAGGGAAGCCATTCGATTCTTGACCGACCCGCAGTAGCCGCTCGGCTCGAGGCAAGGTACGAGTCATGGTGATAGAACTGTCAGTGCCAGTGTCCGTGATTTCATTAATTTGGACCCTCCAGAATTCTTTGGGTCAAAATCAGACGAGGACCCGCATAACTTCATAGATAAAATGTTGAGAACATTACAAGTAATGCATGCTTCAGATGTGGAGTCGGTAAAGTTGGCCTTTTATAGATTGCGAGATATTATTGTTCATTTGTATAGCACCTGGGTATTTACTAGAGGAGTAAATGCACCTCCACCTGTATAGCAAGAGTTTGTAGACGCCTTTCTCCGATACTATTTGCCGCCAGAGGTTCGACAGGCTAGAGCTGATGGATTACTAAACCTCTGATAGGGAAACATGAGTGCCCGGGAGTATAGCCTTCATTTTAATTCTTTGGCCAGGTATGTTCCAACTATGGTAGCTAATATGGGAGATCGTGTCCACCGGTTTGTGAGTGGCTTGGGGTCACATTTGATTGATGATTGTTTGACGGCCTCACTTTAGGAAGGTATGGATATTTCTCGTATTCAGGCCCATGCCCAGATTCTTGAGGAGTGACAGCAGTAGCGGAGGAGTGAGCATGAACATGATAGGGGTTATAGTAAGACGGCTAAATCCTCAGGTGCTATTAGTGAGTTCAAAGGGGGTCAGAGGCAGCAGTATTCTAGGCACTCAGGCCATTCAGTAGCTAGTGCACCTTCGCGGTTTGCTGGCAAGAGATTTGGTTGCCCTATTTATTCCCGACCAGGTCAGAGTTCCAGAGTCTCGAGTTCTCAGTATAGGGGTGATTCCGGCCAGATGAGACCACCTTTACCATGATGCACTCAGTGTGGTAAGTTGCATACTGGACAGTGCCGTTTAGGTATGGATGCTTGTTATGCCTGTGGTTAGTGATGCAAGAAAATAAAGACAAGATAGAAAGAAGACACAATTGATAAACAATTAGACAATAACTAGAAGAACTAGTCCTAGTTACCTTCCAAAAGGATAAAAGGCACCTATCTTATGATCCTCAAGAGAATAGCCATCTCTTGCAAACTGTTAGATCAAACGGGGGTTGTTCAATTTGACTCCAACAAATTAACACTAGTCATTCAAGACTAAAGAGTTTCAATAATATTCAATAATCAAAGATATGTTCCAAATGAGAAATAGTTCTAAGTGTAGCTTATATAGGTAAAGTCTACACCTGGACTTTAAAATAATAGCCACAAAGTTGGCCTTTAAAATATGGCTTCACAGGGCTCCAAATCATTAGCCACATGCATGGGACTCCAAAGTGGGTCCATGGCTATCATAAACTGATCGTGGGCTCCTCTCCTGGGCTCAAAAGTGTCCACGGCTCCTGAAATAAAGACTCCATCTCCAAATCATAGACGGATGTCATGTAAAATCGTAGCTAGACTGCTGGAATGTATGATGGCCAGTTTGGATTGCATCATCCTCCCCTTCTTAGAAGGATTTCGTCCTCAAAATCAATGCATCATCATCCTTGACCGCATCATGGCACACACGGATCATCATTAACATGACTCGATGGAACATCATCATCACAGCTGGCTATGTGGACTACATCATCCTCCCTCTCTTGGAAAGAATTCATCCCCGAATTTGATTCCTGCAACACATGGACGAGAATGAGTATATATAACTTCCAAATCTCACCGAGGCAATAGCTAAGTAGCCTCACAAGAACACAACCATTATATAGTGCTAGAGTGCTACGAAACTGCCCAAAGGTAGTAGAGATTACCGTTATGGCTTTAGACAGTCCAAGAAGAAGCATAAGCCAAGAAAACATACCGTCCTCATGGAGTTTGCATGTCGTCGTCTCATACCACAATAATGTCCAAGGAGGATCTGTCCAATGGCTCTCCATCTGCTTCACTTTAAAACACACCAAATTCTTTTGAAGACTAAGTACAAAACAAATAGAATAGCTCAAGCCCCAATACTGAAGTAATGTACCAGCCCACCCCAAAGTCATTAATTCAAACAAGTTACCCACTTGATCAATTTCGAGGTCAAAAACAAGAATGGTCAAAACATCAATCTTAACACACATCTCAAGCATATAAATAAGTAACTCAAATAGCAACACCAAACTAGAGTGAAGACGAAGTAACCAGTTATTAAAAGAGTACTCTAGAGAAGCATGAATCATGAGATACGCGTACGTACCATCCTTGATCCTAGGAAGAGAAAAAGGATCAAACCATGTGCCACAACCAGAATTTTCTATTCCCTCACATCCTTTCCCTTGACAAGAATGCAAATCATAGTCAAATATGCAATCAAACTCATCAAAATGAAGGAATTTAGCTCTAAGCCCAAGATTACTACCCCAACGTTCAAATGCATCTTTTCCACCTTTTAAGCTACGGAATTGGGTATTATAGCCTAACTCAAATGTATAATCTATCTCGAGTGTGTGCACTATGTAAGGGTCAGAGTAAGTGAAATAATAGATACTAGGACTAGTATCCACCATTCTACCTTCCTTTTCCACTCTTAGCCTACTCACACCTAGAGATTCCCACTCAAATTCTGCCCCTAGTGATGAGAAATCATCCCCAAATTCTGCTTTACTATCAAAGAGCCGCTCACTAGCTCTTAAATCCTTACCCAGGACATGTTGTACATCTCTAGCACACTCAAGATCACAAAGTATGCCCTCAACTCTACATAGGGTATCAACACAATCATAATCCTCATCATATGCAAACAAGTAATAGAGAAAAGTGCTACTTAAATACACATCATCCATGAGTTTCACATGATCAATTTCATCACAAAAGACCACTCCTCGTACACCATGACCACTTAAAGATTTGTCAAAGACCTTGAAGTCTTGACTCACAAATGGTGTACAATTAGGGGTATGAGCATGCACACTACTAAAATTATGTCCACAACTTATTTCATCGACACTAGGTTGATGCTTACAAAACACAAGGTTCATATTACCAACCAATTCACATTTTCCCTTAACTAGTGGCTCAGTTTCACATGCATTGGAATCACAATTCACATCACAAGACAAAGAAGATTTTAGCTTCACACAAGATATGTCATTACTCATACTCACACCCTCAACATTCTCATCATTAGCTTCTAGAGTAATGAGTTTAATCGACCTACCTTTAGGCTCACAAGATTGATCTTCTTTACCTTCAAGTCTATCTTTTGGACAATTTTGCTCTTCCGGAATTGTTGCATCCCTTTCATGAGTTTCCATTGTATGAGGCTCATTCTCAAGATTGTTTCCAATGGTACCTACAAAAGAATTCAAACAACTAGAGGAAAAAGAAACATTGTGAGTGTTAGAGTGAAGAACTTTATCTCTCTCATTATTTTTCTTTTCTCTCATGTTCTTTTCAATTCCATTCTCTTGTTTCTTTTGTGGCAGTCCACTCACTCCAGTCAGCCCAAACATCCCATTTTGCATGGCATTACACTCCCGTATAAGCATAGAAGAGATATGTGCATTATTGGGATTTTCTTTCCTAAGTGGGAATGGAAAGAGAGGCCATCCTTCCTTGTCCATGACATAACTTATCCAATCTCGTACGTTTGGTATGTCGTGTTTTGAAACCAAGGCTGTCCAAAGCATAAGTGACTTATTTTTAGGGGAAACACATTACATCGGACCGTTTCAAGATAATCTCCATGAGATATTACCACCTTGACCATCTACTCAACTTGATACCCATTAGTCATATGGATATCTCTTTTTAACCCATGTCAAATTCAACCAATCAGCCGCATAAGGAGAAATGAATGTGGAGTCACACAAATCGTCAAGCTCTAGATCAAAGCCATTATACCCACAAACATTCACCTTCAATTTTTGAAACCTTGGCCTAGGTAATCTCTCTCCTTTTCTTGGAAATAGTGGTCCTCTCCTTTGTGTAAGCCATCTAGTTCTTACTTTCGATTGAACGGGTTTAGTCCTCATTGCACCTTGGGCCATCGTACCTGCATAACAAAGCTCAAAGAAAAGGTTATGAGTTAGAAATCACCATACTCACTCCCTTACTTTATTTGGGTGGTGCTCGATTCACTCAATGATACAATAGGTTTGGTTCACTCCGTCTTGTAGTACTTGGCTTCCTCAGAATTGACCAACTCCTATTCAATCTCCCAAATTATACAAAAGATGCTACCTCTTCGAGATTAGAGTGAGATTATGGACTCTATAGTCGGACGACTCTTTTAATTGTGGCGCACTTGAGTTAAACAATTCACGACGAGTTAAAACCAGAAAAGCTTGAAAGAATTAGCACGAAAAAAGTTATAGCTCAAGAACTAGTAAACTTTGAGTAGGTAATTACTCAATGGATACTAGCTAGAAGTTATGTCACAAAGAAAGGATTAAGAAGCTTCCCAATCCCCCTTAAAATGTGCAAGGCAGCCCCCTAAGTCTTACTAATTAATATCCTTTGAATAACTTGTCTTGGAATTTAATTATTACAAGTTTCAATGTAGCTTCTTGTCTTCCCAAAAGATGAATAGGGTCTTGCACACTTGACTACTCATTTTCCTAAGAGGTGATTAGGAACTTGGACATCTTTTCTCAAGGTGACTGTTAGTCTTCCCAAGAATTGACTTGGGAATTTGCGTCAATTAATGGTTTGACTATTTGTTTGCCTCTACACCTTTTCACACACCCCAAACTGATTTTTGACTTCTCCTAATGAGTGTAGCCCCCTTCTCCACATTTTGGAGGGGTTCAATGCACCAACTCCTTGGGAATCAACTCTTGACTAGTCCCTTTGACTTCCAAAACAGCTTTCACACTCCCTAACACCTTGAAAGCTTAACGTATCACAAAAATTAGATCAAACTGTTACACCTCAAAAAAATTTCTGTTGGTGCGCAGTGAATAGACTAGCGATGAGTACGAAGTATATGATGTATACGATAAGTACTGGAAGAATTTATGAGTAACGAGTTAATGGTGACTTAAGGATATTTTGGAGAAGAGTTATAACGTCCCTTAGATTAGTATTGAGGTGTTAGAAAAGTGCCAAGAAGGTTCCATAAGGATTGGAGATCAAACGAGTCGACGAGAACAAGATCGGAACCACTGGACATTATACAGCCAGACATACTGGCTGTATAAAATAGACGGACCGTATGTCCAGCCGTAGGTTCAGCCCAGAATGGCATACCTCACTGGACAAAACATACGGTCCAGACATACGGCCAGTGAAAAATATACGGATCGTATGTTGGTCCGTATATTCTGGTCGGGACAGATTTGTGTATTTAATAAGGGATACAAGTTTCATTTATTTCATTTCATCTTTCACTCCCCTTCTCTCTAAAACATCTCTCCACATTTATCCCACAAGTTTTCAAGAGAATTAGTGGTCAACTTCATCAAACCAAGTGAATCAAGTATAAGGAACCTATTAAAGTTCATCCAAAGAAAGAATCCAAGTGAAGGAAAAACTAGGGTTTTGCTCAAGTGAGGTATTTGCACCCGAGGTTCATTTCTACACCTTATAAGGTAAGTTTTATGATGTTTCCATGTCGTTTAAATTATTTGGAAGTTGAAACACTTGGATTGTACTAGAATATAAGAAATGGGTCATGAATGTGCAATAGTGCCACTTTTGAATAGATGTTTGGAATGAGTTATGATTCTTGATACATTATGAATATGATCATGTTATAAATGATATTGAGAGTATGGAAATCGACATTGTATGTGAATAAACGTATTGTCGAGATATGTCTATGGTTATGGATGAATTGAAGTGAATCGTGAAGTAAGGTTAGTGTAGTTGAATAAAGACTATAGTGATGATATTGTAAAGGTTATTATTGATGTTTGGGAGTTGATATATGATGTGGAGGAAGTCGTATAAACAAAGGAGGTGTTGTCCGATTTTCTCTAGAATTAGTCATGAATGCTAAGCTATACATTCTCTAATGATTAGTCTAACTTCAATGAAGGTAGAACGTGAGCCTTGAAGAAGAACGTACAAGTGATAGAATAGTTGCACGGAAAGGTATGTAAGGCTAACCCTTCTTTCATAAGGCATGGTTCTTTGGGACAAATGTTTATCCTTCTATGAGCCAACGATGTTCTCTAATGATCCCATCTCTAAAAGCTACTAAGCTTATGATTCTAGATATGATACGATTGTGCTAAGTTCATTATACGATGAGTAATCCTCTAAAGGATATAATGTAATGAACGACGATAGTAAAAAGGCTAAAGATGATTATGAGCTCATATGTATATACGCCCATGAGTGGCTATAGTGAATCCCGAGCTTATATGGCCGGGTAGAATACAGTGAATATGTATGTATATCTATATATGATGATACGCGCGCACCACTGCAGTTGGGTACGGATAACACTGAGCCTTGGTAGGGCCAGGTATGTATGACACTGAGCCTTGGTAGGGCCAGGTACGTGAAACACCGAACCTTCGTGGTCGGGTATGCTATATAAATGCTATGTATATGACATCAATATGAGTACGAATATGTTAAGAATATGTAAATGCCAAGTAAAGGCTATGTGTATGTAATTTATATGATATGAGCATGAGTATGAAAGGTAAATGAGTACTGATATGAATGTATGCACACGAATACACAATAGAAATGGAACGTCCCTATGGAAAGCAAGTAAGTACTATGACAATGATGCCATTATCTCCCATCCTATGTTATTCCATATGTTGACTATTATGCTTTCATATTGATATTGATCATGCTTTACATACTCAGTACATTCTTCATACTGACGTCCTTTTGTTTGTGGACGCTGCGTCATGCCCGCAGGTGGCCAGGGAGACAGACTTGATCCATAGCTATATTTTTCTCAGGGGCTACACAGCGGAGCTCCACTTCGTTCGGAGCTGCAGCTTTTGGTATAGATTCTTTTTTGTACATATTCATGGGCACGGCGGGGTCCTGTCCCGCCCCTATGTTATGATATGTTGTACCCTTCGTAGAGGCTCGTAGACAGGTGTATATGGTTAGACATGTTTGGCCTTGTCGGCCTATATCTTTGGGATATTATTTTGATAGCCTTGTCGGCTTATGTACATTTATATGGGCATAGTGTTAATGATGATTTAGATGTGTTGTTGCCCAATGTGATTAGAATGATGATGAATGAAAAGCATGATTTAACTACGTGGCTCACCTAGATGTGACGTATAAGTATGTTAAGGGGTGCCCGGGTGGGCTAGCACCGGGTGCTCATTGCGGCCCTCCGGTTGGGTCGTGACAAAAGTGGTATTAGAGCAGTTCAGTCCTAGGGTGTGTCTACGAGCCGTGTCTAGTAGAGTCTTGGTTATGGGTGTGTTGCGCGCTACACTTATAAACAAAAAGCTGTGGGCATTTTAGGAATAAATGACCTTCTTTCTTCATAAGAAATCGTGCGATAGAGCTACGATGTAAGAACTTCTTGTTTCTTAACCATGTGTTGTGTATTTCAGAAATGCCCGTAAAGAGAAAGGCTTCAGCGCCCAAAAAGTGCAAGACGGTGGCGAAAAAGCGGGCTGAAAGAGCACCGCCACCGGTAGTAGAAGAAAGTGAGTCCCAAAGTGCGGCTCAATCTCAGTCCTCCCGTTCAGCACCTATATTAGAGAAGCGTGAGGGATCCTCAGCCCCAGCCCCAGCACCTCCAGCTCCTCCACCGGATGTTTCAGACCAAGATGTAAAAGAGGCCATTAACTTGCTGACTCAATTGGTTGCTGCCCAGACTCAGAGACAAAGTACAGGGCAAGGTGATAGGGCTGTTAGTGCAAGAGCCCGCGATTTTATTAGTTTGAATCCTCCGGAATTCTTTGGATCAAAGCCAGATGAGTACCCTCAGAATTTCATTGATGGTATTTTGAGAACGCTTCGGTTGATACATGCTTCGGACACCGAATCAGTGGAGTTAGCATCCTATAGACTGAGGGATGTTGCGGTTCACTGGTACACGGTTTGGATAGCTTCACAGGGAGCCAATGCACCTCCTCCGGTATGGCAAGAGTTTGTAGATGCATTTCTTCGACATTATCTGCCTCCAGAAGTTCGACGAGCTAGAGCCGATAAGTTCCTAAATTTGAGGCAAGGGAGTATGAGAGCTCTAGAGTATAGTCTCCACTTCAATTCCTTGGCTAGGTATGCTTCGGCCATGGTAGCGGATATGGGTGATCGAGTACACCGGTTTGTGAAAGGCCTAGGGCCACATTTGATGGATAGGTGCTTGACTGCGTCCCTTCAGGACAATATGGATATTTCACGCATCCAAGCCTATGCTCAGAACTTAGAGGAAATTCTATAGCAATAAAGAAGTGAACGTGAGCATGATAGAGGGCATAGCAAGAGGGCTAGATCTTCGGGTCCGATGAGTGAGTATAGAGGCGGGCACAGACAGCAGTCTTCTAGACATTCGGGCTACTCTATGACTAGTGCGCCTCCATGGTATTCAGGACAGATATTTGATAGATCTACTCATCCCGGGTTGAGTCAGAGCTTTTCGGGATCTCAGTTTAGAGGTGATTTGCGTCAGGCGAGGCCACCCGTACCACAATGCTCCCAGTGTGGGAAGTTACATTGGGGTCAGTGCAAATTGGGTTCAGAGGGTTGCTATTCATGTGGTCGGCCGGGCCATATTATGCGAAATTGCCCCTCAGTTGGGGGCAGAGGTAGGACCTAGCCTTCAGGGTCAGTAGCCGGGTCTTCAACATCTATACGCCCTATGGGGCCAGGTTCATATATGCCAGGCGGCCATGGTAGAGGCAGGGGGAGAGTCCCCAGTTCTAGCAGTCCTCAGCACCGTATTTATACCTTGGCTGGACGCCAAGATCTTGAGTCTTCTCCTGATGTTGTCACAGGTATATTATCGGTATTTTCTCATGATGTATATGCTTTGATAGATCCTGGCTCCATGTTGTCATATGTTACTCCATATATTGCGGGTCGATTTAGAATCAAACCGGAGTCGATTAAACCTTTTAAGGTGTCTACACCCGTTGGTGAATCGGTAATAGCTAGCCGAGTATATAGAAATTATGTAATTGTGATTTGTGATCGCCGTACTATGATTGACTTGCATGAATTAAAAATGGTGAATTTTGATGTTATTATGGGCATAGATTGGCTGGCTTCTTGCTACGCCAATGTTGATTGTAGAATGAAAATGGTTCGCTTCCAATTTTCGGGAGAGCCCTCAGAATGGAAAGGAAATACGGCGTCACCAAAGGGTAGGTTTATTTCCTATCTAAAGGCAAGGAAAATGATTACAAAAGGTTGAATTTATCATCTAGTGCGAGTTCAAGATATAAAAGCTGAACCGCCGACTTTTCAGTCAGTCCCCGTAGTGAATGAATTTCTGGATGTATTCCCGGAAGAGCTTCCAGGCCTTCCTCCCGAGCGGGAGATTGATTTTGCTATTGATGTGTTGCCAGACACTAAGCCTATATCTATTCCTCCTTATAGAATGGCTCCCGCAGAATTAAAAGAGTTGAAGGAGCAATTGAAAGACTTACTTGAGAAAGGCTTTATTAGGCCTAGTTCATCCCCGTGGGGAGCACCCGTATTGTTTGTCCGGAAGAAAGATGGCTCTTTGAGAATGTGCATTGACTATCGGCAATTAAATAAGGTGACGATCAAGAATAAATATCCTCTTCCAAGGATTGATCACTTATTTGATCAATTACAAGGTGCCAAATGGTTTTCCAAGATAGATTTGAGATCCGGGTATAATCAAGTGAGAGTTAGGGAGAAAGATATCCCTAAAACTCATCGAAACAAGATATGGCCATTTTGAGTTCCGGGTAATGTCATTTGGGCTAACTAATGCACCGGCAGTGTTTATGGATTTAATGAATGATGTGTTCAGGCCCTTCCTAGATTTGTTCGTGATTGTGTTCATCAATGATGTCACGACCCAACCCCGTAGGCCGTGACTAGTGCCCGAGCTGGGCACCCATACACGCTCATTAATCAGATTCGGCATACAAAAAACTCACACATATATAACTATCAGACGTGGTTCCAACTGACACATACAAATATATATATATCGTACGTAAGCCGGCAAGGCTATCATAATATACATAATGTATCAAAGCATACATACACGTTTTGTTTGACAAGGTTTCACGGCGGATGGGCCGCCCAAACACAACTCACACAACGCATCTGAACAAAGCTATACATAACCCACATCTATATCTACAGACCTCTAAACAGAACAACAGAATCATATGACGGGACAGGGCCCCCCCCCGTATCCCTGAATACACAGATACATGTACAACGGAAGAATATATACCAAAATGTAGGCTCCGGAATAAAGGAAGCTCTCCAACGATGCATGAAATAGGTGTCCTAGACTAGCGAATCACCGAATGTGCGTCTATACCACGGGGCATGAAACGCACCCCCAAAGAAAGGGGGTCGATTTTAATATGTACCGAGTATGCAAAGCGAGAAGATACGATAAGCAAATCGAGTCATAATCGAACGTATGCGTAAAGTGAGCATAATAACGAGAATACCAAAGTGCTTGCATACAAGTACAAATCATACATACATAAGCGGTACAGAAGACAAATATAACAATCAGAATGCCAGATGCTTAGCTTTCTTTTGAAAAACATTTCTGTCTCATACATACGAAAAATAGAACATATCATATGAGTTGACATTACCTGTGGGATTCGCCAAACCAATGTGGGTTTGCCCCACCACCGTTCCGATACCAACCGATCATATTCCGAATACATATATCATATCACGAGTCATAATCAAAACTTTGATAAAGTAAGTATATATCCAAAACGCCAAATACCGTTCAAATACCCAAATGTCAATATTATCCGACATACCGCGGCCAAATACCCAGCGGTCAATATTATCCGACATACCGCGGTCAAATACCCAGCGGTCAATATTATCCGACATACCGCGGTCAAATACCCAGCGGTCAATATTATCCGACATACCGCGGTCCCATAACAGAGGAGCTCGGCGAACCGAACATATCATACTCCAGAATATCATATAGTGCGCACGATACATAACCGGCCCGGGACTCGGCGAAAGATGCAATAACCATTTGCACGAGCAGAGTAGTGAGTAATCATATGCAATGCAAAACACTTACAAAGACCCAACAACACAATCAAAGCGAACTATTATTTACAACCCAAGATAATAGTCAAATCAGATTTTCTTCCGAATATCACTCGGGAGCATATCAAACCGAACATCAGGAACCATAGTCACGTATCAAAATCACATACATAAAAATCCTTATTTCAGACTCTAAAAATCAATAATTAATCATACTCGGGGGTCGGAAAGATAGTCATATTAAATTCTTTCAAAAATAGGTCGTTAGAACCAAACATGGACAGTCGCGGGACCCACGGTCGAGCGTCAACCCAATCCGGGCCCGCCTATGGAAATTAAAGTCATCACTCGTCATGAAATCATTTGCGAAGATATCAAAGCGATCCGAGCCCTTTCTTGAAAGTTACGGCCGTTCGTAGTTTCGGAATCATTTAGGAACAAAACTCTTTTGAAAACAAAACTTTTATGCAACTTTTGAAATTTAGTCATACAAAAGACATAAGGACCATAAATCAACTAAATTAAGAGTACGAATGTCAAGAAACAAATAAGAATCGTTTACGAGCTTATCAAAGCAATCCGGTTCTGTCCATGAAAGTCACGGACATTTTTAGACATAAGATCCTTTCGGAACTAACCGTTTACAAAGCATTTCAAATCCAATCGTATCAAAGACATACGGACCATAGCTTGACCATATTAAGGATGCCAACATCACAAAGAAAATATGAATCATAAACATGTTCGGATTTTTTGAATAGAATTACCCCCAAGGCTCATAACGTATCACAACTTACTTGCGTCTAGGACATGCCAAAAGGAAAGAAGGATAGGCTTCACATACCTCGTCCGCTCTCAAAGTCAATCCAAACTCAAACCTCGGGCTCTCCAAAATCTACACAATATCATTAAATACCAACGTTACTATAGGCATTTTGGAGTTCATTTCTAAACGAACACTAAATTCCACAGAAATTTGGGCATCATTTCCCCTGTAAATGCACCACCCCGAGAATTCAACTCGGCCAAATTCATCAACAACAACACCAACAACCAAACCAGCAACATCAATAATCAATTTAAAACGCATTCTAGCATTAAATACTCTTTCTACATAATCCGACAACATTCCTTATATTCACTTCAACGGCTTACATTCAAGCCAACATCAACGCTCATACATCCCAATACTAACCCGAACCCATACCAACAATATTCAAAAACATTTTAAACAATTCATACAACATTTCAAACATCCCAAACAACACTCCAATCCACCCGAAAACTGCCCCAACCCGAAAACAACATCCATGACACATTCCTAACTTCCGAATCATGATTTGCACCAACAATTCACATTTTAACAATGTCATTCTCATAAATATACGGTTTACATCAAATGCACAATGACCTCAAAATCAGCCCGCAACACTTACAATATCAATTTGAGTCATTAAACTCTTATCGTCAACATAGAATCTACAACGACAACAATCAAAATACTAATTAACATTAATTCATTTCTTGTCACACAAATGGCCTATATTCGGCCAACACTTCCCACATACATATGTTGATGATTCTCATTCTTTTCTCCACTCTACAACATGCTAACTAGACTTTAATTCATTACTTCAATGCAACACAACAACACACACACACGGCCACACACACCATGCACACGCTCCACTCTATATGCAATATCTCCATGAATTTCATCCATTTTCATCTACTACAACATGCACACATCATTCATAACACATAAAACAAGATTAAATCTTACCTTTCTTCTTCAACTTCACAACTAGGCTAGGGTTTGCGATCTACAAAACGGATGGTTTGATGACCCAAACAACACTTCCACGCTACTTAGGGACCTCCAACTAGTGGATTTGCAACAAGGAAATATTTTTGGAATGGCTAATTTTTGGTCTTGAAAAATGGAGGGTTGGCCGAATGGTTCCCTTTGTTGTTCATCAAGTTCCTCTTTTTTTTCTAAGTGTTGGAATGTTGAAAGATGAATACTTAATCATCTTTTAAGCTCTCACATATATTATACAAGTGTCCATGGCCCACACATGGGTTGGACCAATTAAAATTGGCCACAAAATGTTATACCCCGTACTTTGTACGTTGGAATATTCTAAGTTAGTTGCGACAAGTTATGGACAAGACTTTTTATTTTCGGTTTTGTTGATTTTTTTTGTTTTAATGCACAAGTTGCATATTCATCTTTTCATTCGTATGGAGTGTTAAGGGTAAATTTGGAATAAGGAAAATTTGGGGTTAAAAGTGAATTATGGAAAGTTAAGCATTTCATGAGAATTTGGGGGCTAGAAGTGAAATTTTAGAAACTTGTTATTTCATGAAAATGGCCATATGTGGCCATGTGTAAGGTGTGGGCCATAGGGCCACATGTGCAAATTATATATGTAGAGAAAGATGACTAATTTAATCATCTTCATCATTTTTCATTCTCTAGAAAAATCAAGAAACTTGGAGAGCACAAGTTGAAGGCCATTCGGCCATGAAGGAAAAAAATGAAGACCAAAAGATAGCCACCAAAAAAATTATTTCTTCTAGCTTTTCAACTCTTTGGAAGGTGCTAAACAACATGGAGTAATTGTTAGAGCAAACAAATCCCTTGTTCATGCAATTCCCAACCCTAGCCAAGTGAAGAACAAAGTGGAAAGGGTGAGTTTTAATCCTCTTTTTAATATGTTATGAATGGTTTGTGTATGTTGTCGAGTGTGGAAATGAATGGGAATCATGAAATTGGAGTGTTGTTGTTGTGGCCGTGAAGGTGCTATGTGTTGTAGGAATAATGAATTGATGTTAATTAGTATTTTGGTTGTTGTTGTTATGTATTCTATGATGAGAATGAAGGTTCAATGACTCAAGTGGAAATTGGGCCGTGTATTGTGTTGTAGCCGTGGGTATGTGACATTATGTGGAAATGAAGAACTAAATTTATTTAGTATGTTTGGATTGTTGTGTTGAGGATTCTATGGTGCTAATGAAAGTTTAAAGGTTTAAAGTGAAGTTATAATTGTTTGCGGCTTGTTATGGAATTTTATATAGTTTATGGAATTTATGGAAGTAATGGATTATTAATGTAGTTCATGAATTCGGAAGGAAGAAAATGTGTTGTGTTGTTTTCTTGAATCTTGTTAGATGATCTTGGGTTAGTTTTGAATATGCGGGCATTGATGTTGGCTCGAATATATGAAGTTAGATTGAATGTGGGTGGAATGTTGTTGAATTGTGTTGAAAAGAATTACTAATGTTAGAATGCGTTTTGAGTTGGTTATTGATGTTGTTTATATGGTTGTTGGTATTGTTGTTGAAGAATTGGCCGAGTTGAATTCTCGGGGTGTTGAATTTATAGGGGAAGTGCTGCCCAAATTTCTGTAAATAAAATGATGGCTTGGATTGGATTCTTAAGTGCTTATGGCTAATGTTTGGTGTCTAATGACATTGTTGTAGATTTGGAGAAGCCGAAACTTGAGTTTGGATTAGCTTAGGAAGCAATCAAGGTATGTAAAGTGTTATGTCCCGTATCTTTACATTGGGACATTATAAAGCTAAGTGCGGCAAGTTAAAGACAAAGCTGTTTTAAGGTTCCCGGTAAGGGTTTTCGCCTCCCGATTTCGTTTCTATGCACAAGTTGCTTATGGATTTCGTTTGGTATAAGAACATTATTGGAGAATAAGGATTAATTGGCCAAGATTGGATGACTAAGTGAGATTAAGAACTTAATTACACCATTAGTGGGCCTAAGTGGCCGTGTGGGTCCCACTTGTGGAATGGCAAGTTCTTATTGGCTAAAAACTTAAGTGGGACACTTGTCCAACCCTTGTAACTCATATATAAGGCAAAATTCTGATTCATATCTCATTATACAATTCATTTCAACATCTCAAAGATTAAGAACATAGAGAGAGAAAGGGAAACTCTCGGCCTAGAGCTAGCCGAGAGTGAGGGTCCAATATCTTCAAAAAAAAAATTCAGTTTTCCTAAGTAATCCAACTCTATTGAAGGTATATTAACGTGTAGCATCCATTGATATAGCAAGAACAAGTGTTAAAATCCAAGAAGTGAAGGTGGAGGCTAGTCGATTGAAGTATAGTTACAAGGTAAGAATGATCATTGTTCTTGTGTTGTATGATGATTTGAATGTACAATTCGTGCATGTTGTTGTTGGATTGATGTTGTGGTTGAACTCAAGGGTGAGCCGTGAGCTTGGTGAAGCCATGGTTGGTTTCATGTTGCATGTTTTGTTGATGAATTGAATGTGTGTCAACATAGGTAAATGTACAAAGATTGTGAAAGTTGGTTTATAATGTTGCATGTTGATATTGGACCGTCCTCTAAAAGTTTACATGAGCCGTGTGTTGTAGGCTTTAATAGAGTCATGTTTAATCTTCTTGTACATATATTGGAAGTGGATTGAATGTGTTGTTGTATGGGTAAATGGGTGAAAACTATGAAGTTGTTGGAGTAATGTGGAAACCGTGTAAAGAGGGGACTGTTTTAGGGGGATTGTAGATCGTTTTGTGCCAAGTTTTAATTGTTGTTGTTATGGACATTATGGTATATTGTATGCATATGGAATATATGAAATGAGGTGTGAAGAAATGAATCATGTTGTAGGAGGAAAACAGTCCAAACCGTGGACTGCTTTGATGATAGGAGTAGAGTTGTGCGTTTTGAATGTTGATTGTTGCTATGGGTGTATAGTGAAAGTGAAATTTAATGATTCAAGTTGAAATTGAAATGGTTTGTGAGCTGTTGTATGAATAAATATGATGTTAATACAGTTCCAAATATTTGTGTAAGTAATGTTGTAAACGTGTTGTTGTCGTTATAAGTTAAAAATTTGGAAAGTTGCTAAATGAGAATGGAAATGTTGTGTGTGTTGTTTGGCTGTGAGTTTGGGACTGAATTGAATGATATACAAGCTGTCCAAAGTTCCCTAAGTCATGTTAAATAAGTTTGGAATGAGATAAGAAAGGAATGATTAGCAATGTTAGCTTGTAGCACTAGTTGGTTTGAATGCGAACGAAACGTCGTCTAAATGTTTGAAAGGGATTGTGAGTGTTAGAGTGCGTATTAAAATCCTTTGTTGACTAACTGTAGCTCGTGATATCTTGATATAGGATAAGTGTTGTTGGGCAGCAAGTACAAGTTATTATACGATTAAACGCTTAAGGTACGCAAAGCCTATTCCTTCCTTCTTTTTGGCATGTCCTAGACGTAAGTAAGATATAATGTGAGCCTCGGGGTGACTCCACTCTCTAGCTGCTAGTATGACATGTGATTGTTATTCGTCCGTAATGTTGAAAATGTTGATATAATGGAACTATGATCTCGTTATTTATTACATAATGGACTAGTATGTGATGTATCGGAGTTCTTATTCTTAAAAGGAATTGCATAAGTATGCTTGATTTTTATAAAATGTAACATGCTAATGTCCGAGAACTAATTTGGTTTACTATTCATTGAGTCTCAAAAATGCTTTATATGTATAAGTGGTTGCTTATTACTACGCTCGTGCTACCGCTTATGTCCTTCATCGAGTCCGGGCCGTGGGTATGTTCTCGTGCGCACAACTATTATACCATTCACCGAGTCCCTCACTAGAGGGCGGACACGTTATATATATATATATATGATGATGATGATATGATGATATGATGATTTGGAGATGGAGGCCAGGAGGGCGTACATTCCTTATTACCGAGTCCCTTACTGAAGGGCCGGGACACGTATATGCTTATGTTTATAATGTTATGATTATAATTACCGAGTTCCTCACTAGAGGGCCGGCACACGTTATATATGTTTCATACAGAATGATTATGCTGCTTTAATTATGAAAAACTATAGTGACATTATATGAGAACGATACAGATGAAACATGTTCAAAGGCAAGTTTTATGAAACTCTCGTTTGTTGCATTGAATCTGTTCACCTTGACTCGATATGGTTCCATTTACTATGTTCATGCTTTACATACTCGGACATATTCCGTACCGACCCCCTTTCTTCGGGGGCTGCGTTTCATGCCCGCAGTGCACACGCGGCGGAGATCCGCCGGCCTAGGGTATCTACTCGGCTATTTCGAGTGCTCCTTTGTTCGGAGCATAGTTTCGTGGTATAACCTTTTGATATGTACATATGTTATCGTTCGGGGTACGACGGGGCCACGTCCCGTCATATGATGTCGTTGTCACTCTTAGAGGTCCGTGGTCACTAGTGTGGGGTCCATGTATGGTTGTTGTTTTGTTATATGGTTATGAATTGTGTCCGGGCGTACCCATTTGTAGTGGCGGCCTTGTCGGCTTGCGTAGCTATATATGTTTATCATGGCGTACCGTGTACGAAGGTAGCCTTCTCGGCTTATGTTTTGTTGGGACGTTCCCTATATATATATATGACGGCCTTGCAGAAGCTTTGGTGCGATATTAACTGTTATAGGCTGTAACTCTTCAGGAGATAGGCAGCTTCGACTTACATATGTTTTGCCCTTATACTTATAGCAGCTCGTTCATGCTAGTAGTGTATGACTATAGGTAACAAGTGTATACGAGTGTCCAGCTCGGGCACTAGTCATGGCCTACGGGGTTGGGTCGTGACAAAAAATGAATCATGTTATAGGAGGAAAACAGTCCAAACCGTGTTTGCTTTGATGATAGGAGTAGAGTTGTGCGTTTTGAATGTTGATTGTTCCTATGGGTGTATAGTGAAAGTGAAATTTAATGATTCAAGTTGAAATTGAAATGGTTTGTGATGGTATGAATAAATATGATGTTAATCGGAGTTCTTATTTGTGTAAGTAATGTTGTAAACATGTTGTTGTCGTTGTAAGTTAAAATGTAAAGTTGCTAAATGAGAATGGAAATGTTGTGTGTGTGTTTGGCATGTGAGTTTGGGAAATGCTTTGAATGATATACAAGCTGTCCAAAGTTCCCTAAGTCATGTTAAATAAGTTTGGAATGAGATAAGAAAGGAATGATTAGCAATGTTAGCTTGTAGCACAACTATTGGTTTGAATGCGAACGAAACGTCGTCTAAATGTTTGAAAGGGATTGTGAGTGTTAGAGTGCGTATTAAAATCCTTTGTAGACTAGCGTGATCGTGATATCTTGATATAGGATAAGTGTTGTTGGGCGGCGTACAAGTTATTATACGATTAAACGCTAAAGGTACGCAAAGCCTATTCCTTCGGCTTCTTTTTGGCGTATGTCCTAATGTAAGTAAGATATAATGCGAGCCTCGGGGTGACTCCACTCTCTACTTTGCTAGTATGACATGTGATTGTTATTCGTTATAATGTTGAAAATGTTGATATAATGGAACTATGATCTCGTTATTTATTACATGATGGACTAGTATGTGATGTATCGGAGTTCTTATTCTTAAAAGGAATTACATAAGTATGCTTGATTTTTATAAAATGTAACATGCTAATGTCCGAGAAGCGATTTGGTTTACTATTCATTGAGTCTCAAAAATGCTTTATATGTATATGTGGTTGCTTATTACTCTTGCTCGTGCTACCGCTATGTCCTTCACCGAGTCCCCCCGGGTTGTTCTCGTGCGCACAACTATTATACTATTCAACGAGTCCCTCGGCTAGAGGGCCGGGACACGTTATATATATATATATATGATGATGATGATATGATGATATGATGATTTGGAGATGGAGGCCGGGAGGGCGTACATTCCTTATTACCCGAGTCCCTTGCGGCCGGGCGGGACACGTATATGCTTATGTTTATAATGTTATGATTATAATTACCGAGTTCCATTTAGCAAGTCGGCGCGTTGAATATGTTTAAATACGAATGATTTTTTTGCTTTAATTATGAAAAACTATAGTGACATTATATGAGAACGATACGGATGAAACATGTTCAAAAACTACACATAATCGACTATACATATCCGTTCACGCAGCCTCTAGACATAGTACACTTATACATGAGTGGCCGCGAGACCGCCGGCCCGAAAATATACACAAAAGAGTACCGTGTGTCGGGGTTCGGACAATCGGAGCGGCCGTCGTGTACGTCACTGGTAGAGCTCTAACGATCAAATCCGCCGGTTCGCCGACTCGCGCGGCATGAAACGCAACATTCACAAGAAGGGGGGACGTCAAACATTTAATAGTGTACCCCAGCATGTAAGTGCCCGGGAATAGTAATACGCGAGAACATAAATCATGCGCAATAACATAAAAGAATTACAACTCAAGTCCCGGGATAGAAACATAACCCCGTACATATAAGTGCCTCGCGTATGCCGTGCTTTCTTAGCTTTTTACTCATTTATATATATACACACATACATAAAAATAGAATATATTATATTGCCGAGGCGTTTCGGCAGCCGGTCCATTTAACCATAAATATGCAATCC
>NC_081353.1:7305442-7424728 GCF_029784015.1 Lycium ferocissimum
TATCACTTATATAACATGGGTCATGGGCCTAACCCGGTTGGGCCCGAGTTGGGCCTAGCCCACTGACCTTTCAAACTTAAAACGTTCATATCTCCTTGTCCAGACGTCACCTTGGATCCCATGACCTATGGTTGGAAAGCTAATTCAATTATCTACAACTTACATTTCTTGATATTTTTCCAAATTCCAAACTTATAATACCATTTTTGCCCCTCGAAGTCAGGTCACCCAAAAACATTTTCTTAAAAATATTCGTTTGGAGGGCTTCTACTTTGATTTGGCCCAAGGGTCCTTCGTGAGTTATGTTTAACTTCACATATGTGATTCATATGACTTTTCAGATGTTCCAAAAAAATCTCGATGTGTGGGCCCCACCTCAGCTTACAAATAATCCGACGTTCAAAAATACGGGATACAACACTATCAACTTGAGTTTAAATTATGTAGCAACAACATGATTGTCAATTCAATTTTTTTTTGAGGAAGCACGTGTCACGCTCATGCTTTGAAAATGGCGGATATAACACTTCAACAAACGTATCCGAATCGCTTTGAAACTCTCACGAATGACTTTATGGATCCTAATGTTTGCAATTTATGTCTGCCGCCTCGACTTGACTCGAGGTGGGCCCGCAAGTTCCGAGACTTCCCTTATTCGATTTGTTTGATCCATTTCCGTACGATATGAGAAGGAAGTGTTTGCCTATGACTCTAAGATCCGTTTGAAATGCCACATGATGTCGCTTGGACGCTCGTTACTATGAATGACACTAAATTTTCCAAAATGACCTACGATGTTTTTTGAAAAACTGATAAACTAAAAGTCCGTAACTTTGATATATTAGTTCTGATTAACTCGATACTTATTTTGAGCCTTCTGATCCTAATGTGTTTGTATATGAAATTATGTGTCGAGTCCCGAAACTTAATTTTGATATGCGCATATGGTTCCCCGCACTACTCGCTCGTGCCAATTCGTATGACTTCGTTCGCGGTGCCGGCCGGTTTTGTGATCGTGCGCTTTATGACACATTCAGCGGTATGATGTGTTACGGTTTTCGAGACCTCGCCATGTGGCCGGTTACCGTTTATGGTGTTATGATGTGATATGGCATCCGATATGTTCGATGATTTGATGCGTGTGATGTTATGATGTGTTCGGAGATGTACGGAGATTTGAAAACTTCGGAGTATGATGTGTTGTGGCACCGGCGTCAGGGGGTGACCACGTTCCTGAGCCTTATGCATGAATTTTATTTGCATTCTGTACATTTGCATTCCGCATGTGTTTGATCTGTTATTTCTGTATTTGTTCCGTATCTTCTGACTCCGGCCATGGTTTGGATTACTGTACCTCGCTTTACATACCCGGATACTTCTTTCGTGCGACCCCCTTTCTTGGGGTCGCTTTTATGCCCGCAGGTACAGACGCTCGGTTGGGTGATCCTCCGGTTTAGGCTTCCCCTTCTGCTACTTTGGAGTGCTCCCCTCGATCCGGAGCCCACATTTGGTATATACGTTTTGCTATGTATATTCTGTATATTTGTGGATCGTTTGGGTACGGCGGGCCCGTCCCGTCATATGTTCGTATGTTCCGTCCGTTTGTGCAGGCCCGTAGTCATATTTGTGGGTCATGGGTCCGGTCTGTTCGTATGTGATTATCTCGCGTCCTTAAGCGGCCCGTACATGCTACTATGGCCGATATGGCCCACATGTTTGTATGTATGTGTACGTCTGGGCGATGTGCATTCCGCCAGTTTTGATTTTGATATGATGATTTTGCACGGGCGACCGCTTAGGACGGCATTCGTTTCTGTATTTGTATGACGTCTGCTATCAGTTATCGGTACGAGTAATGTCTGTTGAATCTGGATATGTCCTAATATGACAATTTGGTTCGTAAGTTTGTTTGGGTGCCTAAGTAGGGCACCAGTCACGGCACTGGCCGGGTCGTACAGACGCTCTTTTTTATTCTCTCGCGTCCACGGATGGCTTCGTCGGATCATTAATACTAATTCCCCGCATCACTCGAGTCGATTATACGCTCAAGATTCGCCAACCGGTGGAGTTCATGAATCGGCTCTTTCTTCTCCGGGGGAACTTCGCAGCCGCTCATTAATCGGCGACTAAGTGCGTCAGCTACAACATTTGCCTTCCCGGAGTAGTACAAAATATTAACATCATAATCCTTCAACAATTCTAACCAACCGCCCGTCGCGTATTTAACTCCTTGTTTAAAAATATAATGGAGGCTCTTATGATCTGTATAGTTATCGACATGTACGCCGTACAAGTAATGTCTCCATATTTTCAATAATAACTGCGGCCAATTCAAGATCATGAGTTGGGTAATTCTTTTCATATTTCCGCAGCTGCCTCGAAGCATATGCAATGACCTTTCCATGCTGCATTAATACACACCCTAGCCCCACACCGGAAGCATCACAATACACAACATAGCCATCCGGCCCTTTTGGAAGTGTTAAGACTGGAGCTGAGGTTAATCTGTCTTTTAATTCCTGGAAGCTACGCTCACAAGCGTCATTCCACTGAAATTTTGCTGACTTCTGGGTTAGCTTTGTTAATGGAGCTGAAATAGACGAAAAACCCTCTACAAACCTTCTATAATAGCCTGCCAATCCCAGAAAACTGCGAACTTCTGTAGGTGTCGTAGGCCTCGGCCAAGTCTTCACTGCTTCAATCTTCTGTGTGTCGACTCTAATGCCATCATTTGAAATCACATGGCCCAAGAATGTCACCGAGTTTAACCAAAACTCACACTTTGAAAATTTAGCATACAGTTCTCGAGCTCGTAGAATGCCAAGAACAATGCGTAGATGATCCGCATGTTCCGATTCCGTGCGAGAATACACCAAAATATCATCAATGAATACTATCACAAATAGGTCTAAGAGAGGTCTGAATACATTATTCATTAAGTTCATGAACACTGCCGGCGCGTTAGTTAGCCCGAACGACATCACCCGAAATTCGTAATGACCATATCTCGTTCTGAAAGCTGTTTTGGGGATATCTTCCTCTTTAACCCTCACTTGATGATAACCCGATCGCAAATCTATCTTAGAAAACCACTTGGCACCCTGCAGCTGATCAAATAAATCATCAATCCTCGGAAGAGGATACTTATTCTTTATCGTCACTTTATTCAGCTGCCTATAATCAATACACATTCGTAGAGCCATCTTTCTTTCTCACAAATAAAACTGGTGCTCCCCACGGAGAGGAACTGGGTCTAATAAACCCCTTCTCGAGCAAATCTTTCAACTGGGCCTTTAATTCATTCAGTTTCGCCGGAGCCATTCGATAAGGAGGAATAGAAATAGGCTCAATATCCGGCAACACATCAATAGTGAACTCAATTTCTCTTTCCGGAGGAAGGCCTGGGAGCTCATCTGGGAATACGTCCGGAAACTCATTTACCACCGAGACAGATTGGAGAGTTGGTGGCTTTGCTTCTGTGTCGTGAACTCGGACTAAATGGTAAATATAGCCTTTAGCTATCATTTTCCTCGCTTTAAGGTAGGAAATAAACCTACCCCTTGGAGTTGCCGTATTACCTCTCCACTCAAGCACGGGCTCTCCCGGAAATTGGAATCGAACTAATTTCATTCGGCAATCAACATTAGCATAGCATGCGGCCAACCAATCCATACCCATGATTACATCAAAGTCTAACATTTCAAGCTCAACTAAATCGACCTTGGTTTGGCGATCGCATAACACAACTATACAATCTTTATACACTTGTTTCACTATCACGGGATCCAACCGGAGTAGATACCTCAAAAGGTTTAATCGGCTCGGGCTTCACCCCAATACGATTAGCAACATATGGAGTAATATAAGAGCATGTGGACCGGGGTCTATCAATGCATACACATCATAAAGAATACGGACAATATACACGTAACCACGTACGGGGACGACTCGAATCTGCCGGTCCGGCTAAGGCATATAAACGGGGCTGTGTGGTACCTGAAGTAGATGCCCCCCCTCGGCCTCTACCTCGGCCTGCTGAAATCTGGGGAGGCTGCCCCTTCGGGCGTACAGAAGAAGAACCTGTTGCTGACCCTGTGGACTGAGCACCACCTCTGCCATATCTCGAGGGACAGTCTCGCGCCAAGTGTCCTATCTGCCCACAATTATAACATGCATCTGTGCCCTGGCGACATGGCCCCAGTGCAATTTTTCGCACCGACCGCATCGGGGAACCGGTGGTCTCCCCCGACCGTAATCTCCCCAAGCGGGAACACGGGGCCCTCGAACTCGACCCGTCCGGATCGATAGGAACTATCAGGATCTCCACCCCGTAAAACCGGGGAGGTGCACTCGTTGGTCGACACGAGTGTCCGGAATATATCGCCTTGATCCACCTCTCTATAATCACCTCCTGCCCATCAATCTTGCCCGTTTGCCTTGCCCTCTATCGTTGTCGCGATCACCCTTTCTGGAGGTTGTTGCCCTCTAAATTTTGGGCATGAGCTTGAATTCGGGAAATGTCCATCCCGTCTTGTAGTGAAGCTGTTAAACAATCTTTAAACAAATGTGGCCCTAAGCCACTCACAAATCTGTATACCCTGTCGCCCATATCGGCTACCATTGTAGGAGCATATCTCGCCAAAGAATTAAATTGAGGCTTCGTACTCCCGGCGCTCGTATCCCTTGCTTCAAATTTAGAAATCTATCCGCTCTAGCTCGGCGGACCTCGGGAGGTAAGTAGTGGCGAATGAAAGCGTCAACAAATTCTTGCCACACGGGAGGAGGCGCATTTTCTTGCCTCGATGCTCTCCAATTATTGTACCATAAGACCGCCACATCTCGGAGTCTATATGATGCCAACTCCACTGACTCGGTCTCAGAAGCATGAATAATCTGCAACGTTCTCAACATTTCATCAATAAAGCCTTGCGGGTCTTCATCCGACTTGGACCCGAAGAATTTCGGCGGATTAAGACTCATGAAGTCACGGGCTCTAGTACTAGCTGAACGATCATTTGGGCCCGTATTTTGCCTTTGTGCCTGGGCGGCAACCAACTGTGTCAATAAATTAATAGCCTCGGCTACTTGTTGACCCGAAGCAGCCGGTGGGAGGAACTGGAGGAATAGGAGGCGGAACGAAGCCCCTTCTTGTCCTTCCGTGATAGGAGGAGTAGTGGAGGTATTAGATAAAGCCTCATGATGTGACTCTCCTTCATCTATATTCATAGGCGGCTCCCCTTCCGCCCGCCTCTTTGTCGTAGTTTTGCCCTTCTGGGCGGCATTTCTGAAATCACAACATACTCATTAGGGAGGATTAAATCTTATACATGGCTCTATTGCACGATCTCATATGACGAAAGATGGTCATTTTTCCTAAATATCCTGTAGCCTCCTGTTTATTAGCGTGGCACGCAACACACCATAAACAAGACTCTACTAGACACGACTCGTAGACACTTCCTAGGACCGAACTTGCTGCGATGCCACGCCTGTCACGACCCGAACTACGGGCCGCGACGGGCATCCGGGGCTAACCACCGAATACCGCTCATGCTATTATCTATATGCTCTCATTCACAATGCTTGCCCAATTTCATAAAAATATCTCATCATTTAAAACATAATCACTTTTATAAACATAAGCTTTTCGGTTAACAAAAGATATTTATACATATACATACATATACATGCATATACATGGAGACCATGGGACCATACTTCCCACACATGCGTATCTACGAGCCTCTACTAGAGTACTAAACATATGGACGGGACAGGACCCCGTCATGCCCAAAATATGAATATACAAATATGTACCAAAAGAATAATCAATAGCACCTCCGGATGATGGAGTGCTCACAAATCGCCCTGCGGTTCCTAGGGATCGCACCGTCTCCCCGCCTACGTGGGCATGAACACGACGTCCAAAGAAAGGACGTCACACGAACATTTATGCGAGTATGTATGGCAAGAGTGAAAAACAACATAACTGGGATCATAAATCATGAGATGAGGGTATAACACGTACACTCTTTACATATGAACCGATTTCATGTACATACATCATATATAAATACATCACATACATTATCATAACATACAAGCATCGTCACATCAATCATGCATCATCACATCGTTACCCGCATCCGGTTAACCATCCCATGCAGCCCGCTGGTGGTGACATGTCCGCCCTTTTCTCGGTGCGGTGGAATCATAGCGCACCCGATTAGCGCGGTGGAATCATATTATCACACATACCATGCAATTCATATACTTGTCATCATTAACATTCATTTCATAGACATATCGTGGCTTATCACAATATTACCATAGTTTAGCATCCCTAGTTACATATACATATACATACATTAAGCTTAAGAGCGGCTATGTTTATGTCGGGGTGACATAAGGTCGTAAACCCCCGGTCATGTTATGGAATAAGCATAAGCATCATATTTTACCTTAGAGGGATTTACAATTTAAGGTGAGTACATATAAGAAGGAATGCCAATGGATCGTGATCATCATTATTGATTTCGTAAGAACATCACATCTTGGTCTCTAGAGTCGTTATCGCATTCATAGCATATTTCTTGTCCCGTCTCGTCATTCATGAACTTAGACTTTCATCTCTAGAAACGTAGGAGATTCATGAAGGAAGGAAAATCATGCATAAGATTCATGCCTTAGAAGGAAGGGTAATGCCTCACATACCTTTGTCGTTTAATTTCTTTACAACTTGCTCGTCCTCCTTTAACGTCCTCGCCTTTACCTTGAGGAATCCGTATCGTCATTAGCTAGGCAATTATAAAACCATGCCTCTTAAGGCTAAAGAAAATTGGGCAGCGTTTCCTTTGTTTATACTACTTTCCGCCATATTCCATATCAACTTCCAACACTCATAACAACCATCACAATATCGCTAACAACAATCGTCACTTATTCATATAATTCGTATCTCACAATTCTACTTCAATACTCCATATTCATGGCTAAAGTCCATTGTCGCATTTGTTCATTTATAATACTTATTCCATGCTCTAAATATCATTTATAACGCATTCACAATCTCCACATAATCATTTTCATGATTCACCTCAACTACTATTCAACAATGACATTATTCACCCATTTGTAACCCATTTTCCATACTTTTTCATAATCTAAGTGTTTCATCTTAATAATACTTCAAATAACATGTAAATTTCATGAAACTCACCTCAAATGGTGGAGGAATAAGCCTTGATTGCCAATACACCTTCTAGCACAAAACCCTATTTCTTCTCTCTTGGAATTCCTTGACTTTGATAGCTTTAATGGAGTTTCTTAGGCTTGATTCTCCTCAAATCTTGTTTTTGACCTTTGATTCCCTTGGTTTTCTTGTGGATGATATACTTGGAAGGTTCTAGAGGTGTGGAGAGAGTTGAGGTTGTGGTTGGAAATGAATAAAATGAAGTGGACTTAACATTTAAAGACTTGGAGAGTTCAGCCGAGTGGGACTTCCACGGACAGCTTCACGGTCCGTGGAACCCAGTGTGGGTCGTGGAACTGGTCGTGGTTCACGACCATCCAGCCACACTTCCTGCTGGCTGTTCCACGGACACACCCACGGTCCGTGGAACACTATACGGTCCGTGGAACCTAACCGTGGAACTCACAGTTCCACCGGAATGGTTCCCGTCGTTTCGTTTGATCTCCAATCCTTATGAACCCTTCTTGGCACTTGTTTATCACTTAGTTATTAATCTAGGGGACGTCATAACTCTTCTCCACAACATCCTTAAGGTATCCCTAACCCTATACTCATAGTTTGCATTCAACACACTAACTTATAACTCGATTCTCTTAACAACTTTCTCGCTTCAACTCGGGTGCCTTTGGAAGTCTTAATTAGAATTATCAATTTCTACTTCTTGCTTATCCAACCTCGTATACGTCATGTCCTTCGCGAGTCTACATACTTATATACTAAGGGGAAATTTCCGAGGTGTAACACAAGCTAACCACAAATCAGATCCCGGGCTTCCCAATCTACACCAACATTATTGATATCAAGTTTTAACTATAGCGCGCTCAAAATCCAAAGTCTAAGCTAGCACGTTACTTATCAAAATTCGGGCAGCATTTCCCCTAAAAACTTAATAATCCTCGAGATTCCAATTTAGTCAAAATATCAATCACAATACCAACAACAATAATATTATCAAATGCATATCCAAATGAAATGACATCCGTCCTTAAATCACTTTTAAAACAGCCCGTCATCATAATAACAACTCCATGAACAATTCAAGATTATAACGTCATTTTCTTCATTCTAATCCCAAAACATCAATAACAATATCTTATCCGATTTCTTGCAATTAATTCCGTAGTTCCCATCTCCCAATTTAGCTATGACTGGGGTGAATTTAAATATACCTAGGGGAGAATAGTTCTTACCTAATATACCAAAAAAAATGATCTTCTTCCACCTTACTTCGCTTTGAAGAAATCCCGAATTGGACCACACGACAAATGGAACAACGAGATCGACGCGGTGAGCAAACCCGTAACCAAAATTGAATCACGTTGTTGTAGAGAGGAAATAAGTTCAATTGTTGAAAGGGAGAAATAAGTTAAATTGCTGCTCTCTCATCACAGGAAAAATTTATTGGATTGAGGAATACACTTTGTTCCATTAAAATGGAGACAAAAACGTTCTCGCTTTAATGGAACAAAAACGTTGTTGTACATTCTATATATATCTCTCTATATATATTTGTGGACGTATTGTTGCTGACTATAAACGTACATGTCAAGTGCTCCCTTTTTCATTCTGTGAGAAAGAGCAAAAATGCTCTTATTTAAAGTTTATCCCATCATTGTGGGGTCCACCCCCTCTTCCATTTCATGATGACAATGCATGCTGTCCACCACGTTTCCAATCAGATTTCCTCATGAAATTACTCATATATTCCTCATTTTGTAAGCTTACACGTGGAAATAATACATTCCACACTTGTCCACCTTATTTCCTAATTGCATCAATTTGTTCCCACCAAATTGGTAATTTATTTTTTGTTCCCCATTCACTTCAATATTGGTCACTTTTAACACACTTCATATACTCATCATCATAAATTATGTGGTTGAATTCTAGTCCATAGCCTCTTAGTATATACACGAAGCATTATTTCGAATCACCGTCATTCCACTTTCGAGTCCTAAATAATTTCGGAACGTTATTCCTTTTACACATTGATCTCTTGATTCCCATACTTGAATATGACCAAATCCTCAAGGCTCGGATAAATTTGCTCATGTTAGATGGTTCAATTTTCTAGTCCAAAAAAATACGGGATGTTATAGCTTGGACCGTATTTCACTCAAATAAATGATGAAACTCGACAAAACTTATTTTCTTCGATTGGTTTAACTTCAAATCCTTACGATACATGTGTACTATCACTTTAACCACCTATAAGCTTGGGGGATAACCTCGTGTCTGTTAGTAGTATCATTTAACTCGCACGCTTTTCGACGTACGAAAATACGGGATGTAATAATCACCCCCTACTCCATGCCTGTGGACCTGCCCTGCTATCAATCGGGTCAATAACTGGACCGCCTCTCGCATGGCCCCATCCTCCGCCCCTGGCTGGGGAGCTGGAGGCTCGGGCACTCGAACCTCGGGAGTTGGCGGTGGAGCCGCCCCCTGACCTGCAGCTGCTGCTGCTCCAAGCCCCCTGCGCGGTGTAGCCGGCCGGGCGTCGGGGGCATAATCTCAGGTACAGGCTCAGCACGGGCCCTGGTTGTTATATCCCGTATTTTGTACGTTGGAATATTTTAAGTTAGTTGCGACAAGTTAAGGACAAGGCTATTTTTCGATTTGGTGTAATGTATAAGTTGATTATGAATTTTATTAGTATGGAATATTAAGGGAAATTAGGGGCTAGAAGTTGAAATAAAAATTTCATGAAAAGGCCAAAGTGGCCGTGTGTTAAGGTGGGACCCACATGTTGGGATTTTATAACAGACATATGAAGAGATATATGAGTAGTACATGTGAAGTTGAGCAAGTCTTAAGAAGGACCCATAAGCTGAAAATGAGTGTAAGCCCTCCAAAGGGACGATTTAAGAAAACGTCTTCGGGTGATCTGACTTCGAGGGGCCAAAACGGTATTATGAGTTTGGAATTTGGGAAAACTCCCAGAATACAAGTTGTAGATAATTGAAATAGCTTTCCAACCATAGGTCATGGGTTCACAGGTGACATCAGGATAAGGAGATATGGACGTTTTAAGCCAGAAAGGTCGAGCTGAACAGTGGATTCGGCCCAACCCGATTCCAAGTCGGGTCAGGCCCAATACCCACGCCATTTAAGTGAAATTTTCAGCTTTCTCATTCATTTTTCAGACCAAAACATCCAGAATTTTCAGAGATGGAGAGAGAGAGAGGAGAGGTAGAGAGAGAAACTAAATTTTGACCACAATCTAAGTCCCGAATCGCGAAGCTCATGAAGAGAAAAGTGTTGTACGTTGCGTTGCCTTCAATTTGGGCTAAAAATCAGCCAAGAAGAAGAGGGTGACGTGCTGGCTGCATACTTAAGGTAAGGCTAAGGTCCCTTTTTCATTGTTAACAATTTTAATTAGAGTTTTAACGGATTAGAACGGAGAAAATAGCGTTATAAACTAGTGTGTTATTTTGTTGAGATTTATGGATTAAGGGGCTGTTTTATGTGGGTTAAATGGTTGGAATTAGCTGTGTTATGGATGTTTTGAATGTGTTGTAGTGTGTAAAAATGGATGGAAATAATGATATGTTGCGTGTTGAAGTTGAGCCGTGTAGTGTAATTAATTTGTTTTGTAGAATATGATGAACTAATTTTATTTGGTGTTTTGGTTGTTGTTGTTGTGGATTATATGATGATAATGAAAGCTTAATGATGTAAGTTGAAGTGAAAAACGTATATGGGATGTTGTTGAATTACGTAGAAAAGTGTAGTTAATGTTAGAATGCGTTTTGAATTGATTGTTGATGTTCCTAGAATGTTTGTTGGTATTGTTGTTGATGAATTTGGCCGAGTTGAAATCTCGGGTTGTTGCATTTATAGGGGAAGTGCTGCCCAAATTTCGTAGAATAAGTGATGGTTTTGGAATTGAATTCTTCGATGTTTATGGCTAATGTTGATATCAAATGACGTGTTGTAGATTTTGAGAAACCGAGACTTGGGTTTGGATTAGCTTAGGAAGAAATCGAGGTATGTAAAGTTTACCCTCCTTCTTTTGGCATGTCTTAGATATGGCTAAGTTATGATATGTTATGAGCTTCGGGGGTAATTCTATTCTTAAAAATCGGAGCACGTTTATGAGCCATATTTGCTTTGATGTTGGCACCCTTATGTGGACAAGCTATGGTTTATGTATCTTTGTATGATTGAATTTCAAAAGTCTTATAAAGAATTTTGCTACTAAAAAGACCCCGGACTTCAAACGCCGTAACTTTCGCATACGAGCCGGATCGCCCCCGAAACCTAATAGGTAACTTCACAAGGCATAACGTTCCCCCAACTCTCGTAGTCGGGCTCGGATGGGATTGGCACCCGTCCGTGGGCCCCGCGACTTTCTCTATGTACTTTGACGATTTTTTTTTTGAAAGAATATGATATGACTATTATTCCGATTTCAAGTACGATCAGGTTACTTATCTTTCGAGTTTGTAATAATGATTCGATAACATATGATGACTATGATTTTCGTAGGCGGGCCTGGATTGGGTTGACGCCGTCCGTGGGTCCGCGACTTTTCTTTCGATAATGCTAATGACTTTTTGAAAGGAACTTAATATGACTACCTTCCCGACCCCCGAGTATAATTATATATTTATCGGTTGAGTACGAAATAAGGATTTTTATGTATGGGATTTTGATACGTGACTACGGTTTCGAAGTTCGGTTTGATACGTTCTCGAGTAATATTCGGAAGAAAATCTGATTTGACTACCGTTTTGGCTTACAAATGATGGTTCGTTTTGATTAACCTATTAAGTCTTTGAAAATGTTTTAAACTATATTTTCCTACTCATGATTCTGCTCGGGCATTCTGTTGTTACATTTTTCGCCAAGTCCCGGGCTGGTTATGTTATCGTGCGCACTATTCTGTATTTTAAAGTATGATGTGTATTCCGAAATATGATGTGATACGAAGTTTGATATGATATATGACAATAGGATGATATGATGACTCCATACACCGAGTCCCTCACTAGAGGGCCGGGACACGCTATGTGCATGATGATATGATGATGACATGATGCTATACAAGGTCCCTCACTAGAGGGCGGGACACGCTATACACCGAGTCCTTACTATGGGGCGGGACACGCTATATGTATGTATATATGGGATGATGATATGATATGTGATGATTTGATGATATGATACGTGATGATTCGATGATATGATAATCTGATGATTTGTGATCATTATGTTATATATGGATCGGGCCGCACGTTCCTCGGCATTATTATACTATTTATGGATCGGGGCCGTACGTTCCTCGGCATTCGGCTAACGTCAGTTTATATGATATGTTCTACTTTACGTATATGTGAGCGAAATGTTTTTCAAAACAAAGCTAAGCATTTTGGGCATTCGATGGTTATATTTGTTCTCTGTTTGCTTATGTATGATTTGTATTTCGGATATAGGTACTTTGGTATTCGGGTTATGATGCTCACTTTGTTCTCGATTTCGGTTATGATTTCGTTTTACGTATTTTCGGCTTTGCATACTCAGTACATATTCCGTACTGACCCCCTTTTCTTCGGGGGCTGCGTTTCATGCCGCGCAGGTACATACAGATGAGTTGAAGATGTTTCAGCGGGATTGGCGAGCTCCATTTTCTTGCGGAGTCTTTGCCCAGTCAGAGTGTTAAAGTTATGATATCTGGAGTTATGTTAGAGACTTTGCGAACGAGTCGAGTGTATAGTATGTCGGTTGTGTAGCGGCTAGGCGAGCCGATATGTTACTACGCATTATGTTACGGATTTGTTTGTAAGCGGCTATGTAAGCCGATATATCAGTATGCATTACATTACAGATTTTATATGATTACGGATTTTATTTGATTTGAAAAAGACAAAAAGTATGTTTGTTTTCTGAAAAAATTCCCTTCTACATTTTGACACGTTCTGTGGGCCCAGTATGATTATGTGTATTATGAAAGTATGCGGGTTCGCTCGGCCCTAGGTAAGGGTCGGGTGCCCATCACACCCTATCGGATTAAGGGTGTGACAAATTGGTATCAGAGCAATTCGTCCTAGGGGTTGTCTGCAAAGTCGTGTCAAGTAGAGTCTTGTTTATGGTGTGTTGCGCGCCACATTTATAAACAGGAGGCTACTAGGGCATTTAGGTTGGTTACTCTTCTTTCATATACGAGATCGTGCCATAGAGCCAAGTCATAGGGAATGAGATTTCTCTTCTTGACCTTTGGTTTTGCGGAGAAGAATGGCATCGACGGAAGAAAGCAATGGATGATGTTGGAAGTTACAAAGTACGCGAGGTAGCGAGAGGTAAGAAAGATATGTGTCGGGTAAGATATTGCGTACGATTGAAATACAAGTTGAGGATTAAAAAGGAAAGTAAACAAGAAAAGTGTAACGGTGCCGTTTGAGTTGGGTACACGAGGTATGTTTATTATTTTTGTCTTTTGTTTATGATATTGGGAGCCCTGTGCGGCTGTGATACGATACGATATGATATAATATGTATATGTGTATGTTAGCCCTGTGTGGCATTGTTGGTATTTCCTGCGTGCAGGTTTTGAGATAGTAACAGTTACAGAGGAAACTCTGCCGAAATTTTTTTCCGAAAAAAAAAAAAAGAATGGGATATGGGTCTGTAACACGACTTGAAAGGTCGTGCCGATGGTAATAGTGTGATTAAGACAAGAGCATAGAGGAAAGGAATTGTGATGTATATGAGTGTATTGATAAGACGGTTTGTAAGATATTAAGGATAAGGAACGAGGAAGAGATGAAAAAGAAATATAATTGGCAGGAGGGATTGTGTGTTATAGTAATAAAAGAAACCCCCGAGATCCTTATAAGACCTTATGAGATTAGTTGAACATTCGAGGACGAATGTTCTAAAGGGGGAGGATGTTATATCTCGTATTTTGTACGTTGGAATATTTTAAGTTAGTTGCGACAAGTTAAGGACAAGGCTATTTTTCGATTTGGTGTAATGTATAAGTTGTTTATGAATTTTATTGGTATGGAATATTAAGGAAAATTAGGGGCTAGAAGTTGAAATAAAAATTTCATGAAAAGGCCAAAGTGGCCGTGTGTTAAGGTGGGACCCACATGTTGAGATTTTATAAAGGACACATGAAGAGATATATGAGTAGTGCATGTGAAGTTGAGAAAGTCCTAAGAAGGACCCATAAGCTAAAAATGAGTGTAAGCCCTCCAAAGGGACGATTTAAGAAAACGTCTTCGGGTGATCTGATTTCGAGGGGCCAAAACGGTATTATGAGTTTTGAATTTGGGAAAACTCCCAGAATACAAGTTGTAGATAATTGAAATATCTTTCCAACCATAGGTCGTGAGTTCACAGGCGACATCGTTATAAGGAGATATGGACGTTTTAAGACAGAAGGTCGAAATTTGAACGGTGGATTCGGCCCAACCCGATTCCAAGTCGGGTCGGGCCCAATACCCACGCCATTTAAGTGAAATTTTCAGCTTTCTCATTCATTTTTCAGACCAAAACATCCAGAATTTTCAGAGATGGAGAGAGAGAGAGAGAGGTAGAGAGAGAAACTAAATTTTGACCACGATCTAAGTCCCGAATCGCGAAGCTCATGAAGAGAAAAGTGTTGTACGTTGCGTTGCCTTCAATTTGGGCAAAAAATCAGCCAAGAAGAAGAGGGTGACGTCTGGCTGCATACTTAAGGTAAGGCTAAGGTCCCTTTTTCATTGTTAACAAGTTTAATTAGAGTTTTAACGGATTAGAACGGAGAAAATAGCGTTATAAACTAGTGTGTTATTTTGTTGAGATTTATGGATTAAGGGGCTGTTTTATGTGGGTTAAATGGTTGGAATTAGCTGTGTTATGGATGTTTTGAATGTGTTGTAGTGTGTAAAAATGGATGGAAATCATAATATGTTGCGTGTTGAAGTTGAGCCGTGTAGTGGGCTGTTTTGTAGAATATGATGAACTAATTTTATTTGGTGTTTTGGTTGTTGTTGTTGTGGATTATATGATGATAATGAAAGCTTAATGATGTAAGTTGAAGTGGAAAACGTATATGGGATGTTGTTGAATTATGTAGAAAAGTGTAGTTAATGTTAGAATGCGTTTTGAATTGATTGTTGATGTTCCTAGAATGTTTGTTGGTATTGTTGTTGATGAATTTGGCCGAGTTGAAATCTCGGGGTTGTTGCATTTATAGGGGAAGTGCTGCCCAAATTTCTGTAGAATAAGTGATGGTTTTGGAATTGAATTCTTCGATGTTTATGGCTAATGTTGATATCAAATGACGTGTTGTAGATTTTGAGAAACCGAGACTTGGGTTTGGATTAGCTTAGGAAGCAATCGAGGTATGTAAAGTTTACCCTCCTTCTTTTGGCATGTCTTAGATATGGCTAAGTTATGATATGTTATGAGCTTCGGGGTAATTCTATTCTTAAAAATCCGAGCACGTTTATGAGCCATATTTGCTTTGATGTTGGCACCCTTATGTGGACAAGCTATGGTTTATGTATCTTTGTATGATTGAATTTCAAAAGTCTTATAAAGAATTTTGCTACTAAAAAGACTCCGGACTTCAAACGCCGTAACTTTCGCATACGAGCCCGGATCGCCCGAAACCTAATAGGTAACTTCACAAGGCATAACGTTCCCCCAACTCTCGTAGTCGGGCTCGGATGGGATTGGCACCCGTCCGTGGGCCCCGCGACTTTCTCTATGTACTTTGACGATTTTTTTTTGAAAGAATATGATATGACTATTATTCCGATTTCAAGTACGATCAGGTTACTTATCTTTCGAGTTTGTAATAATGATTCGATAACATATGATGACTATGATTTTCTTAGGCGGGCCTGGATTGGGTTGACGCCCGTCCGTGGGTCCCGCGACTTTTCTTTGGATAATGCTAACGACTTTTTGAAAGGAACTTAATATGACTACCTTCCCGACCCCAAGTATAATTATATATTTATCGGTTGAGTCGAAATAAGGATTTTTATGTATGGGATTTTGATACGTGACTACGGTTTCTGAAGTTCGGTTTGATACGTTCTCGAGTAATATTCGGAAGAAAATCTGATTTGACTACCGTTTTGGCTTACAAATGATGGTTCGTTTTGATTAACCTATTAAGTCTTTAAAAATATTTTAAACTATATTTGGCTACTCATGATTCTGCTCGGGCATTCTGTTGTTACATTTTTCGCCAAGTCCCGGGCCGGTTATGTTATCGTGCGCACTATTCTGTATTTTAAAGTATGATGTGTATTCCGAAATATGATGTGATACGAAGTTTGATATGATATATCACAATAGGATGATGTGATGACTCCATACAAGGTCCCTCACTAGAGGGCGGGACACGCTATGTGCATGATGATATGATGATGACATGATGCTATACACCGAGTCCCTCACTAGAGGGCGGGACACATAGGAGTCTCTCATACACGCCGAGGTCCCTTACTATAGGGCCGGGACACGCTATATGTATGTATATATGGGATGATGATATGATATGTGATGATTCGATGATATGATAATCTGATGATTTGTGATCATTATGTTATATATGGATCGGGCCGCACGTTCCTCGGCATTATTATACTATTTATGGATCGGGCCGTACGTTCCCGGCATTCGGTTAACGTCGAGTTTATATGATATGTTCTACTTTACGTATATGTGAGCGAGAAATGTTTTTCAAAAATAAAGCTAAGCATTTTGGGCATTCGATGGTTATATTTGTTCTCTTTGCTTATGTATGATTTGTATTTCGGATATAGGTACTTTGGTATTCGGTTATGATGCTCACTTTCTGTACTCACGATTTCGGTTATGATTTCGTTTCTTGTATTTTTCGGCTTTGCATACTCGGTACGTATTCCGTCACCGGCCCCCTTTTCTTGTGCACGTTTCATGCCGCGCAGGTACATACAGATGAGTTGAAGATGTTTCAGCGGGATTGGCGAGCTCCATTTTCTTCCGGAGTGCTGCCCAGTCAGAGTGTTAAAGTTATGATATCTGGAGTTATGTTAGAGACTTTGCAGACAGAGTCGAGTGTATAGTATGTCAGTTGTGTAAGCGGCTAGGCGAGCCGATATGTTACTACGCATTATGTTACAGATTTGTTTGTAAGCGGCTATGTAAGCCGATATATCAGTATGCATTACATTACAGATTTTATATGATTACGGATTTTATTTGATTTGAAAAAGACGAAAAGTATGTTTGTTTTCTGAAAAATTTTCCTTCTACATTTTGACATGTTTTGCGGGCCCAGTATGATTATGTGTATTACGAAAGTCTGCGGGTTCGCTCGGCCCTAGGTAAGGGTCGGGTGCCCATCACACCCTATCGGATTAAGGGTGTGACACAGTAACTCTCCGGGCCTGGCTGGTCCCGCCCCTGCTATAGACTTGCCCTTCTGGGCAGCTGTCGCCTTTCTCGGAGGCATCGCTGAAAACATAACATTTCGTTAGAGAAGAGTCATCCTGATAACACAGCTCTATCGCACGATCTAGGATCAGAAAGAAAGATAACATCCTAAATGCCCTGTAGCTTCCTGTTTATAGATGTGGTGCACAACACACCGATAAACAAGACTCTACTAGACACGGTCTGTAGACATTCCGAGGACGAACCGCTCTGATACCACTTGTCACGACCCAACCCCGTGGAGCCGTGACTAGTGCCGGTCCGGGCACCCGTACGTGCTCGTTAATCGATTTGGCATACAAACGACTCACACATATGTAACTATCAGGACGTGGTTCCAAGCGCGCATACAAATATATACGCACGAAGCCGGCCAAGGGCTATCATAATATACATAACGTATCAAAGCATACATACATGCGACCGACAAGGCGCACGGCGGATGGGCCGCCCAAACACAACTCACACAACGCATCTGAACAAAGCTATACATAACCCACATCTATGTCTACAGACCTCTAAACAGAACAACAGAATCATATGACGGGACAGGGCCCCGCCGTACCCCTGAATACACAGATACATGTACAACGGAAGAATATATACCAAAATGTAGGCTCCGGAATAAAGGAAGCTCTCCAACAGCAGAATAGGTGTCCTAGACTGCGGATCACCGAACGTGTGCGTCTATACTGCGGGCATGAAACGCAGCCCCGAAGAAAGGAGGTCGGTACGGAATATGTCCGAGTATGCAAAACGAGAAGATACGATAAGCAAATGCGGGTCATAATCGAACGAAGTGCGAGAAAGTGAGCATAATAACCAGAATACCAAAGTGCTTGCATCTGAAGTACAAATCATACATAAGCAGTACAGAAGACAAATATAACCATCAGAATGCCAGATGCTTAGCTTTCTTTTGAAAAACATTTCTGTCTCGTACATACGAAAAATAGAACATATCATATGAGTTGACATTACCGGTGTGGGATTCGCCTAAACCAATGTGGGTTTGCCCCACCATTGGGTTTGCCCCACCACCGGCTCCGATACCAACTGATCATATTCCAGAATACATATATCATATCACAAGTCATAATCAAAACAGAAGTACAGAAAGTAAGTGTATATCCAAAACGCCAAATACGCGGTCAAATACCCGGTCGGTAATATTCGACATCCGCGGCCAAATACCCAGCGGTCAATATTATCCGACATACCGCGACCAAATACCCAGCGGTCAATATTATCCGACATACCGCGGTCCCATAACAGAGGAGCTCGGCGAACCGGACATATCATACTCCAGAATATCATATAGTGCGCACGATACATAACCGGCCCGGGACTCGGCGAAAGATGCAATAACCATTTGCACGAGCAGAGTAGTGAGTAATCATATGCAATGCAAAACACTTACAAAGACCCAACAGTATAATCAAAGCGAACTATTATTTACAACCCAAGATAATAGTCAAATCAGATTTTCTTCCGAATATCACTCGGGAGCATATCAAACCGAACATCAGGAACCATAGTCACGTATCAAAATCACATACATAAAAATCCTTATTTCAGACTCTACAAATCAATAAGTAATCATACTCGGGGGTTGAAAAGATAGTCATATTAAATTCTTTCAAAAATAGGTCGTTAGAACCAAACATGGACAGTCGCGGGACCCACGGACGAGCGTCAACCCAATCCGGGCCCGCCTATGGAAATTAAAGTCATCACTCGTCATGAAATCATTTGCGAAGATATCAAAGCGATCCGAGCCCTTTCTTGAAAGTTACGGACGTTCGTAGTTTCGGAATCATTTAGGAACAAAACTCTTTTGAAAACAAAACTTTTATGCAACTTTTGAAATTTAGTCATACAAAAGACATAAGGACCATAAATCGACTAAATTAAGAGTACGAATGTCAAGAAACAAATAAGAATCGTTTACGAGCTTATCAAAGCAATTCGGTTCTGTCCATGAAAGTCACAGACATTTTTAGACATAAGATCCTTTCGGAACTAACCGTTTACAAAGCATTTCAAATCCAATCGTATCAAAGACATACGGACCATAGCTTGACCATATTAAGGATGCCAACATCACAAAGCAAATATGAATCATAAACATGTTCGGATTTTCGAATAGAATTACCCCCGAGGCTCATAACGTATCACAACTTACTTGCGTCTAGGACATGCCAAAAGGAAAGAAGGATAGGCATCACATACCTCGTCCGCTCTCAAAGTCAATCCAAACTCAAACCTCGGGCTCTCCAAAATCTACGTAATATCATTAAATACCAACGTTACTATAGGCATTTTGGAGTTCATTTCTAAACGAACACTAAATTCCACAGAAATTTGGCAAACATTTCCCTGTAAATGCACCACCGAGAATTCAACTCGGCCAAATTCATCAACAACAACACCAACAACCAAACCAGCAACATCAATAATCAATTTAAAACGCATTCTAGCATTAAATACTCTTTCAACATAATCCGACAACATTCCTTATATTCACTTCGACTTACATTCAAGCCAACATCAACGCTCATACATCCCAATACTAACCGAACCCATACCAACAATATTCAAAAACATTTTAAACAATTCATACAACATTTCAAACATCCCAAACAACACTCTAATCCACCCGAAAAGCGCCCCCAACCCGAAAACAACATCTATGACACATTCCTAACTTCCGAATCATGATTTGCACCAACAATTCACATTTTAACAATGTCATTCTCATAAATATACGGTTTACATCAAATGCACAATGACCTCAAAATCAGCCCGCAACACTTACAATATCAATTTGAGTGATTAAACTCTTATCGTCAACATAGAATCTACAACGACAACAATCAAAATACTAATTAACATTAATTCATTTCTTGTCACACAAATGGCTTATATTCGGCCAACACTTCCCACATACATTTGTTGATGATTCTCAGTCTTTTCTCCACTCTACAACAATCACAACATGCTAACTAGACTTTAATTCATTACTTCAATGCAACACAACACACACACACACGCCACACACACCATGCACACGGCTCCACTCTACATGCAATATCTCCATGAATTTCATCCATTTTCATCTACTACAACATGCACACATCATTCATAACACATAAAACAAGATTAAATCTTACCTTTCTTCTTCAACTTCACAACTAGGCTAGGGTTTGCGATCTACAAAACGGATGGTTTGATGACCCAAACAACACTTTCACGCTACTTAGGGACCTCCAATTAGTGGATTTGCACCAAGGAAATATTTTTGGGATGGCTAATTTTTGGTCTTGAAAAATGGAGGGTTGGCCGAATGGTTCCTTTTGTTGTTCATCAAGTTCCTCTTTTTTTTCTAAGTGTTGGAATGTTGAAAGATGAATACTTAATCATCTTTTAAGCTCTCACATATATTATAAAAGTATCCATGGCCCACACATGGGTTGGACCAATTAAAATTGGCCACAAAATGTGTGGGACCATACCAAACACCACACTGCCAAAGGGCCTTTTTTTCCAATAATTCCCAACTTTCAATTATTCCACTTTTGGTCCCAAATTTTCCTAAATGTTCCATGCCAACAAATTCATGAACAACTTAAGTCTCAAAATAAAATCGAAGGTCAAAAGTCCCGACTTTGTATCCCGGAATGGTTTTGTCCCTAACTTATCATAGTTAACCCGGATTGTCCCAATGTACGAAATACAGGATATAACAGATGACATCTTGGTGTATTCCAGAACCGAGGCAGAACATGCGGATCATTTGCGTACTGTCCTCAGAATTCTTCAAACTCGAGAGTTGTTTGCAAAATTTTCTAAGTGTGAGTTCTGGTTGAACTCAGTGACATTTTTGGGGCACATTGTTTCAGCCGATGGTATTCGGGTAGATAGCCAAAAGATTGAGGCCGTAAAGACTTGGCCAAAGCCCACAACTCCTACGGAAGTTCGTAGTTTTCTGGGCTTAGCAGGATATTACAGGAGGTTTGTAGAGGGTTTTTCTTCTATTTCTGCATCACTCACCAAGCTGACCCAGAAATCAGCTAAGTTTCAACGGACAGATGCTTGTGAACATAGTTTCTAAGAGCTAAAAAATAGATTGACTTCTGCACCAGTCCTAACACTTCCAGAGGGATTGGAAGGTTATGTTGTTCTTGCGATGCTTCAGGCATTGGGCTAGGTTGTGTATTGATGCAACATGGTAAGGTTATTGCATATGCTTCAAGGCACTTGCGGAAACATGAAAAGAATTATCCAACCCACGATCTTCAATTGGCTGCAGTGATTCATGCATTAAAGATATGGAGACATTATTTGTATGGTGTTCATGTAGATGTTTACACGGATCATAAAAGCCTTCAGTATATCTTCAAGCAAAAAGAGTTAAATTTGCGGCAACGACGATGGTTGGAATTTCTAAAAGATTATGATGTTGACATTCTATACCACCCCGGGAAGGCAAATGTTGTGGCTGACGCTCTTAGCCGCTAATCTATGGGGAGTTTATACGATGTCCGACCAGAGAAAAGAAAAATGACTCGCGAGCTCCAGCAGTTAGCTAGCCTAGGAGTTCGAGTAGTGGACTCAGGTAGCAGGGGAACTACCCTTCAGAATTCATCACTTTCGTCGCTAGTAGCGGAAGTGAAAGATAGACAATACGAAGATCTCATGCTAGTGCAGTATAGAGATACACTCCCTCAGAAGGAGGAGTCATCAGTTGAGATTACAGGAGACGGAGTTCTCTGATGTCGAGGCAGATTATGTGTTCCCAATGTGGCAGGTCTACGCCACCAAATATTAAGAGAAGATCATTGTCCCCATTATTCTATCCACCCCGGAGCAACGAAAATGTATAATGATCTTAAATCCATGTATTAGTGGAATAGGATGAAGAAAGATATAGCGGAATTCGTAGCTCAATGTCCCAACTGTCAACAAGTGAAATTTGAGCACCAAAAGCCGGGCGGATTATTGCAAGCTATAGAAATCCCAACGTGGAAGTGTGAAGTAATTAAAATGGACTTTATTACAAGCTTACCCCGTTCTCGACGTAAGTATGATTCCATATGGGTGATTGTGGATAGACTCACTAAATCAGCTCATTTCTTGCCAGTCAGAACGACGTATATAGCAGAAGATTATGCAAAGCTCTATGTTAAAGAGATAGTGCGACTTCATGGTGCTCCAGTAGTTATTATCTCAAATAGAGGTACTCAGTTTACAGCTAATTTCTGGAAGTCCTTCCAAGAGGGCTTGGGGACTCATGTGAGCCTTAGCACTACATTTCATCCACAGACTGATGGACAAGCTGAACGTACCATTCAGACTCTTGAGGATATGTTACGGGCATGTATGTTAGATTTTGAAGGTGATTGGGATGATCATTTGCCACTCATTGAGTTTGCTTACAATAATAGTTATCATTCCAGCATTCAGATGGCACCGTATGAAGCTTTATATGGGAGAAAGTGTAGATCCCCAATTGGGTGGTTTGAAACAGGAGAGGCTAAATTGATAGGGCCAGACTTGGTCCAACAAGCCATAGAGAAAGTTAAGCTCATACAAGATCGGTTATTAACAGCCCAAAGTCGTCAAAAGTCCTATGCGGATAATCGTCGAAGGGACTTAGAGTTCCAAGTTAAAGATTGGGTATTCTTGAAATTGTCGCCAATGAAAGGCGTTACGAGATTTGGCAAAAAGGGGAAGCTTAGTCCCCAGTACATTGGGCTTTATGAAGGTTTGCGCAAAGTAGGCAAAGTGGCTTACGAATTAGATCTACCTCCTGATTTGGAGTCAGTTCATCCAGTTTTCCATGTCTCGATGCTTCGTAAATGTATTGGAGATCCTACTAGGATCGTCCCAGTAAATGATGTATAAGTGATAGAAAAGTTAGTTTATGATGAAATACCCATTGCCATACTAGATAGGCAAGTACGGAGGCTTAGAAACAAAGAAGTGGCCTCAGTTAAAGTTTTGTGGAGAAATAACAATTGAGAGGAAATGACATGGGAAGCGGAAGAAATTATGAGATCCAAATTTCCCCACTTATTTTAGCCCCCGGAAGAGGGCCAAGATGAGACGTCAAGATCATAAGGTATGTATGTTTTTCCTTTTACGCATTTGGGTCGTGTGTGGCCAATTTATATTGCTATTATGTTGTGGCCCTGTGGGGCATTGTTATTATGGGTTGTTGTGACAGGATGGTAGTTGTATACGGTAAAAACCGGGTAAAGTTTGTTCGGTGCAACTCGGGGTCGACAAAAGAATGAAAACAAGCGATAGTGATTGATCCGTAGAGGCTCTGCACAAATTCGTTGTATCCGAAAATAACTCCTTATCGTAGTCAGTCCGGCGTCCGGTTCTTACATGGCCGGGTTGATCGTGGCCGTTTGTCCGGTTCGAATATAGCAAAATAAGTCGTGGTCGTTAGCTCGTTCTCTTCATGACGATTCTGATCGTGGCCGTTGGTCCGGATAATTAGGTGCTCGCCCGCCACATGTGAAAATCTTGTTGCCACCTGCTTCTGACAGTCGTACGGGTGTCAGATCGTACGACCTAACCTTATCCATATTAGGTTTTCTTTATCCTAAAAAGGCTCCATGATGTAGAAAAGGCTCCATGATGTAGAGAAGGCCCATAAGGGAAAACTATAAATAGGGGCATTTCCTTATATTTAAGGGTTGGTGCTTGGATCAAAACTTGTACTACGAAAATATATATATAAATTCACTCTCACTTTGGTTTCTCCATATTTTGGTCCGGTTTACAGCTCAAATAGCCCATCAAATCACTCCATTTAAAAGCATATATAAAATCTTAGCTTTAAAGCAATATAATTCCTATCTCCATCCAGTCGTTAGCACTACTTGTTTGTACTTAAGTCGTTTCATAAGCAAAATAGATACTTACACCTTTTGTTCATCAAAAAATAAATTAAAGAACCACGTATCCTATACCTCATTTACAAATTTAACTTGTTATCCGATTTCTGGGTAAAACAGTTTGGCGCCCACCGTGGGGCAAGGATAATTGTGGTCTTTGATCTCGGTCTCTATTTGCTCCCATAAAGAGTTCAGCTCTATTATTCGTCTCTGCAAAAACGGACAAAATGGCAAACAGCGGAGAATCCGGCCATGTCAACAACGAGATTGTGGCCAAAAACGATAACATCAGGTTACAGGGGTTACCAGTGAATCCCATTGTACCGAATTCTGTCGATTCGAGGGAGGGTCTCAACCGTCAGAATACCGTGAACCAGGAGAACGCCGCTCATCCGGCCACTGATCCTTTAAATACTTTTAATTCTGTCACTTTGACCCGGGCACATGGCCAGAAAGCGCCAGATGCCCCGGATGATATTAATTTGCGTCTTATTTTTGAAATGTTGCAGGAACAAAGAGCAGCTATTGCTGAGCAAGGAGTGGCGATAGCCCAATTGCAGAGCAAGGAGTGGCGATAGCCCAATTGCAGAGCAAGAAGGATGAAACGACTCCGGGAAAAAGTAAGGATGCTGCCGAACCCCGGAGAGAAGAAGCTCAAATAGTCGAAAGCAATGGGTCCGGGGCTGGTTCGTCTACCGAAGTATTGAGGATGCTCGAGACGTTGGCAAAACGGGTAGACTCAACCGAGAAAAGGGTCGAGACCTATAACTCTCGGGTGGACCAGATCCCGGGGGCTCCTCCCATTCTAAAGGGTCCGGATTCGAAGAGGTATATCCAGAGGCCCTTTCCTCCGAGTGCGGCTCCGAAGTTAATCCCAAAGAGGTTCAAGATGCCGGATATCCAGAAATATGATGGAACAACGGATCCTCAGGAACACGTGACCTCATACACATGTGCTATAAAGGGCAATGATGTTGAAGAAGACGAGATTGAGTCCGTATTGCTGAAAAAGTTTGGGCTTATTTTGTCAAAAGGCATTAACTTGGTATGACCATCTGCCCGAGCATTCCATCACTTCTTTTGAAATGCTCGCAGATGCGTTCATCAAGGCCCATGGTGGGGCCAAAAAGGTCCAAGCCCGGAAGGCGGACATCTTCAGGATAGCCTAAAGGGATAATGAGTTACTGCGGGAATTCGTCAATCGTTTCCAAAGGGAACGGATGGAACTCCCACCGGTTCCGGAAGAATGGGCTGCACAAGCATTCACCAAAGGGCTTAATCCCCGGAGCTCGACGGCCTCGTTCAAACTAAAGGAAAATTTACTGGAATACGAGGCTGTGACCTGGGCAGACGTACACAACAGATACGAGTCCAAGATTCGGGTGGAGGATGATCAGCTCGAACTTCCGCCGGGTCCGGTAAACCTAAGTAAAGGATCTGAGAGGACTAGAAAAAATTACGACCCGGAGACACGGTGTTACACCTCGCATTTTTGCACATTTGAATATTTCGAGTTAATGGCGGGAAGTTGAGGACGAGGTTATATTTTTAGTTTGGTTGGATGCGCAAGTCGCTTATAATATTATTGGCATGGAATGCTAAGGGCAAATTTGGAATTCGGAAATTATCATTTATGACTTGTTGGAAAAAGAGAGAAAAGAAGAAAAAGACATGGAGCATGTGCATGGTCATGTGCACATTTTTATAGTTATATATAAATATATGGATGACAAGCAAGACCATTTAGTCATCTTTTATGACTTGGGAAAATTCTAGAAGTTTGAAGAATAATTTGGAGGGAAAGGAAAAGGAAAAAAAAAAAGAAAGAAAAGAAAAAAATTAAGGGCATGGCCGGCCAAGGGCCATGTGCTTGGCCATGTGACCATAGCTAAGTATATATATGGACAAGTCTTGCAAGGGAAGGCAAAAGTTATCATTTAACTCTCTAGAAATTTCAAGAGAAATGAAGAAGAAAAAAGAAGGAGAACACGGCCAAGCATGGCTGAGTTCAGTCCATGGAAAAGTTGAAGGAGAAAAATTCTTTTCTTCATGTCTTCCTACTAATTAAGAGGTTCTCTACGCCATGGAGTAGTTGTTGAAGCAAGAGAAGCACTCTTCCATGCAAAACCCACCCAGCCGAGTGGAGGAGAAGTATGAAGAAGGTGAGATTTAATTCTTATTTCCATATGTCATGCATGATTTGTACATGTTGTGCAACGTAGAAATGAATGAAAAACATGGGAATATGGATATGGAAGTTGAGCCATGAAAGTTGTGTTATGGCCGAGAGAGTGAGAGGGTGTAAAGTCAAGTGAGAGAAGGTATGCTTCAATCTTATTTTTCATGTTTCATGGATAATTTGAGCATGTTGTGGTAGGTAAAATGAGTGAGATACATGGAAGTGTTATGTTAGTGTGTGTGGCCGTGTAGTGTGTGTGGTGTTGGGGTAAGAGATTAGTTGTATTCAACATGTTTGTGTGTTGTTGTAATGTGTAGAAAATGAATGAAATTCAATTGATTATGCATGTTGATGTTGTGGCCGTGAATATGGGCTGATTTAGAAGGCAATGTGGTTTTAATATAGCTTCTTGAATTTATGGAAATAATGTTGTAAACGTATGGATTATTGATATAGTTTATGAATTTGGAAGAAAAGAAATGAGTTGTTGGTGTTCTCTTAAACTTAGGTGGTTTCGGGTTTTGTGGAGTAATGGATGGGTTGTTCCGAATATTATATGGATTGCTTGAAACGTTCTTAAATCATGTTTGAACGGGTTCGGATTAATAATTGAACGTACGATCAATAATGCGAGTTTGAATGCATGTAGCTTATTTGAAGGTGAATGGAATATTGAAGTGTTGTTAGAATAATTGTTTGTATTGTTGTTGGTTTGGCCGGGTTGTATTCCCGGGATTGTCGTTGATTGAAATCGGCCAAGTTAAACTTGGTGGCATGGTACATTTACAGGGGAAATGCTGCCGAAATTTCGGCAAGACAAAGTGTTACTTTAAAGAACCAACTTCTAAAGGCTCTAATCAAGCTTTGGGTAAACATGACCAAATTGTAGATTTTGGCGGATTTGCAACAAGGATTTGGAGAAGCAGAAGGAGCGAAAAGAGGTATGTAAGACTTCACCCTTTTTTCTATGGCATGTCTTAGACGTACTAAGTTGGATACGGGCCTCGGGGATCATTTCTTTTCTCGAAATCCAAGATTGAAATTCGCTACTATTCATTCAAGAAGATTGAACTAGATAGGGTGCGAAATGTTGGAAAACTTCTTAGACCTTTAGAACTTGCATAAATGAGACCCGATTACCTTAAAACTCTCATAGGCAATGTCGTGAAGCGTCTTACACGTAGATTGTGTGCGCCGCCTCATTTGACCCGAGGTAGGCCCATTGTTCCCGGATCTTCCTTATTACTTTCTTTGGCTTGTTCTGGAGTGGAATCCTAAGGAAACTTCAGATCCTTGTCCCGAATATCAAACAATAGGTACAACGCTATCCTAATGTAAATATGTCGATGATTCCTTGACTAAGGTAAAGAATATGGTCTTGTAAGGACAACGATGGAGTCGAGAATGAGAAAGTGCCTACGTTAGATATGTAGGTGATATACCTTGCTATAGGAATGAAAATATGAGAATGTTAAACTAGTTCTGGATATCCCAAGTCTATTACAGGTAATGACTATTCTAAGGATTCTAAATACCTGGAATTGTGCTTTATGACCCCGATTGATGTGTGGACCCGACATACATATATATATATATAATAACAGAATCAGAGCGCTATATAGACGCTGATAAATATACATGGAATATGATAGTAGAACCAGAGCGCTATAGACGCTGGTAAACATATATGATATAAGTGTGTGCATGTGACAAAAAGAATCAGAGCGCTATAGACGCTGATATATGTATATGATGAAAGAGACAGGGCGCTATAGACGCCGATATTTATACACGAAATATGCATATATTTACGGGGAAAATAGGGATAAGGGCAGAGCGTTATGTACGCGTATCCACCTGATCAGTTGGAGTTTGGCACATGATATCGTCCGGACGCGGGATGCCCGGACGCGGGGTGTGCATATGATGGTTAAATGGATCGGCTGCCGACGCCTCGGCAATATAATATATTCTTTTTTTTATGTATATATATATATATAAGTAAGGAAAGCTAAGAAAGTACAAAGATGCGCAAGGGCACTTAGAGGTATTGTGCTATCCTCTTATCTCATCACAGATTCTATAATCCCATGATATTGTTGTTCATACTTACGTTCTTGTTCGTATTATTATTATTCATGTCTTGCATACTCAGTACATTGCTCGTACTGACCCCTCTTCTTCGGGGGCTGCGTTCATGCCGCGCAGGTACACCCAGACGGATCGAAGTCAATGTAAAAGATGTTCCAGCGAAGTTGGCAAGCTCCATTTGGCCTGGAGTGAAGCCGAGTCAGAGTATACGTGCCAGTGAGTCCGATTACGGTTAGAGACTTTGCGGACGAGTCGTGGGTTTGGGAGTCGGTTGTATTGTAATACAAGTTTGGACGATTACATGTTTTACTTGATTTAAAAGCAATAAAAGAATGTTTTAGTAATCTTATTGTATACACCTGGCTTAGAGGTTCAAAAAAAAAAATTCAAGTACATAGTAAGGGTCAGCGGGTTCGCTCGGCTCCGGTTACGGGGTCGGGTGCCCATCACACCCTAATCAAGATTGGGGTGTGACAAAGTGGTATCAGAGCAGGTCGGTCCAAGGGTTGTCTGCAAAGTCGTGTCCGGTAGAGTCCTGTTTATGATGTGAAGCCGGCCACATTTATAAACAGGAAGCTACGGGGCATTTAGGAATGGTTGACCTTCTTTCTGTCCCGTGATCGTGCGATAGAGCCAAGTCATAGGAAATAAGATTCCTTATGCTAATCGTCGATTACCGCAGGCGCCCAGTATCGGCGGAAAGAGGCAAGAAACGATATGGAAGTCAAAAGAGGTGAGACTGGATGAACATATTTGTTCTGTTACGTGGAGTTGGGCGCCAGACAGGAAATAGTCATGCACCAGCAGGAAGTGGATATCGAGAAGAGAGAAGGGTAAAATGGTAAATGTAAAAGAAAGGGCGTATTACGAGAATGTTACGGAAACTGTGAGGCTTCGACTGGCTTTACATCATGTAGAAAAGGCCATGTGGGAAAGCGGACGCGAAAGTATCAGTGTTAAGGCACCGAACCCCACCAAAGTTTTGAGGTTAAGCGTGCTCAGGTGGGAGCAATTTCAGGATGGGTGACCCCCCTGGGAAGTAAACCAAAAGCTCTACAAATTAAGATACAAGGGACGAATGAGCAGTTAAGAGTAACCTAAGGAAAATAAGAATATATGGATGGATGGAGACCTTAAGGGGACGCGTAAGATGAGGTGGATTAGTTCGGAAAAGAGACAGAAAGGGTGTCACAGCCCTAGAACTAGGATAGGCTTGAACAGCGTTTGGACGTATTTTGTGGGCTAGTTATTAGTAATTGAGTACATGTATATGTGAGGGTGTAGGATATCCCAAGTATGATGGTATCGGCGGACATGTGAATCTCAGCGACCAAAGTTACGATACGAAAGGCATTAATCGAGTAAGGGTACCGAAGTTCGAGTGATAGCAAGAGTAAATGGTACAAGTGTTGCCAAGTAAGCTGTTATTATTTCACTGTAGATTGAGATTGGGAATGAGGATATAAGACGAAGTATAAATGGATAATGGTATAAGTGCGCCCCAAAAGGGGGGAAGCAGGTAAGAGAGATATAAGGATAAGATAAAGGAAGTTGATACGGTAATATGTTTGATATGGATGCTTAGGTTGCAAATGAAACCCCCCTTCATGGAAACAAGTCAGTGAGATCGGGGAACCGATAATAAGTGGATAGAAGCCGGATAATGTTTAAGGTAAAATGAGAAGTTCGCACAAACTTTGAGTAGTGCGACGCCGTAAAATGGACGTATATAAAGAGAAAGATCTTGGATAGCTTAAGAACTAATGTGAAGGACGGAAAATAACTTTGAAAAGGGAGCTCCCCGAGGTGCTTATACGACCCTGCACGACTAGTTGAACATTCGAGGACGAATGTTCCAAAAGGGGGGAAGGATGTTACACCTCGCATTTTTGCACATTTGAATATTTCGAGTTAATGGCGGGAAGTTGAGGACGAGGTTATATTTTTAGTTTGGTTGGATGCGCAAGTCGCTTATAATATTATTGGCATGGAATGCTAAGGGCAAATTTGGAATTCGGAAATTATCATTTATGACTTGTTGGAAAAAGAGAGAAAAGAAGAAAAAGACATGGAGCATGTGCATGGTCATGTGCACATTTTTATAGTTATATATAAATATATGGATGACAAGCAAGACCATTTAGTCATCTTTTATGACTTGGGAAAATTCTAGAAGTTTGAAGAATAATTTGGAGGGAAAGGAAAAGGAAAAAAAAAAAAAAAAAAGAAAAGAAAAAAATTAAGGGCATGGCCGGCCAAGGGCCATGTGCTTGGCCATGTGACCATAGCTAAGTATATATATGGACAAGTCTTGCAAGGGAAGGCAAAAGTTATCATTTAACTCTCTAGAAATTTCAAGAGAAATGAAGAAGAAAAAAGAAGGAGAACACGGCCAAGCATGGCCGAGTTCAGTCCATGGAAAAGTTGAAGGAGAAAAATTCTTTTCTTCATGTCTTCCTACTAATTAAGAGGTTCTCTACGCCATGGAGTAGTTGTTGAAGCAAGAGAAGCACTCTTCCATGCAAAACCCACCCTAGCCGAGTGGAGGAGAAGTATGAAGAAGGTGAGATTTAATTCTTATTTCCATATGTCATGCATGATTTGTACATGTTGTGCAACGTAGAAATGAATGAAAAACATGGGAATATGGATATGGAAGTTGAGCCATGAAAGTTGTGTTATGGCCGAGAGAGTGAGAGGGTGTAAAGTCAAGTGAGAGAAGGTATGCTTCAATCTTATTTTTCATGTTTCATGGATAATTTGAGCATGTTGTGGTAGGTAAAATGAGTGAGATACATGGAAGTGTTATGTTAGTGTGTGTGGCCGTGTAGTGTGTGTGGTGTTGGGGTAAGAGATTAGTTGTATTCAACATGTTTGTGTGTTGTTGTAATGTGTAGAAAATGAATGAAATTCAATTGATTATGCATGTTGATGTTGTGGCCGTGAATATGGGCTGATTTAGAAGGCAATGTGGTTTTAATATAGCTTCTTGAATTTATGGAAATAATGTTGTAAACGTATGGATTATTGATATAGTTTATGAATTTGGAAGAAAAGAAATGAGTTGTTGGTGTTCTCTTAAACTTAGGTGGTTTCGGGTTTTGTGGAGTAATGGATGGGTTGTTCCGAATATTATATGGATTGCTTGAAACGTTCTTAAATCATGTTTGAACGGGTTCGGATTAATAATTGAACGTACGATCAATAATGCGAGTTTGAATGCATGTAGCTTATTTGAAGGTGAATGGAATATTGAAGTGTTGTTAGAATAATTGTTTGTATTGTTGTTGGTTTGGCCGGGTTGTATTCCGGGATTGTCGTTGATTGAAATCGGCCAAGTTAAACTTGGTGGCATGGTACATTTACGGGGGAAATCTTTGCCGAAATTTCGCAAGACAAAGTGTTACTTTAAAGAACCAACTTCTAAAGGCTCTAATCAAGCTTTGGGTAAACATGACCAAATTGTAGATTTTGGCGGATTTGCAACAAGGATTTGGAGAAGCAGAAGGAGCGAAAAGAGGTATGTAAGACTTCACCCTTCTTTCTATGGCATGTCTTAGACGTACTAAGTTGGATACGGGCCTCGGGGATCATTTCTTTTCTCGAAATCCAAGATTGAAATTCGCTACTATTCATTCAGTAAGATTGAACTAGATAGGGTGCGAAATGTTGGAAAACTTCTTAGACCTTTAGAACTTGCATAAATGAGACCCGATTACCTTAAAACTCTCATAGGCAATGTCGTGAAGCGTCTTACACGTAGATTGTGTGCGCCGCCTCATTTGACCCGAGGTAGGCCCATTGTTCCGGATCTTCCTTATTACTTTCTTTGGCTTGTTCGGGAGTGGAATCCTAAGGAAACTTCGCATCCTTGTCCCGAATATCAAACAATAGGTACAACGCTATCCTAATGTAAATATGTCGATGATTCCTTGACTAAGGTAAAGAATATGGTCTTGTAAGGACAACGATGGAGTCGAGAATGAGAAAGTGCCTACGTTAGATATGTAGGTGATATACCTTGCTATAGGAATGAAAATATGAGAATGTTAAACTAGTTCGGATATCCCAAGTCTATTACGGTGTAATGACTATTCTAAGGATTCTAAATACCTGGAATTGTGCTTTATGACCCCGATTGATGTGTGGACCCGACATACATATATATATATATAATAACAGAATCAGAGCGCTATATAGACGCTGATAAATATACATGGAATATGATAGTAGAACCAGAGCGCTATAGACGCTGGTAAATATATATATGATATAAGTGTGTGCATGTGACAAAAAGAATCAGAGCGCTATACGCCGATATATGTATATGATGAAAGAGAAGGGCGCTATAGACGCCGATATTTATACACGAAATATGCATATATTTACGGGGAAAATAGGGATAAGGGCAGAGCGTTATGTACGCGTATCCACCTGATCAGTTGGAGTTTGGCACATGATATCGTCCCGGACGCGGGATGCCCGGACGCGGGGTGTGCATATGATGGTTAAATGGATCGGCTGCCGACGCCTCGGCAATATAATATATTCTTTTTTTTATGTATATATATATATATATAAGTAAGGAAAGCTAAGAAAGTACAGCATCTGCCCAAGGGCACTTAGAGGTACAGGCTATCCTCTTATCTCATCACAGATTCTATAATCCCATGATATTGTTGTTCATACTTACGTTCTTGTTCGTATTATTATTATTCATGTCTTGCATACTCGCACATTGCTCGTACCGACCCCTCTTCTTCGGGGGCTGCGTTCATGCCGCGCGCAGTACACCCGTACGGATCGAAGTCAATGTAAAAGATGTTCCGGCGAAGTTGGCAAGCTCCATTTGGCCGGAGTGAAGCCGAGTCGAGTATACGTGCCTGTGAGTCCCGATTACGTTTAGAGACTTTGCGTACGAGTCGTGGGTTTGGGAGTCGGTTGTATTGTAATACAAGTTTGGACGATTACATGTTTTACTTGATTTAAAAGCAATAAAAGAATGTTTTAGTAATCTTATTGTATACACGGCTTAGAGGTTCAAAAAAAAATTCAAGTACATAGTAAGTGGCCGGGTTCGCTCGCCTCCGGTTAGTTTGGTCGGTGCCCATCACACCCTAATCAAGATTGGGGTGTGACACACGGCCATTAAGGGAAAGGTACCGGCTATATTCTCAATCAGAGAAAACAAGCTTCAGACTGGAAAAGCCGAGGTCCGGGGCTCCCGGTCAATTCTCTTCTAGCAGGAGATAGAAGAACGAGTGTCCATCGAATATCCGAGGGTGGTCGTTCGGAAGTTGATGTCGGGAAGTTCGGTAACTAATGTGTGGACCCACCAAGAATATCGAATACAACTTTAGTGTCAACACCTGACCTTGTCTCACCATAGGCCGCATTCCGAAGCAAGGTGGCCAAGACCTTCGAGGCCTGGATCCCGGCCAACGGGATCCGAACATGATCTGTGACTACCATTGAACTCACGGTCACAGAACTGAAGACTGTCGCCAACTAAGAGAAGAGGTGGCTCGCTTACTGAAAAATGGGCACCTTCGTGAATTCCTGAGTGAGCGGGCAAAGACCCACTACAAGGAGAGGGAGTCGAGCAAACGAATTGAACCGGTAGAGCCTCAACATATAATCAACATGATAATCGGGGGTACGGAGTATGTTCCAGAGGGTTGGTAATGAAGCGCGCCAAGGTTTCCATCACTGTGAAAAGCGCAATCCCAGGATTGTGTACACGAGGGCTCCATCACTTTCAGCAACGAAGATGCAGAAGGCATCATTCAACCGCACAATGATGCGTTGGTAATTTCTATTCTCGTCTTTAAATCTCAAATTAAACGTATTCTAATTGACCTGTAGTTTCCGGCCAACATCATCCAAGTGGAGAGTGGTTGAACGCTAAGGCTACTCGACCAGATCGTACCTCTAGCTCCGGTGCTCGTTTTCGGGTTCAATATGGCGGTGAAAACCACGCGGGTGAGATTTCCTTGCCGATCAACATCGACGGCACCATCCACAGACCGTGTTCTATGTAATGAAGGGGATATGAAATACAACGCATTGTCGGGTAGGCCGTGGATACATAGCATGATTTAGAGTTGTGCCCTCTACCTTACATCAGCTGCTGAAGTTCCCGACTCCGGAGGGGATAAAAACTATCCGGGGAGAACAACCTGCAGCAAGAGAGATGTTCGCAGTCGAAGAATCATCACCCCTACTCAAAAAGCCGGATCAAAAGGAAGGATCATCCGGGGGCAAGAATTCCAAATAATAATTACCGTTAACGGGTCCAGCAACGGAGCAAGAAAGATTGAACCCGGGGCACGAAGAAGACGACTTCAACATACCTAGATCATTCGTCTTGCCGGATGAGTCAGACGCGACAAAATCTATAATAGAAGAGTGGAGCAAGTCATCTTGTTCGAATACCTACCGGACGGAAAGGTATACCTCGGGGCACGGGGTTAACCTCGGACCTCGTACACAAGTTAATTAAATTTCTTCAAGCTAATGCCGATTGTTTTGCATGGTCGCATATAGATATGACAAAATGTGTCAACGAAAGTAATAACTCATGCTTAGTCTCGATGGGAGATTTCCCCTGAAGCAAAAACGGAGGCCTGGCGAGTCAAAACATGTCGTGAAGCTGATGAGGTAACAAAGCTTTTAAAAATAGGTTCCATTCGGGAAGTAAAATACCCGGATTGGCTGGCTAACGTTGTGGTAGTGCCGAAAAAAGGTAATAAATTTCGAATGTGCGTTGATTATAAGGATCTAAACAAAGCATGCCCGAAGGATTCATTTCCGTTGCCCCACATTGATAGAATGATCGATGCGCCGGCCGGGCATGAGATGTTAAGTTTCTCGATGCTTACTCCGGGTACAACCAAATTCGGATGCACCCGGAAGATCAAGAGAAAACATCTTTCATTACCCGATACGGGACTTATTGCTACAATGTAATGCCTTTCGGACTAAAAAATGCCGGGGCAACCTACCAACGCCTAGTTAACGGAATGTTGGAAGAACAAATAGGAAAAACGATTTAAGTTTATATTGATGACATGGTTGTTAAGTAACTGGAAACAGAGGACCATTTAAAACATTTGCAGGAAACCTTTGACGTACTCCGAAGATATAATATGAAGCTCAATCCGGAGAAGTGTGCTTTCGGTGTCCGGTCAGGTAAATTCCTCGATTTCATGGTGTCAAATCGGGGGATCGAGATTAACCCGGACAAGATCAAAGCAATCGAGGATATCGAGGTGGTAAATAACGTCAAAGGAGTGCAGAGGCACGGGGAGGATAGCGGCACCGAGCCGGTTTATATCGAGATCTTCGACAAGAGCTAATCGTTTCTTCTCCTTACTCAGGAAGAAGAACGACTTCACATGGACACCGGAATGCCAGAAAGCCTTACAAGAACTAAAAGAGTACTTATCCAGCCCTCCTTTGTTGCATACGCTGAAAGCGGACGAACGACTTTTTCTCTACCTTGCCGTATCCGAGGTAGCGGTAAGTGGAGTTTTGGTCCGAGAAGAATCAGGTACACAATTTCCCATTTATTATGTGAGTAGGACCTTGGGGGATGCGGAGACCCGTTATCCCCACCTGGAAAAATTGGCGTTAGCACTGGTAAGTGCTTCTAGAAAGCTCAAGCCTTACTTTCAATGTCACCCGATATGTGTAGTGACCACTTATCCTTTAAAGAACATCTTGCATAAACCGGAATTATGGGAGTGCTAACTAAATGGGTGTAGAGATAAGCGGGTATGATATTGAATATAGGCTTCGGACGGCCATCAAATCACAAATCTTAGCCGACTTTGGGTAGATTTCACCTCGCCATGATCCCCGAGGTTGAGAAGGAACTTCCCGCTAACCCCGGGAAAGCCTCGGGTATTTGGTCATTACACACGGACGGAGCCTCGAACCTTAGATGTTCCGGGCTTGGAATCGTCCTTAAAACCCCCGCCGGAGATGCAATCCGTAAAATCCATTAGGACAGTTAAATTAACTAACAATGAAGCCGAGTATGAGGCTATGATTGCAGGACTAGAATTAGCTCGGAGCATGGGGGCGGAGGTAATCGAAGCAAAATGCGATTCTCTTCTGGTTGTCAACCAGGTGAATGGCATCTTCGAAGTCAAGGATGAACGAATGCAAAGGTATCTTGAAAGGGTCCAGGTCATACTTCACCGGTTCAAAGAATGGACCATGCGGCATGTACCGAGGGAGTAACCGCGAGGCCGATGCGTTAGCCGATTTGGGATCTTCGGCCGAAGGGGAAGAAATTAACCCGGGGATCGTGGTGCACTTGATGACCAGCAATAGATAACGGACATGCTGAGATAAACACAATGGGTTTAACTTGGGATTGGCACAACAAATACATCGACTATTTGCAAGATGGAAAGCTCCCCAATGACCCGAAGGAATCACGATCGCTAAGGACAAAAGCAAGACGGTTTTGCACGGTGGATGGTCAGTTATACAGGCGGTCATTCTTCGGTCCTTGGGCCAAATGTTTAGGTCCCGGTGAAACTGAGTACATGATGAGAGAAGTACACGAGGGGACTTGCAGGAATCACTCCAGTGCGGAAGCCTTATTCCGGAAAATTATTAGAGCCGGTTACTACTGGAACCGGATGGAGGAAGATGCAAAGAATTTTGTCCGGAAGTGTGACGGATGTCAAAGACATGCCCCGATGATACACCAGCCCGGAGAGCTACTGCACTCGGTGATATCCCCCTGGCCCTTCATGAAATGGAGAATGGACATCGTTGGTCCATTGCCATGGGCACCAGGTAAGGCTATTTCTCAAAATGGGTTGAAGCGCAGGCCTTCGAGAAAATACGAGAGAAGGAAGTAATCGACTTCATTTGGGACCACATCATTTGCCGGTTCGGCATTCTGGCCGAGATCACTTGTGACAACGGTCCCCAGTTCGTCGGTGGCAAAGTTAATGATTTCCTCGAAGGATTGAAGATCAAGAAAATTATGTCAACCCCATACCACCCGTGCGCAAACGGACAAGCGGAATCTACGAACAAAATAATAATTCAAAATCTAAGAAAGAGGCTTGAAACGTCAAAACACCACTGGAGGGAAATATTACCGGATGTGGTGTGGGCTTACAGAACCACATCAAAATCGAGTACAGGGGAAACACCCTTCTCGTTGGGCTACGGGACCGAAGCCGTCATTCCCATAAAAGTCGGAGAACCCAGTCTCCGGTTCAATTACACCACCGAGGAATCAAACGAGGAGGCCATGGCCGTAAAACTTGATCTCACGGATGAGCTACGCGAGAACGCGCTAATCCGTATTGCAGCCCAGAAACAGAGGATGGAAAGGTATTATAACCGGAGAGCTAACTTCCGACATTTCCAAATTAGGGACTTGGTGCTTCGAAAAGTTACCTTGAACACCAAGAACCCCAACGAGGGAAAACTGGGCCCAAACTGGGAAGGGCCGTACAAGGTGACCGATATAACGGGCAAAGGGTCCTATCAGCTGGAATCCATGGATGGACAACGGTTGCGCAATAATTGGAATGTGGCTCATTTGAAGAGATACTACTGTTGAGGTATGGACCTTTTTTATTTTATTCACTTACCTTTTTCCTTTTTGCAGAGAGTCGAATGCCCGACGTAGTTAACTTGCTAGGTCTGAAAACACGTGTTGCACTCTTTTCCTTGGCTCGGTTTTGTCCCAAATGGGTTTTCCGACAAGGTTTTTAATGAGGCAACAAGTACAACGTGTTACTAAAATAGGAGTATAAATGCCGGATATTCGAGGCAACACCCTGCGACCGGGGGAAACGGATATTCGGAGCTTGATAGTGCTTACCCGACTTCACAGTTCGAATAAGCACTAAGGGGCCATGACACCCACATCTCGATTTATTCCGACTAGTCGGAAACGGAAGAAGTTCAACAACGGATACCGCTGGGATCTCGTGGACCGGACTGCCAGCAGTACATTCCTATGTAAGGACCAAACGATCAACAGCGAATCGTGTCCCTCTAATATTCACCATGGCAGGAACTAATGCCGGACCTTCTGTATTAAGTTTTGATGTAAGGACCAAACGATCAGAGCGAATCGTGTCCACATAGAATTTGCCACGGTAAAAAACAGAAGGAAACGGATAAAGTCCTCATATGATGTACAAGTACTTGAAGTTTATTGAAAAATCAAATTGTTACGTTTCGGATTTATCTTCCCAGTAAAGCACTTTGCCCCGAAAATCGGGCACCATTTTACCCGATTATTCGATTTCGGACATTACAGTCGAAATACGACAAAGGCAACAAGGTTATAACAAACCGAGCCTAAGACTTAAATACACCCGAATGGGGACTGCTACACCAGAATTTATTTAAGCAGAGATTCAGGTGCCCGAACCTAATAAAAAATAAAGGAATAGCCATGAAATATCGGCCCAATAAAGGAACAGCCGTAAAATATCGGCCCTAAAAATGCCTAACGTGATTTGGAGACGTCTGAATTCACAAAGCATAAATAAGACCCGCGGGCAAACTTCTCTATTTTTGACTCCCCGAAAAATCATACCGGATGAGATGAAAATTCTAATCGAACGAGTCCAAAAGCGGCTCCGATGATTCACTTATCCTCGGAAATGACCGGCAGTTTGGGCAAAAATCATAGCAAACATTCAAACAAAAGAATGGTCAACAGAAAGGATACGCTTTTTATATATACAAATCTTCTACATTAGAAATTTGTGAAAGTTCAAAATATTACAAAGACAAAACAAAAGAGAGTACAAGCCCTAGCCAATCCGGTATGACTGGAACTAGAATGCTCGAACTCTGTCCGTTCAGAGTCTTCGGAGTCGGAGTCGCAGCCCTCTTTGCTGCTTCTTCAGTTCTTCTTGCCTCTAGAATAAGGGCTGGGAGATCAGTAAAGCCACGTTCGGCTTCCTCGAGGGTGATCCTCCGAGATCTCCACCGCTCATGCTCCACTACAACTGTGGAGTATGCTTCAGCAGCTTCCACATTTTTAAGGCTTCTGCCAAACCGGCCGGCCGGGCCGGCCAAACCAGAATCCATTCCTCTCTTCGTCGAGGATACTCCGGTATTGGTTGGCCGATTCAAGCTCGGCTTTAAGTATATCATTCGCCTCGACCGTCTCTCCGAGTCTGGTTCTTAGTTCATCACACATTCGAGCCCTGTCCTCGGCTTTTTGCTCGAAAACCCTCATTCTCTCCGCATACTTAGTACTCTCGGATTCGAGTCGTCGGTGCCTCTCGGCCAAATTGGTGGCATCAGACTTAACCGAGTCGAGTTCTCCTCGGAGTTGGGAAATGGTGGTTTCGAGCTCGCTCAGCTTGGAAGAAAACCGAGTGTTAGCTTGACTAAGACCGATTTTCTCTTCCTCCAGAAGCCGGTTCCTCTGCACAACCCCGGCTAACTCATCCTTCAGTCGAAGGTTCTCAGCCTTCGTTGCGTCAAGCTCGGGCTGAAGGTTGGCAAGGGACACTGCTCGGCTCAGCTCGTCTTCCTTTATTTGCAAAAGGTGCTGGAATTTCACCGTCTCTCGACCTTGGGCATCCAGCTGGCCTTTAAGGTCATCAATCTCTTGTTGGGCCCGGATGAAGCCCTCGTTTACAAGCACCACACTCTGTCAAAAAAGCAAAAACGTTAAAAACCAGAAACTCGCATCAAGTTATACAAGGCATGGGCTAGAAGACTTACCCGATTGCCCGCATGCATTCCTTCGTTAATCAGGCTCTGCCAATGGATTCCGGCCATTTTCCTTTTGTCCGAATCCGAGACGAGGGGCCTTAAGTAGCTTGCCACCCTCACCGGACGAGATAAGAAACTGCAATCTTCAGGGACAGTAATCACTGCCGATCTGGTTCTTTTAGGTTCCATGCTAGGAGCCGGAAAGATGCTCACCAGGCTTTCCCTCGCACCGAAATCGGTAGATCGATTAGCTGCCCTCGTGACCCGAGGGATGGGAAGATGACCAAAATTGGTAGCCTCCCCGATCGCAGAAGGAATGTCCAAAAACATGTCATCCAAATTGTCTGACCTCGGAGCAGTGGGGGTGGTTGGAATAGCACCAGCACCCTCGGCAGAAGTAGAGGCTTCAAACCCGGTGACGGGGTCCTCGGCAGGCAATGAACCGGTATCCTCCGGTGCCTCAGTGCCCGGTGCAGACTCGACTCTTGTCCCAGTTCCAGTAGTCGACTCAGGTCCGGATCTCCGTGGTCTTTGCAGGGGAATCTCCTCGGAAGACTCTTCACCTGTAATATCAACAAACTCAATAGACCTAAGAGGTGTTGGGTAAAGTATTTCTTCCCCACCTGGTACCGAGCCGAAGTGGAGGGTCCTTCCTCGGTTGAAGGGGTGGAACCGCAACCTCTCCTCCGGGACCGACTCAAAGGTGGGGGCCACACCGACCCTACGAACGATCACATCGGACTCTTCTTCGTCTCTCAGTGACCGGACGACGCGCCTTGCCCTTTTTCTTGGTTTGTCTCCTCTATCCGAGGGTTTTCTTCGTTTTTGGGCAGCAGCAATAATTCTTGATGACCCGGTCGAGTCGAATGCTGATGTTGGCACAGCTTGTTCTGCTGCAATCCCGGGTCTGGGATGAACTGAACCCTTCGGTAAACCTAAAATTGAAGGGGTTATGGATAACATTCGGATTAAAGAAAGGCAGACAGTACGTAATACCCGAATTCAAAGCGGTGTTACCATGATTTTGGGCAATCCATCGGCCACGAGCCAGGATTCCCCATGTCAAATCTTCGTGTGAATGCCGGTCAAGGAGCGCCTCGACCTACTCGTTTATATGTGGAATGACCGGGGGTATCCATGCCACGGCTAATAAGAAGAAAAGGGGGAATGTAAGCGCGAAGGGTTAAATAAAGGAATATAGGAGTAAGTTAATGAAGTCGGGATCAAGAAACTTACGGTTGTCATTCCACTTTTCCGGGAAGGGCATGTGTTCCTCCGGGATAATATCCGAGGTTCTTACCCGAACGAAGCGCTCTAACCAGCCCCGGTCTCTGTCTTCGTCCATTTTTGAGAAAATCGAATTCCGGCCTCGCTTGGCTAATTTTATTACGCCACCCCGGAATCGCCTTGGAGAATAAAGGCGAATCAAATGTGCCATCGTGAATGGTTTCTTGGCGTTGTTGGCCAATAACCGGAGACAAGCTACCATCCTCCAGATTATCGGATCAATTTGTGCAAGGGTCACATTATAGGTCCGACACATCTCCAATATGACCGGATCAATTTCAGGTTCGAGCTTGAGCGTGAAGGGATAAGTGTAAACGTATAAGAAGCCCTCCCGGTAGTCGGTGATTGATTCATCCGGACCAGGAACAAACACTTGTACCGGACGATTGTCCCATCCGTAGTTAATCCGGACTTGATCGAGCCTATCCTCGGTGATGGAAGAGGGATATCGTCTTACGTCGTATCCTCTATCCGAAACTAGTGAAGGCTTCTCTGCTTCAAACTCTTTGTTGAAGTTGGGTTTGATCGGCACGATATCCAAAGCCGTAGGCTCGGCCACATTCTTTCCCTTTGGCTGAGACACCGGCTCAGCTCCATGGGAGGAAACCAAGGGAATATCCTGGGAGGTGGTTTCAGTATTGGCAGACATTTGTGATGGGTGAGATTTTGAAAATTTGATAAAGGGATGAAGGTAAGAAGATGGAAACTGTGAAATAAAGAAAACAAAGCACAAATGAAAAGACGATCAGCAAAGCGACACTAGAGTTGAACGGGTTCCTTGTAAAGCTGATTTCAACGACGAATGTGGGTGATTAGATAACGGAATCAACGATGAAGAAGAAGTTAGTGAAATGAGAATGAAGAACAGATGTGAAGGAGTAAGGAAGCTGAAGGGAAGATGGTGAAAATGAAGAAGTAAAAATGGAGGAATGAAGGCGGTAAAGGGCTTTATATAGGCTTGGATCACACGGCGGTTACAAATCCCGACCAATCGACGAGCGCCACGTGTCCCGTAATTAATGAAGACGTGATTTGAAGAGACGTGCATAGCGGCGGTTGCAGAGCTTGGACCTGTCGGGGTATGACACGTGGCAGATGGCAGAAGAAGGTGACAACTGTTCCCGCCAAAATGAGAAGATAAGAACGAGCCAATGAGATCCCCGGTTTCACGATTCATCCACTTCCCGTTACTCCGATATGATCTCGGTCCGAAAAGTGTGGGGACTATCTGTATACGGTAAAAATCGGGTAAAGTTTGTCCGGTGCAACTCGGGGTCGACAAAAGAATGAAAACAAGCGATAGTGATTGATCCGTAGAGGCTCTGCACAAATTCGTTGTATCCGAAAATAACTCCTTATCGTAGTCAGTCCGGGGTCCGGTTCTTACATGGCCGGGTTGATCGTGGCCGTTTGTCCGGTTCGAATATAGCGAAATCAGTCGTGGCCGTTAGCTCGTTCTCTTCATGACCATTCTGATCGTGGCCGTTGGTCCGGATAATTAGTTGCTCACCCGCCACGTGTGAAAATCTTGTTGCCACCTGCTTCTGACAGTCGTACGGGTGTCAGACCGTACGACCTAACCTTATCCATATTAGGTTTTCTTTATCCTAAAAGGGCTCCATGATGTAGAGAAGGCCCATAGGGGAAAACTATAAATAGGGGCATTTCCTTATATTTGAGGGTTGGCTTCTTGGATCCAAAACTTGTACTCTGAAAATATATATATAAATTCACTCTCACTTTGGTTTCTTCATATTTTGGTCCGGTTTACAGCTCAAATAGCCCATCAAATCACTCCATTTAAACGTTGCACAAAAAGCATATATAAAATCTTAGCTTCAAAGCAATATAATTCCTATCTCCATCCAGCCGTTAGCACTACTTGTTTGTACTTAAGTCGTTTCATAAGCAAAATAGATACTTACACCTTTTGTTCATCAAAAAATAAATTAAAGAACCACGTATCCTGTCACACCCCGACCTTACTAGGGTGTGATGGGCACCCGACTCTCCTCAGAGTCGAGCGAACCCTCAGACTCTATTTACGCACATAATTTTTTTTTTCAAATCTCTAAACTGACTAATCATGAAATACATAATGAAGCTTATAAATCTGACAAAATCTGTAATTATACAAGATTTACTACATAACACAAATCGACATGTCGGCTGATGGAGCCGCTGACAGACTGACATATCATACCCACGACGCCGTTCGCAAAGTCTCTAACACGGATCCGTAAATCATAACGGACAAACTCGGGCTCGGCAAGATCGGGAAAATGGAGCTTGCCATCTCCGCCGGAACATCTTCTATAATGACTTCGGCTTCATCCGGGTGTACCGCGCGCATGAAACGCAACCCCCCCGGAGAAAGCGGGGTCGTACGGAATATGTACTGAGTACGTAAGGCATGCAATACAGAGAAACAAAACTATAATCGAAACGTACGTAACTATCGTGTACCTACGTTACTCGAATAGCGACGCTTACCTCCCGTACGCAATTCATACATACCTGTTTCATATGCTAAAAAGTATACGTAAGATAAATGAACCAACCAAGATATACCAAAATACTTATTCCGATCACCGATCGCATGTCCGAAGAGGCGCGGAAAATACAGAACGCACGGGTGATGTCACACGTCAGACGGAGTTCAGAATGTACAGAATATTCAGATAGAATCATACATCGGACGGAATACCGAACATACGGAATATTCAGATTGTATCATATAACGGACAAACTACCGTACATACAGAATGTTCAGACGCAGACATATATCGAGCGAATACGTAATGCACGGAATGCTCGCTGATATTGTATCGCATATGCATAAAACGTGTCCCGGCCCCCTCTCGATAAGTGGACTCGGTGAATAGGGTCATATATACTCATATGTCATATATGCAAATAACGTGTCCCGCCCTTTTGTTAATGGACTCGGTAATGTGTAACTCGTACCAAATATATAACGTGTCATATATGTGAATAATATCAAAACGTGCCATCCCCGTACCATCAAATCATAATTACGATAACGTGTCCCGCCCGCAAGTACGAGGGACTCGGTGAATAATGCAGAAGCGCGCACGAGATCATGTATATAAGAATCGAATCATACCGTATAGGAGATAATACTCAAAATGTTTGACCAAAATCCCAACTACACACCTAACCTTTGCGTTGGTTCTATTACCCCCCGGACAAATTTTTTCGTATTAAAATGCCCTTTTTTCATTTATGCAATATGACAACCCCCAATTATTAACAGGTGTGTGTCCACACGCGCCTGGCCCACGTGACACATCTTTAATTTCCCCCCATTTTTTTTATTAATTTCTCCCCTTCCTCCATCCATCTACTCTTCTTCAAAAAAAAAAAAAAAAAATCTTTCAATTTTCCATACTCCATTTTTAGTATAGGATCCGAAAACCCATACCCAATTCTCCTTCATCTTCATCATCATCTTCATCAACATCATCATCATCATCATCATCATCTTCTTCTTCTTCTTCTTCATTAGGAGTTGAAAAAAAAAAAAAAAAAACACACCAACTTCCTCAAATCTAATCCAAAAAAACCCAAATGTGAAAGGAATCACCAAGTAGAACGTTCATCCATTAATTTGATCAAACAATCAAGAATTTAAAGAAACCCACTTGGTGTTCTTCAGCTTTCTCCAAAATTCCTAGCAATGGAGTTTAATTTTCTCCCCAAATCAACTCAAAGAATTAGTGCTTAAACAACTCCAACCAAGCAACAAGTAGCAACTCCAAACAAGCAACTTCCAATCAGATTTTCTTTAACAAGATTAGATTTTCGTTTTTTTTTTTTTTTTTTTTTTTTAAATTTGATTTGGGAAAACAAAGTTGATTATAAGAATAATCACTATCCTAGCTCTAAATTTATAATGGGTATTATTTTGACAAAAAATGAAGATGGGTATTAAATAGGGTGAAGAAGAAGATGAAGTATAAAAATGGAGGGAATTTAAATTTACCTATGTGGCATCTATGTAGGGCCTAGCTGGCGCTCAAAAACACGAGCTGTTTTTTCTATAACGCGCCACCGAGCAAGCAGTATTCACGCTCTTGTCCACATCAGCAAAAAAGGGGCATTTTAACTCAGGGGGGTAATAGGACCAACGCAAAGGTTAGGTGTGTAGTTGGGATTTTGATCAAACGTTGGGGTATTTTGAGTATTATCTCTACCGTATAGTACGCACGAGAACATAACATGCCCTGGCCCGGGACTCAGTGAAAGATACATTGAGCCATGCACGAGCAGAGTCGTGAGAAACCATATGCACACGAATCCAGACTCGATGAATACCAACACTTACCGACATATGAAGATCCAGAAGCAAGTTTCGGGTCCTTCCGAATTAGTATCAGAACGTCATGGACATTTGAAGCGCAGAAACCTCTTCGGACTTTTCAAGCGATCCAGGATCGTGTATGAAGAACATTAAAGCTTACAGAGAATATTCATATCAAAATACTCGTATCAAATACTTATGTCACAACACTTATGTCCGAATACTTATATCAGAATTTCCATTTCAGAATATTTACGTCAGAGAGCTTATATCAGAATATTCATATCAGATCATTTGTATCGGAGTGTTTACATGCGGATAGTCAAACCAAAATGCTCATAGCCGAATTATCGTATACTTATATTAAATTCGTAACGAAAGTCAAAGGTTCCCTTAGTTATCTTACAGACATAAGACAAATAGAACAGTACACTTAGGTCTCGGGGAATGTGGGCCCACCTCACATTAAGTCGGGTAACGAACATAAAAACATGGTCATTATATCTCATTAGCTTATCCTCGAAGATTTCAAAGCGTTCCACTTTCGTTTTCAAAAGTTACGGACGTTTGGACATTTCTTTACAATAAAGCGTAACTTAGTAAGTTCAATTCTATTGAATGAATAGTAACTAAATTCAATCTCGAACGTCTAGAATTGGAGTGGCCCCCGAAGCACGTATTCAAGCTTATTACATCTAGGACATGCCAAAGAAAGAAAGGGTAAGCCTTACATACCTTTTCCGCCGTTTATGCTACTCCAAATCTCGGCTCCAAGTTCGCAAAATTTCGCAATTTGGTCACATTTACCAAATATCAACCATAAGGCTTTAAGAACTCACCCTTAACCAACACTTGTCTTACTTTTCCAAATAAATTCACTTATTTCCCGCCGAAATTTCTATAAAGACTCTCCTCCGTAAATATACCGTCCCGAGGATATGGCTCGGCCCAAATATCAACAACAATACCAACAAGCACATCAACAATATCCATAAACGATTCCAAACACATTCTAATATTAATAACTCTTTTCTATATAATTCGACAACATTCCTGCATATTAAATTCAACTTCACATATTCAAACTAGTATCAACGATCGCATATTCAAATACCAATCCACAACCATTCAAACACTTTTCCAACAATCCGCATCATTCACATATGGTTTAAGAACATTCCCAACAAGAACATCCCCAACACAATTCTTTCTTCTAAATTCACAAACTATGTCAATAATTCATTCGTTAACAACTTCACTTTCATAATTTCAAGAAGCCATATTGATATCTCATTACCTTCCAATTCAGCCCATACAACTTTCGGTCACAACAACAACATGCACGGCTACAACCTCAACACCCTACTTTCATGCATTTCACCCATTTCTTCATCACATAGTTCATAACAACAACAACCAACATGATAAATAACATTAATTCATTATTCCTACACCATATAGCACAACTCACGGCACACACACAATTCACTACAACTCCATTCATTTACATACCTCAAAACATCCACAAATCATGCAAAGCATATGAAAAACAAGATTGAGCCTTACCTTTTTCCTTCCACCTTCCCCACGGCTAGGCTTGCCTTTTTGCAAAACGAATAGCTTTCTTCTTCCAACAACCACTCCACGTCGAAGAGGACCTTCTAATTAGTATGAAAGCATGAAGAAATAATTTTTCCATGATCAAATGGGCAAGGACCATTTTCGGCCCACTTGTGGCCGAATGGTTGCTCCCTTTTCTTTCTCCATTTTTCTTTCTTGCTTTCTTTCTCTCTTTATGAAATATGAGTACTCCTCCCTTATATATATATATTCCTCTTGTATGCATGTGAGGGGCACATGCCCCTCTCTCTAGATTTTTCTTTCTTTTCCTTTTATTTCTCTAGAGTTTTCTTTCTATTATATTATTCTTTTTAAAAGATGACTTGTTATTTTAGTCATCCTTTTTCCATTCTTTTTCTTCACATGGCCAATATGACCCCTTTTCGAGTTTTCTTGAATTCCCGTGAAATGACCATTTTGCCCCTAGCCTTTTTAAATATTTCCATGAACCATTTTGCGAATTTTCCTTTTTCGCCCTCAACCTCTCACAATATTCCCATACTAATAATGTTCATAAGCAACATTCATAGCCACTTGCATTAAAATAATTTTTGAAAATCGTCTCGCCCGTAACTTTCCACGACGACTTCGAAATATCCAAACGTACAAAATACGGGCTATAACATATCCTATACCTCATTTATAAATTTAACTTGTTATCCGATTTATGGGTAAAACAGTAGTGCCATATTATAGGGGAAACTCTGGCGAAATTTTCGTAGAATTCCCGAGTGCTTAACATTCGGGGACGAATGTTCTTAAGGGGGGAAGAATGTTACACCTCGGAAAATTTTCCGTTGGTGCGCAGTGAATAGACTAGCGATGAGTACGAAGTATATGATGTATACGATAAGTACCGGAAGAATTTATGAGTAACGAGTTAATGGTGACTTAAGGATATCTTGGAGAAGAGTTATAACGTCCCTTAGATTGGTATTGAGGTGTTAGACAAGTTCCAAGAAGGTTCCATAAGGATTGGAGATCAAACGAGTCGACGAGAACAAGATCGGAACCACTGGACATTATACGGATAGACATACTGGCCGTATAAAATATACGGACCGTATGTCCAGCCATAGCTTCAGCCCAGAATGGCATACCTTACTAGACCAAACATACGGTCCAGACATGTCACACCCTAATTTCCGACAGGGTGTGATGGGCACCCGACCCTTACTTAGGGCCGAGCGAACCCACCGACTCTCGTTATACTCATAAACATCTTTGGGCCCTTAAATCATGACATACATGCATAATGAAAACTTTTCAAAGAACAACATATTTCTCGTCTTTTCTCAAATCAAATAAAATCTGCAACATATGAAGTTCGTAACACAATGCATAACAATACATCGACTTACATAGCCGCTTACAAAACTGACATCTTATATACACGACACTGTCTGCAAAGTCTCTAACATAACTCTAGATACCATATCACATATATGCTCTGACTCGGCAACACTCCGGGAAGAAATGGAGCTCGCCAATCCAGCTGGAACGTCCGCTACTAATATCCTCGGCTCATACGTATGTACCACGCGACATGAAATGCGCCCCGAAGAAAGGGGTCGACGAAATATGTACTGAGCATGCAAAGCAAGAGTACAGTGGACAGGATCATAATCAAGGTAGGAATTACAGAGACAAGTATAACGACCAGAAAATCATAAGACTTGCCTTGAAAACATATTTCATGTGTATCAATATCATAAAACCATCATGTGTACATATAGCGTGTCCCGGCCCTCTAGTGAGGGACTCGGTAAATAAAATCATCATATGTATATCAATTATCGGAAATCATATGCGAAGTACAGAAAACAAGTATAATAATCAGAGTGTCAGAATGCTTACTTCTGAACATAAATCATGCATGTCAAAAACGCATATCATATGCGGTCCATAATGGGACCCGGCGGACGGAACGTGGTCGCCCCTCCTGTCTCGGGCGCCACAACTCATCATACTTCGGAAGGTTTCATATCTCCGTACATCTCCGTATCACATCATATTTCGTAACTCATCATACTTCGTTTCATATCATATATCAAAACTCGTCATACTTCGGAAAACTCATCATACTTCGGAATTTAACAAATGCGCACGATACATACCGGCCCAGGACTCGGCGAAGGAATTAACAATAATGTGCACGAGCAGAATCGTGGGAAACTATATTCAATTTAAAACATTTATAAACCATATGCAAGTTAAACATTTGTAAAGACTCAAAAATTCAATCAAAGCGAACCATCATTTACAAACTAAGGCAATAGTCCAATCAAGCTTCTTCCGAATGCCACTCGGGAACATATCAAACAAAACTTTAGAAGTCATAGCTACGTATCGGAATCATATGCATAACAATCCTCATTTCGGACTCGGTAAATAAGTAAGTAATCATACTCGGAAATCGGGATGATAAGTATGTTAAATTCTAAAGAAAAACATCAGAACTATGCAAAGGAAAGTCTCATGGCCCGCGGACGGGTATCAAACCAATCCGAGTCCGCCTATAGAAGTTAGGGTCACCATATGCTACGGAATCCTCTACGGACATATCAAAGCGATCCGAGCCTTTCTGTGAAAGTTACGGACGTTCGTAGTTTCGGAATCGTTTAGGAACAAAACTCTTTTGAAAACAAAACTTTTATGCAACTTTTAAAATTTAGTCATACAAAAGACATAAGAACCATAATTCGACTACATTAAGAATACGAATATCAAGAAACAAATAAGAATCATAGACATGCTCGGATCGCAAGAATAGATTTACCTCGGGGTTCGTGTCATAACTTACTTTCAACTAGGACATGCCAAAAGAAAGAAAGGTTGAGCTTTACATACCTTGGCCGCTCCCTAAGCTAATCCAGACTTACGTCTCGGCTTCTCACGATCTACAATAATGTCATTAGACATCAACCATTAGTCATAAACACCGAAGAACTCAATTCCAAGCCATCACTTATTTATAGAAATTTGGGCAGCATCTCCCCTATAAATCCAACATCCCCGAGAATTCAACTCGGCGAAAATCACTAACAACAATACCAACGATCATATAGACAACATCAATAATTAATCCCAAACGCATTCTAACATTAATAACTCCTTTCTACATAATTCGACGACATTCAATTACATTCAATTCAACTACATACTTTCAAGCCAATATCGATGCTCGCATATTCAAAGACTAATTCAAGGTCATTCAAACAAGATTCGGGAACATTTCGGACAATCCACAAAATTATTCAAATCAGCCCACACCCATACACCATGCAGCCGAAACCTTCCAAGTTCAAGAAAACAACAACAACACATTTCCTTCTTCCAATTTCATAAACTATATCAATAACCACATATTACAATATCATTCATGTAAATGCAAGAAACTATATTACCAATACACCAAATTCTACATTAACTCACAAACGGTCCCAACTTCAACTTGTATCATTTAATATCTTCATTTTCATTACATAATCCACAACACAACAACCAAAATATACTAAATGAAATTAGTTCTTCACTCATATTCAATACTACACATGCACGGCCAAACCTCAACATACACGGCCAACTTCAACACCACAATTTCATGAACTTCATTCATTTCTACAGATCACAACATACACAAACCATGCATAACATATAAAAATGGAGATTAAACCTTACCTTCTTCCATTCCACTTCCCTCTCGGCTAGGCCTTGTTCATGGTACAAAAATGGTTTTCTTGTTCCAATAACTACTCCACGTTAACGAGGGCCTTTCAATTAGTAGGAAAGCTAGGAGAACATAATTTTTCTTGATCAAATTTTGGAGATGGAATTCGGCCAAGCCATGGCCGAATGTCTCTCCCTCTCTTTCCTTCTCCAAGTTTCTTGAAATTTCTTGAGTGGAAAATGATTAAGATGACTAATTGTCATCTTATACACACATATATAACTCATCCATGTGGCCTATGGCCCACACCATGTGGCCGGCCACATGGCCTCTAATTACATGAAATGGCCAACTTTCAATAGTTAACTTTTTGGCCCCAAATTTTCATAAAATGTCTAACTTTTCATAATTCACTTTTAACCCCAAATTCCTTAATACTCCATACCACTAAAATCATAAACACTTATGCCTTAAAACAAAGTCGGAAAAATAGCCTTGTCCATAACTTGTCGCAACCACTTAGAATATTCCAACGTACAAAGTACGGGATATAACAAGACATACGGCCAGTGAAAAATATACGGACCGTATGTTGGTCCGTATGTTCTGGTCGGGACAGATTTGTGTGTTTAATAAGGGATACAAGTTTCATTTATTTCATTTCATCTTTCACTCCCCTTCTCTCTAAAACATGTCTCCACATTTCTCCCACAAGTTTTCAAGAGAATTAGTGTTCAACTTCATCAAACCAAGTGAATCAAGCATAAGGAACCCATTAAAGTTCATCCAAAGCAAGAATCCAAGTGAAGAAAAAACTAGGGTTTTGCTCAAGTGAGGTATTTGCACCCGAGGTTCATTCCTACACCTTATAAGGTAAGTTTTATGATGTTTCCATGTTGTTTAAAGTATTTGGAAGTTGAAACACTTGGATTGCAATAGAATATAAGAAATGGGTCATGAATGTGCAATAGTGCCACTTTTGAATAGATGTTTGGAATGAGTTATGATTCTTGATACATTATGAATATGATAATGTTATAAATCATATTGAGAGTATGGAAATCGACATTGTATGTGAATAAACGTATTGTCGAGATATGTCTATGGTTGTGGATGAATTGAAGTGAATCGTGAAGTAAGGATAGTGTAGTTGAATAAAGACTATAGTGATGATATTGTAAAGGTTATTATTAATGTTTGGGAGTTGATGTATGATGTGGAGGAAGTCGTATAAACAAAGGAGGTATTGTCCGATTTTCTCTAGAATTAGTCATGAATGCTAAGCTATACATTCTCTAATGATTAGTCTAACTTCAATGAAGGTAGAACGTGAGCCTTGAAGAAGAACGTACAAGTGATAGAATAGTTGCACGGAAAGGTATGTAAGGATAACCCTTCTTTCATAAGGCATGGTTCTTTGGGCCAAATGTTTATCCTTCTATGAGCCTACGATGTTCTCTAATGATCCCATCTCTAAAAGCTACTAAGCTTATGATTCTAGATATGATACGATTGTGCTAAGTTCATTATACGATGAGTAATCCTCTAAAGGATATAATGTAATGAACGACGATAGTAAAAAGGCTAAAGATGATTATGAGCTTATATGTATATGCGCCCATGAGTGGCTATAGTGAACCCCGAGCTTATATGGCTGGGTAGAATACAGTAAATATGTATGTATATCTATATATGATGATACGTGCGCACCACTGCAGTTGGGTACGGATAACACTGAGCCTTGGTAGGGCCAGGTATGTATGACACTGAGCCTTGGTAGGGCCAGGTACGTGAAACACCGAACCTTCGTGGTCGGTATGCTATATAAATTTTATGTATATGACATCAATATGAGTACGAATATGTTAAGAATATGTAAATGCCAAGTAAAGGTTATGTATATGTAATGTATATGATATGAGCATGAGTATGAAAGGTAAATGAGTACTGATATGAATGTATGCACACGAATACGCAATAGAAATGGAACGTCCCTATGGAAAGCAAGTAAGTGCTATGACAATGATGCCATTATCTCCCATCCTATGTTATTCCATATGTTGACTATTATGCTTTCATATTGATATTGATCATGCTTTACATACTCCGTACATTCTTCGTACTGACGTCCTTTTATTTGTGGACGCTGCGTCATGCCCGCAGGCGGCCCGGGAGACAGACTTGATCCATAGCTATATTTTTCTCAGGGGCTACATAGCGGAGCTCCACTTCGTTCGGAGCTGCAGCTTTTGGTATAAATTCTTTTGTGTACATATTCATGGGCACGGCGGGGTCCTGTCCCGCCCATATGTTATGATATGTTGTACCCTTCTTAGAGGCTCGTAGACAGGTGTATATGGTTAGACATGTTTGGCCTTTTCGGCCTATATCTTTGGGATATTATTTTGATAGCCTTGTCAGCTTATGTACATTTATATGGGCATAGTGTTAATGATGATTTAGATGTGTTATTGCCCGATGTGATTAGAATGATGATGAATGAAAAGCATGATTTAACTACGTGGCTCACCTAGATGTGACGTATAAGTATGTTAAGGGGTGCCCGGGTGGGCTAGCACCGGGTGCTCGTTGCGGCCCTCCGGTTGGGTCGTGACACAAACAAACTTAGTAAATCTGAAATTATCATGAACACACATGAGCATTCATAAAATATTTATGAACACTCAAGAACACAAGTATTCAAAACATTTCAAATGATATACCAAAATGACCATCTTGATGTCTAGTTTCCAAATATCATCATGGATCACCCAAGACACCTAAACTAATGGCACGATTGGAGACTTTAAAATAATAGTTCATGAACTTTTTCTTGAACATATGACCATCCAAGAACACAAGTCTTCAAACACAAAAATCAGATTCACCAACAGATCAAGAACACCCAAAATACTCCAAGTGACACAAATTTCATCCAAAACAACAACTATCAAGAAGTTTAAACCCTAAGAACACTAAGAAATTCATCCAAAACAGAATTAAATTTTTTTTTTAATAAAGTTTGATACAAAACAAGGACAAGATTTATAGGGACAAATCTATGACTGGCTCTGATACCAAATGATGCAAGAAAATAAAGACAAGATAGAAAGAAGACACAATTGATAAACAATTGGAAAATAACTAGAAGAACTAGTCCTAGTTACCTTCCAAAAGGATAAAAGGCACCTATCTTATGCAACAATCCTCAAGAGAATAGCCATCTCTTGCAAACTATTAGATCAAACGCGGGTTGTTCAATTTGACTCCACCAAATTAACACTAGTCATTCAAGACTAAAGGGTTTCAATAATATTCAATAATCAAAGATAGGTTCCAAATGAGAAATAGTTCTAAGTGTAGCTTATATAGGTAAAGTCTACACCTGGACTTTAAAATAATAGCCACAAAGTTGGCCTTTAAAATATGGCTTCACAGGGTTCCAAATCATTAGCCACACTCATGGGACTCCAAAGTGGGTCCATGGCTATCATAAACTGATCGTGGGCTCCTTTCCTGGGCTCGAAAATGTCCAAGGCTCCTGAAATGAAGACTCCATCTCCAAAGCATAGACGGATGTCATGTAAAATCCTGGCTAGACTGCTGGAATGTATGATGGCCAGTTTGGCTTACATCAGTTAGCCAGGCCATGTAATGCGTGACTATCCATCGAGAGGTAGTAGAGGTATGGTACAACCCACGGGATCAGCAGTTGGTTCTTCATCATCTGTACCCCTTCTAGGGCAGAGTTTACAAACACCGGCAAGCCGTGGTAGAGGTAGAAGGGCAGCATCTAGTTCAAGCGGTCCTCAGAACCGTATTTATGCACTGGCTGGACGACAGATCTTAAGACTTCGCTCGATGTTGTCACAGGTATATTATCAGTATCTTCTCATGATGTATATGCACTGATTGATCCAGGCTCTACATTATCATAGGTTACTCCTTATATTATCGGTCAGTTTGGGGTGAAACCTGAGTCGATTAAGCCTTTCAAAGTGTTTACACCCCTTGGTGACCCAGTGATAGCTAGACGAGTATATAAAAATTGTGTGGTTATAGTCTGTGACCGTCATACTATGGCTGATTTGATTGAGCTGAATATGGTAGGTTTTGATGTTATTATGGGTATGGACCGGTTGGCTTCTTGCTATGCCAATGTTGATTGTAGAACGAAAATGGTTCGTTTTCAGTTTCCAGGAGAGCCAGTTATAGAATAGAAGGGTAATACAACATCTCCGAGAGGTAGGTTTGTTTCCTATCTCAAGGTAAGGAAGATGATTGTTAAAGGGTGTATTTATCATCCAGTCCGGGTTCAGGATACAGAAGCAAAGCCGCCGACTCTTCAATCTATTCCAGTAGTTAATGAGTTTCCAGATGCGTTTCCGGATGAACTTCCAGGTCTTCCTCCAAAATAGGAGATTCATTTTGCCATTGATGTGTTCCCAGATACTAAGCCAATATCTATTCCTCCTTATAGAATGGCACCTCCAGAATTAAGAGAGTTGAAGGAGCAATTAAGGGATTTTCTTGGAAAATGTTTTATCAGGCCTAGTTCGTCGCCGTGGGAAGCACCTGTCTTCTTTGTAAGAAAGAAGAATGGCTCGTTGCGGATGTGTATTGACTACAGGAAGCAGAATAAGGTGACAACAAAGAATATGTATCCACTTTTCAAGGATTGATAATTTATTTGATCAGTTGTAGGGTGCCAAGTGGTTCTCAAAGATAGATTTGAGATCGGGGTACCACCAGGTGAGAGTCAGAGAGAAGGACATTCTGAAGACAGCCTTCAGAACTAGATATGGTCATTTCAATTTTCGAGTAATGTCGTTCGGGTTGACTAATGCACCGACGGTGTTCATGGATTTGATGAATAGTGTATTCAGGCCTTTTCTAGATTCGTTTGTGATTGTGTTCATTGATGATATCCTAGTATATTCTCGATCTGAGGTAGAGCATGTAGACCATTTATATGCAAAGTTCTCAAAATGTGAGTTCTGGTTGAATTCCGTGACTTTTCTGGGGCACACTATTTCAGCTGATGGTATTTGGGTATATACCCAGAAGATTGAAGCTGTGAAGACTTGACCAAGACCTACAACACCTACTAAAGTTCGTCATTTTCTGGGTTTGGCAGGTTATTATAGAATATTTGTAGAAGGCTTTTCTTCCATTTCTGCACCACTGACGAAGCTGACTCAAAAAGTAGCTAAGTTTCAATGGACAGACGCTTGCGAGCGCAGTTTCCAGGAGTTGAAGAACAAATTGACTTCAGCCCCGGTTCTGACAGTGCCGGAGGGATGGAAAGGATATGTTATTGTCACGACCCGTTTAGGGGCCGTGACGGGAACCCGATACTTGTACCGAGCACCCCTTACCTATCATTTTACCTGTACCTCTTAGCAAGTAGTATGAACATTGCCGTATTTTTTTTGAACCTGAACATTAACATTAGCAGCGTCATTCTGAACATAAACTAGTAAACGTTGCTATCCCTTTATACAGCAACATGGACAATCCAAAATACAAACATCTACCTGTACACATCTGTCTATAAGCCTCTAAACATAGTACACATATACAGAAGAAGGGCCGAGTGTTGTCGTGCCCTCATATATATACACAAAATAGTACAAGGAATGAGGCTCGAAACAACCGGAGCGCTGTCAAGGTTGCGGTGAGGCTTCTAGGAACCAAAACCGTACGTACGCTAACCTCGCGTGGCATGAAACGCAGCGTCCACAAGAAGGGACGTCAGTACGAATAGTGTACCGAGTATGTAAGGCATAAATGATAACATAGTAAATGAATATAGAGTATAAGTCCTGACAGAGTAGATATACAGAGCTTATCCTAGTGCAGAAGTAACCTGTACATGTGTATGCCCTGTAGGCAGATACCACGCAAGCTTAGCCCATTTTTCAGAATACAGTGTCCCGTATCCCCGTATACAGTAAACAGCACATTTCAGGAACGGTACATTTCAAGAAAAGACATTTCGAAACGGTATCTCTTTCTTACCTTTACGTACGCCGAGTACATCGCTCTCCCACCCCCTCCCCAACGGTGTCCCAACACAACATGTCATATATATCATATATCGCATATACGTACGCCGCGTACGGCTCTCCCATATCCCGCGTCCGGCATCCCGCGTCCGGATGATAAGCCACTCGAATCGTGGACACGGTTACTCTTTCCCCTTCCCCATATACATTTGCATATACATATCCTTATACATATACATATACATATCCGTGCACATATACATGTATCATAAGACGAGGTTACAAATAAAAGTGTCATAAAGTATGGTTTCATTTGCTTAGGACCTCTATAGCAGCTCATTCCTTACAATACGCTTAAGATATTAAGGAATCGTTTAACATTTCCATATTTTCATTTTTGTAGCAGAATATACCGTCAATATATCTATCGTAGACATTTACCCATTTTCAACCCCATCGTTGTCATTATAGGATCATACTTTTCACCTTAGTCAAGGAATCATGACGTATGTTTTTTTCTTAGCATTATCGTCGTAGAAATATTCTCATTAAAGTAGTTACAACACTTATCATTTAATAATCAAAGCACTAAAGAAAATCCGGGAACCGTGGGCCCACCTCGAGTCAAATGAGGTGGCGTACACAACTTACATATAATACGTGTCATGACGTTACTTATGAAGGTCTTAGGGTAATCGGGTCTCATTCTTGCAAGTTCTAGGATGTTTAGACATTGTCTTCACAATTCATGCATTTTTGGTTCAATCTTACTGAATGAATAGTGACTATTTTCTATCGTGGATTTCTAGAGTTAGGTAAGTCCCCGAGGCGCGAAATCAAGCCTATACGTCTAAGACATGCCAAGAAAGAAAGGGGAAACCTTACATACCTCTTTCTGCTTCTTTAGCTATTCCGAATTCACATCACAATCTTGTCAAAATCTCGCGAATTGGTCATTTTTACCAAAACTTCTCATTAGTATACTTAGAGTTAGAATCTTAAGGAACCACTTGGCTACCGAAATTTCGGCAGCACTTCCTCTCCGTAAATATACCATCCTCAACATTCAATTTAGTCAAATTCTCATCAAACACAATCCGGGAATTCAAACCCGGCCAAACTATTAACATAATTCAACAACTACATTAGCGGTTCACATATTTCATTCAAGACGCATAATCTCAATTTACCACTTTCTTCAAAGCCTTCCAACTTCAATGAACCCAATAATATCCTTATAATGTATATTCCATCAACATCATACTAATCATGTCGTCTTTCATGCATACAAGGAAACATTTCATTCCATTCATATAATTTCTAAACAAGTCTCCACTACAACAACTTCACTAAGGTCCCTAGACATTCATTAGCAACATAGGATTCACAATATAACGACAACCAAAATACTACACAAAAATTAACTCATTCACTCCCATACTATACCACAATTTCACGGCCACACACACATACACAACACTCACGGCCACACTTCATGCATGCACAACTACATTCTCTTCCAAATTCACTTAACTTCCATCTTCCACATATCATTCACAACCATAACAACCAAACACTAAACAAAATAATTGAGATATGATTCTTATTCATATATGAACATGCACGGCCATATACTAATTTCCTCTCCTTCATGAATTTCATCCATTTTAGCATGCTACAACACATATAGACCATGTAGAACACATAAAACAAGATTAGAATTTACCTCTCTTCTTCAACTTCTCACTTGCCTAACTCTTGGCAACTTGTATGAATATGAGTCTTTCTTGCCCAAATGAATACTCCACCTTGTTAGGCACCCTCTTCTTAGCAAGAAATAATTTTTGGAGCAATTTTTGAAATTTTTCTCTTGGAATTTCCCTCTTGGCCGAATGGCCTATAGTTTCTCCTTCTTTTCTCCTCTTCTTATTTCATGAAATTTCTAGAGAATTATGAGAAAAGATGACTTAGTCATCTTATTTATTAACCAAACTTTTCCCATATTTATGAATAGGTCCTTCAATCTTAAAAATATGGTTACATGGTCCCTTTCTTATCTTTCTTGAATTTTCTAGAGGATTTGACCAAATAAGATGACTTAGTCATCTTATTTATTGCCATGCATGAATTAATCATGGGCCTAGACCATGCCTTATGGCAGTTGGGCCTTGGATTTTCTTAAAAAAATTTCAAGCCCACTTGTATTTTGGGCTAGTTCTTGTAATTCATGAAAACAAATTTTTCCGTTTCCAAATTTGCCCTTCGTCTTTCTCCATATTTCCACGAGTCATATTGCGAATTTTCCTTTTATGCCCTTAACCTTTCTTAAAATTTCCGCTTCTAAATACGTCATAAGTCATTCGTATGCTTATCAAAATAAAAATGTGGCCTTTCTTGTCGTCCTCCCACGATTGTCTCGAATTATCCGATTGCATTAAAATGCGGGATATAACAGTTATTTATTGTGATGCTTCAGGTGTTGGAATAGGTTGTGTATTAATGCAGCACGGTAAGGTTATATCTTATGCTTCAAGGCAATTAAGAAAGCATGAGAAGAACTATCCAACACATGATTTAGAATTAGCTGCGGTGATTCATGCATTGAAGATGTGGAGGCATTATTTGTATGGTGTTCATGTTGATATCTATACAGACCATAAGAGCCTCCAGTATATTTTCAAGCAGAAGGAGTTGAATTTGCGGCAAAGGCGATGGTTGGAGCTATTGAAAGATTATGATGTTAGTATCTTATATCATCATGGAAAGGCGAATATGGTAGCTGATGCCCTTAGCCGCAAATCCATGGGTAGTTTATGTGATGTCCAACCAGAGAAAAGGGAGCTAGCTCATGAGCTGCAGCAGCTAGCTCGCCTAGGAGTCCGATTACTGGATTCAGGTGATACAGGAGTCACTATCCAGGATTCAGCTATCTCGTCTTTAGTAGTTTAGGTGAAGGAGCGCTAGTATGAGGATCCCGTGTTGATTCATTACAGAGATACATTCCCTCATAAGGAAAAGTCACCATTCGAGATCTCTGCAGATGGAGTTCTTAGATACCGAGGCAGACTATGTGTTCCTGATGTAGCGGGGTTACGTTATCAGATTTTGAGTGAAGCCCATTGTTCCCGTTATTCTGTTCATCCAGGAGCGACGAAGATGTATCATGATATTAAGTCAATTTATTGGTGGGATGGAATGAAGAAAGGCATAGCGAATTTCATAGCTCAATGTGCTAATTGTTAGCAGGTAAAGATCGAGCATTAGAAGCTCGGTGGATTATTGCAAGCTATTGAGATTCCGACTTGGAAATGGGAAGTAATTAATATGGATTTCATTACAGGTTTTCTCATTCTCAGCGTAAGTATGATTCCATTTGGGTAATTGTGGATAGACTTACAAAATCAGCTCATTTCCAGCCTGTCAGAACTACATACTCAGCTGAAGATTATGCAAAGCTATATATCAAAGAAATAGTACGACTTCATGGTGTTCCAGTATCCGTTATCTCTGATAGAGGAGGGCAATTTAAAGCTAATTTCTGGAAGTCATTCCAAAATGGTTTGGGAACTCAGGTGAGTTTTAGTACATCATTTCACCCCCAGACTGATGGACAAGCTGAACGTACTATTCAGACTGTTACATCCTGTATTTTCGTAAGTTAAGATGCGTCGTAGTAAAGCCACATGAGCTTGAAAGAATAGGGTCATACACGAGGTTATAGATGTAAGACCTCATAAGTTTCATGAATTTCAAAACCGTCATATAGACATCCTTGTTATGGAATTTCTTTTCAATGAAACCTTATGGTACTTTCTTTTAAGTGAAACCTTTTAGTAAAAAAATTGACAAGTAAGATTTCGGGTAGTTACTATTATTACTACTTCCAGATATGCTTTAAAATTATATACATGATATGAGGAAGTTTATAAATGCGATTTTATTTGTTATAAGAATAGAAATTATTTTCTCTTAAGAAAATTATCATTTTTCTGTTTTGAGAATTAGTAATGTGAAAAATTTATACTCTTAATATTAGGTGGGAAGACTAGAATTTTGATAAATATATATTTTGTTACCATTTATTATAGTTGCCCAGTTTTTATAAATTAATTGTCATATTGCTTGGTAGCTAAGTTTTAGCTTTTTAAATAAATTATGATTATCCATTAAGTGGATAATCTATTAATTTTAAAATATTTCCTAAATGACTGCGGGGAAAATTGCTAGCTTTTCATTAAATTAGCAATTAGTGGCCATCTTTGGTAAAAGACAAAAATATCATACTTTTCCCCGTGTGATCTCACGTGAAATGGTTACTAGTTAGATATTTTACACAGTATATTATTGGACCAACTTTGTAAAAAAAGATAAAAAGTTTCCTTTTCATTCATTGTGTTTTTCTCCACTGCCTATGTTTATTAGCTAGCAGCACCATCTTCGTTTTCTTTTTATTGAAGCTTAAAAGAGTTAGCAGCAAACAATTGATCCTTCTTCAATTAACCAAAGTACTGTGCACATCGTTCTCTCCCTTTGCAATTCAGCGAAGTGTAGCAACAAATCAATATGGTTTATTTTATGAGAATTTCATCAAATTCTCTCAAGCAGTTGGAATCGTAGTGAAGTAAATGTTGGAAAGCTTTTTTTTTTTTTTAAAAAAAAGGAGACCCAAGTACAATTTATTGTCTATGCCTGTCCACGAGCTCGTATGAGCATATAAGGTATGTATTTGCTAAGAACTCACGGGACAGTGTTCGGAAGCTGCGAGTTCAAGTCATAATAGTTGTACATAAGAAGGTTGTGGGTTGTTTTCTTATTGTAGGGAGATCAACGGGGGTTTGATAGCTCGTGTAGAACTTGTTGGAAGTTGTGTTGAAGATCTTATTATTGATATTTATGGGTGATTATGAAGGAGGAAGACTTGATAGAATTGTTAGAGTGATAACGTTGGGTTTTGAAAAAATATGGATGTCGAAATTATCTGTTTAGTAATTCTAAATCGAGCTTGTCGCTCGTTAGATTGTTGATTGAGTTGCTGGTTGTGTTGTTGTGCTACCTTGCCTATGGATAGGCATAAGTAAGTGGTCGTGAGGTGGATACAAGTTAAGCTCTTGAGCCAATCGGTTAAGACCAGGTATCTTAAGGCTACCCCTTCCTTCTTTTTGGCATGAATTACATAAAACGAGTGGACGATGAACGTACATAATTCCAATGAATTCTAGTTCTCAGTGGTACTTGACATGATAGTTGTCTTTGATTCTCAAGTTTTGGTTCATTCTAATTATTCTGTTGAGTCTCAGATGATGATTTAATTTGTATATGGTTGCTCCTGATATTCTATTCGTGCATAATGTTATTACATCATTTCACCGTGTCCTGGGTCAGCTATGTATTAGTGCACAGTTTCATTGCATTGTTCACCGAGTCCCTCAGTAGAGAGCCGGGTACGGTATATATATGATTATTTCACCGAGTCCCTTACTAAAGGGCCGCGTACGGTATATATTTACATTTCACCGAGTCTCTTACTAAAGGGCCGAGTACGGTATATATTTACATTTCTAGTCATTGCCTTTGGGGCTACTTACATTGTTATTCTCTGACTTCGGGGCTATTCATATTACAGGTTGTTTCTCGTACTTTCATTGTGACTTATATCTCATTCTTTATGATTACTACTGCCTTATATACTCGGTACATTGTTCGTACTGACGTCCCTTTGCCTGGGGGCGCTGTGTTCATGCCATACAGTCCCAAATTATTTTGCAGGTAAAAGTATTCAGCTAGGATGGTTGGCTATCAGCTGGGATTGGCAAACTCCATTTTCTTCCTGGAGCAGTGCTGAGTCATTATGGTTATCATGTGTGTGTACGGGTATGTCGGGGCCCTATCCCGACTCATATGATTCAGGTGTTTACTCTTAGAGACTTTGCAGACAGTGTCCTGTGGTTAGTATGTTGAGATGTCATGTGTTGAGTAAGCGACTATGTATGCCGATATGTCAGTTTGACTTACTCGATTTTTGATTAATTGGGTATCGTTCGCAAATTTCTATGGTTTGACTGAAAGCACTTTATTATATTTCCAAAAAAAATTTATATGTCCAGTTTCATTATGTGAATGCCAGAGGGTTCGCTCAGCTCTAAGTAAGAGTTGGGTGCCCATCACGCCCTATCAGGATTGGGGTGTGACAAAGTGTTATCAGAGCAGTTCGTCCTAGGGGTTGTTTGCAAAGTCATGTCTAGTAGAGTGTTGTTTATTGTATGTTGCGCGCCACATTTATAAATAGGAGGCTATAGGGCATTTAGGATGGTTACTCTTTTTTCGTATCTAAGATCGTGCGATAGAGCCAAGCCATAGGAAATGAGATTCCTTATACTAACCTTTGATTTCGGCAGAAGAACAATATCGATAGAAGAAAGTGAGTGATGGTATTGGAAGTTACAGAGGTAAGTCATTTCGTTGAGGCTACGTTATCAGAATATGTATTTATATGATATTGGAGTTGGTTGTCATAGTGGTAAGTCAGTGTAATTACAACAGAGGAATTGATTAAATATATCGCTTGATGATAAGTTTAGTTATAAGATTGTGAACTAAACAAATTGAATGAATCAGTACAATGGTAAGCAACGGCACGAAAGATGTATGTCGGGTAAGGTAAGAATATTGAGGTATGATTGAAATGTAAAGCTGAAGAATGAAAGGGAAAGTAAATAGAAAGGTATAACGGGGGCAGATCGCTAAAGGATCGGTACATCTCCAGGTGTGATATATGAGGTAAGTTTCGACATCTTTGTACTTTTACTTGAAATTGGGAGCCTGTGTGGCCGAGATATGTCATATATATATATATATATTAGCCCTGTGAGGCATTGTTGGTATTTCTTTGCGTGCGAGTTTGGATAGTAAGAAATATAGAGGAAACTCTGCCGAAATTTTCCCAGAATTTAAAGGAGATAAGATATAAGCTTTATGTCCTAACGGGAAAAATATGTTGTATAAAAAGTAATGGCAGGATGGGATTAAATTAGGAGAATCGTTGACAACTACAAGAGATGAGTTAAATGTTGTTGAATTGATAGTAACGGTAATTATAAGATCGACATTGATATGGTAAAGAGAAATGCTAGAGTAAATTAGGGAGACTGGTAGTGCTAAAACATGACGTAGAAGAGAAAGGGTAACTCCAATAGAGTGTGATCTTTGAAGTATTGATTGGATGGATAAGCAAAAGTAAAATACGACAAGTCTATTAGCAAAATAAAGTAACAGCATGACTGAGACAGGGGTACGAAATACGAAGGGTTATAACGAATGTGAATACATTGGTAAGACAACTTATGTGGTAAGGGTAATAGGGCTGATAAGAAAGAGTAACAAGTTAAGTATGCTTACTTCACGAGGTTTATTCTATTTTATAAGCGAGGCTTGCGAATGAGATCAAGAAGTGGCACTCTATAGAGTTGATTATGATCGGGATATAATGAGAACGTAGCAAGAGCGTAATACAAAGTAAGTACAGTATAGCGAGGAAACGACTAAAGATGTGACATGTTCTATATGAATAAGGAGTAAATGCAAGTGTAAAACCAATAAGCGAGCCATAGGGCAGTCTATAAGAAAGCTTATAAGACCTTGTTATGGGAAAGTCCAGCATAGAGGTTTCGCAATGACAGAAATGATAGCAAGCAAAAGGAAAAAAGAAGTCAACTTGAAAAAGAAATCAGAGAAAAGTGATATGGCAAAGTAGTAACAGTTTTTGATTTGTATAAGCGAGATCATGAGTGATATATTTGACTGGATGTAACTACAGAAAAATGAATAATGAAATAGAAAGAAACGATTGTTAGGAAAAAGATCAGCATAATAAGGATGAGAGGGGATGTTCAGATTGAACAGAATAAGTTTTGGAAGCGAATAATGGATTGTATAGAAGTAATATATTCTAAAGGACAAAGCAGTACTGAGTTAAGAATAGGGTTCCTTGTGCGAGGAATAAAGGATTGATTATAAAATGGGAGGTAATAAGATAAATTGAGGAGGAAAGAATGTAAAGGATATGTGTGGGTATAGAAAGAAAAGGAAATATGTGAAGTACGTGCGCTTAAGAAGTAGTCGTATTATGAGAAAAGGAAGATGCATCTCCTACGAATATCCTAATACCAAAACATAACGAGTAAAGTATATAAAGAAATAAGTTGGAAAGAAAAATGTGGCCATGAGTTATGAGTTTACCGTACGACGATAAAGCGATAAAGCAAGGCTATCATCAACGACAAATACGATATGATTATGATTGGTTTTGAAATTGATGTTGAGTGCAACACAAGAGTAAAAGAGTATGAGGCATAAGGGGTATTAGTTGCGCATGAGACTTAGATCCTTGAAAACAAAGATGGCAGTTTTAAGGGAAAATGCATTTACGGTTACTATAAGTTGATTACGGTAAAGAGAGGAATAACTTGAGATGGGAAGAAAGGGGAAAGATGACGCTATAAGTGAACTCTGAGTATCGAAGAATGGGATAAGTGACATTACATGGATCGTACGGATAGCTAGACATACTACTATTTCGAGTATCCCTATGGGACAAAAGTTGTTAATTGGAGCGGATGTAGACATTGACTCATAACTAACGGTTGAGCTAAGTAAAATACATCCTTATTTAGATTGCTATGTTGGTTGTATTACTTGATCACAAAGCCGCAAGATGAGTATGTTAAGACTTCGCACATGAATTACTGTAGCTATAAATTATAGGAAATGACATGAATAGTATAATAAGGGAATTGAGGAAAGGGATACATGAATTCAAGATTGGAAGTGAGGTAACAGATTTGAGAATGGTATAAGTAAGACCCTTAAGGGGGGAAGCGAGCAAGGAAGATACAAGTGTAGAGATTGAAACGATGAATCCTAAGATGTGACAGATATAGGCTCTAAAACAAAAAGTGAGAGTTGTGCAGAAATGAGTCTAATAGCTAGTAAATAAATGAACAAAAATCGAGCGGGTATCTGAGACTGTATTGAAAATCATTCGTGAAGACCATGAACAACATGACAGTAGAGTCATTAGTTAATGATATTGCGATTTATAAGTGACAAAGTGGTGACAAATAGGAAGGGACATAAAGTTTTCTATAGTAGAATATAAGATGTGATACTCAAGGGACAAATAAAGAAAAGAAAAGAGTATGATGGAATCTATCCTATGGTGAAAGAGTTATAGACATTAGACAACAAAGGGAAATTGACCTTCGGCATTATGAGGTGATATGGCAAGCAGAGACATAAGGATGAAATGGTAAAAGGTATGGACCGAAGGACGAAAGAGGGACGGAAAGTTCAAGATAATTACTTCGTAAAGTAACGCAACCGTGAAATAGATTTGAAAAAATGGGCATGTGACAGAAAAGAGGTATTCACTTCAATGTGATGATAAGGGTGCTATAGGGAAAACTACCTATATAAGTGTCACTCGAGATGTGATACGAATATTTACCTCAAAAGGGTGCTATCGAGAGATTCATTACGGGACATGAGTAACATGGGATTTAGAACCCCTTAGGATGATACATCATGTATTGTAACCTTTGTTCAGATATAAATTAAGCGAGAAGAGACACCCGAAGAGGATTCTAAAGATAGAGAAAGTTTCCTGATTATTGCTTAATCACGAGAGGTTAAGAGATGACAGGGTATTAATATGTAGCAAAGGATTCACATGGTTGTTTTACTAATGCGGGTATAGAGGTACTGACTATACGATTAAGATTACGAGGAGAAGTAACGATAAGGATGAAAAATATCTAGACTAATTGAGAAAGAAAAAGGATCGACGAGTTCAAGTATCAAGGAGGATCATATCAGGAAAGTGACTCACTTATATCTCTTGAAAGGATATTCGAGGTGTCAAGGAGCATTGCAACCGAGAATCATTGCGAGAAGGAAACTCGTTTTCAACTATTCAAAGGGAATGTTATAGATAGTGCGTATCGGAGGATTAAAATGATGACCCAAGAAGGATGTCGGTTGCGGACTATGCGACCTAAACAAAGAGTGGAGGTAGACGTATAAGAATTAGAAGAGAGAACAAGGGGAACCAATATGCTTTGGTAAACGTACCCAAGGGAAAGACAGCTCCGATTCTACAGTGTTACTGGAAAGATGACTCCAAAACAAGAAAAACTCGACCAAAGCTTCAAACGTAGATGGATATAGTAAGTTGCAGTCATTTACGGAGGCGGCTAAATTATGACCACTTTCTTTGGAAATTCAATAATAACTGATCAAGTGGAGAATGGTATTAAGTTAAGCAAGGAGAGGCACAGCATGATAGAAGAGTAATTTATTCGTTATAAGATCACCATAACCAATATACTTATACAGGTCTAGTTTAACATTCGAGGATGAATGTTTCTAAGGGGGGAAGGATGTTACATCCTGTATTTTCGTAAGTTAAGATGCATCATAGTAAATCCACATGAGCTTAAAAGAATAAGGTCATACACGAGGTTATAGATGTAAGACCTCATAAGTTTCATGAATTTCAAAACCGTTATATATACAGCCTTGGTATGGAATTTCTTTTAAATGAAACCTTATGGTACTTTCTTTTAAGTGAAACCTTTTAGTAAAAAAATTTACAAGTATGATTTCGGGTAGTTACTATTATTACTACTTCCGGATATGCTTTAAAATTATATACATGATATGAGGAAGTTTATAAATGCGATTTTATTTGTTATAAGAATAGAAATTATTTTCTCTTAAGAAAATTATCATTTTTCCGTTTGAGAATTAGTAATGTGAAAAATTTATACTCTTAATATTAGGTGGGAAGACTAGAATTTTGATAAATATATATTTTGTTACCATTTATTATAGTTGCCCAGTTTTTATAAATTAATTGTCATATTGCTTGGTAGCTAAGTTTTAGCTTTTTAAATAAATTATGATTATCCATTAAGTGGATAATCTATTAATTTTAAAATATTTCCTAAATGACTACATGGAAAATTGCTAGCTTTTCATTAAATTAGCAATTAGTGGCCATCTTTGGTAAAAGACAAAAATATCATACTTTTCCCCGTGTGATCTCACGTGAAATGGTTACTAGTTAGATATTGTACATAGTATATTAATGGATCAACTTTGTAAAGAAAGATAAAAAGTTTCCTTTTCATTCATTGTGTTTTTCTCCACCGCCTATGTTTATTAGCTAGCAGCACCATCTTCGTTTTCTTTTTATTAAAGCTTAAAAGAGTTAGCAGCAAACAATTGATCCTTCTTCAATTAACCAAAGTACTATGCACATCGTTCTCTCCCTTTGCAATTCAGCGAAGTGTAGCAACAAATCAATATGGTTTATTTTATGAGAATTTCATCAAATTCTCTCAAGCAATTGGAATCGTAGTGAAGTAAATGTTGGAAAGCTTATAAAAAAAAAAAAAGGATACCCAAGTACAATTTATTGTCTATGCCCGTCCACGAGCTCACATGAGCATATAAGGTATGTATTTGCTAAGAACTCGCGGGATAGTGTTCGGAAGCTGCGAGTTCAATTCATAATATTTGTATATAAGAAGGTTGTGGGTTGTTTTCTTATTGTAGGGAGATCAACTGGGGTTTGATAGCTCGTGTAGAACTTGTTGGAAGTTGTGTTGGAGATCTTATAATTGATATTTATGGCTGATTAGGAAGGAGGAAGACTTGATAGAATTGCTAGAGTGATAACGTTGAGTTTTGAAAAAATATGGATGTTGAAATTATCTTTTTAGTAATTCTAGATCGAGCTTGTCGCTCGTTTGATTGTTGATTGAGTTGCTGGTTGTGTTTTTGTGCTACCTTGCCTATGGATAGGCTTAAGGGAGTGGTCGTGAGGTGGATACAAGTTAAACTCTTGAGCCACTGGGTTAAGACCATGTATGTTAAGGCTATCCCTTCCTTCTTTTTGGCATGAATTACATAAAATGAGTGGACAATGAACGTACATAATTCCAATGAATTCTAGTTCTCAGTGGTACTTGACATGATAGTTGTCTTTGATTCTCAAGTGTTGGTTCATTCTAATTATTCTGTTGAGTCTCAGATGATGATTTAATTTGTATATGGTTGCCCCTGATATTCTTTTCGTGCATAACATTATTACATCATTTCACCGAGTCCCTAGCCGAGTATGTATTCATGCACAGTTTCATTGCATTGTTCACCGAGTCCCTCACTAGAGGGCCGAGTACGGTATATATATGATTATTTCACCGAGTCCCTCAGTAGAGAACCGGGTACGGTATATATATGATTATTTCACTGAGTTCCTTACTAAAGGGCCGGGTACAGTATATATTTACATTTCACCGAGTCTCTTACTAAAGGCCCGGGTACAGTATATATTTACATTTCTAGTCATTGCCTTTGGGGCTACTTACATTGTTGTTCTCTGCCTTCAGGGCTATTCATATTACAAGCTATTTCTCGTACCTTCATTGTGACTTATATCTCATTCTTTATGATTACTGCTGCCTTACATACTTGGTACATTGTTCGTACTGACGTCCCTTTGCCTGGGGGCGCTGTGTTCATGCCACATAGTCCCAGATTGTTTTGCAAGTAAAAGTATTCAGCTAGGATAGTTGGCTATTAGCTGGGATTGGCAAACTCCATTTTCTTCCTGGAGTAGTGCCGAGTCATTATGGTAATCATGTGTGTGTACGGGTATGTCGGGGCCCTATCCCGACTCATATGATTCAGGTGTTTACTCTTAGAGACTTTGCAGACAGTGTCCTGTGGTTAGTATGTTGAGATGTCATGTGTTGAGTACAGCGACCATGTAGGCCGATATGTCAGTTTGACTTACTCGATTTTTTATTAATTGGGTATCGTTCGCAAATTTCTATTGTTTGACTGAAAGTACTTTATTATATTTCCAAAAAAAAATTATATGTCCAGTTTCATTATGTGAATGCTAGAGGGTTCGCTCAGCTCTAAGTAAGAGTTGGGTGCCCATCACGCCCTATCAGGATTAGGGTGTGACATAGACCCTCGAAGATATGTTAAGAGCATGTGTGTTAGACTTCAGAGGCAGCTGGGATGACCATTTTTCACTTATTGAGTTTGCATACACCAATAGTCATCATTCCAGTATTCGGATGGCCCCGTATGAAGCTTTATATGGACGGAAGTGTAGATCACCAATTAGATGGTTCGAAGTAGGGGAGACTATGTTAGTAGGGCCTGAGTTGATCCAACAAGTAGTAAAGAAGGTCAAACTTATTCAGGATCCCGCTCAGAGTCGTCAGAAGTCTTATGCGGACAATCGCCGACGAGATTTAGAATTCCAAGTCAATGATGAGGTATTCTTGAAGGTGTCACTGATAAAAGGCGTTATGAGATTTTGTAAGAATGGTAAGCTTAGGCCTCGATATATTGGGCCGTATAAGATTGTACGCAAAGTGGGCCAGGTAGCCTATGAGTTAGATCTACCTTCAAACTTGAAGTCAAGCAATCCAGTTTTCCATGTGTCAATGCTACATAAGTGCATTAGAGTCATTCCAGAGTTGTGCCCGTAGACGATGTTTAGATTACGGAGCAACTATCTTATGAAGAGGTTCCCATTGATATCCTAGACAGACAAGTTTGGAGATTAAGAACTAAAGATGTAGCTTCAGTCAAAGTTTTATGGAGAACAGGAATAAGGAAGAATTGACTTGGGAAGCTGAAGAAAATATGAAGTCCAGGTATCCACACTTGTTTCCACTGCCAAAGGAGGTTCAGACAGAGACACCATTGTTTTAAGGTGCATAATGCTTTCTTTTTGTGATTTCTTGGTCGTGTGGGGCCATTCATCAAATCCATAAAAGCGAGTACAGGGCATTAGTAAGCCTGAAAGACATAATAAGAAATTCATAATGCCCATATCTAGTCCGGAAAGCTGTCTTAGGAATATCCTCTGCTCGAAATTTCAATTGATGATAACCCGATATCAAATCAATTTTCGAAAACACGGCAGCCCCCTGAAGTAAAACAAATCATCGATACGAGGGATGGGGTATTTATTGCGGATGGTGACTTTATTTAACCGGCGGTAATCAATAGACATCCGCAGAGTCCCATCTTTCTTTTTCACGAAGAGTACAGGAGCGCCCCACAGGGAGACACTCGGATGAATAAAACCCTTACTAAGAAGATCCTGAAGCTGCTCTTTCAATTCTCTCAATTCAGCAGGCGCCATCCGATATGGCAGAATAGAAATAGGGCGGGTCCCTAGCTCTAAGTCAATACAAAATCAATATCACGATCTGGTGGCGTGCCTGGGAAGTCTGCGGGAAACACCTCCGCAAACTCACGTACCACAGGAACTGACTCAAGAGATGGACCGTCAACACTAGTATCACGAATATGTGCCAAATAAGCTAAACACCCCCTATCAACTAGCTTCATTGCACGAATAAAGGAAATAATTTTCGTTGGGGAGGGACTAAGGTTACCATTCCACTCAAGTCTAAGCACCCCAGGAATAACTACGGCGACTGTCTTGGCATGAAAGTCCGTAATGCGTGATAAAGAGCTAGCTCAACTCATACCTGCAGTGATGAGATCCAAATCTACCATGTCTAAAATCACCAAGTCAACCAGTGCCATATCCCATAAGTGTGACGGTATAAGATCAAAAAACTCTATCTACAACCACGTCTCAATCGGAGTAGATACATGAATAGGGGCATCATGTAAATCACAGACCATATCAAGACCCATAGAGAAATATGTGGAAACATAAGAAAATGTAGAACCGAGTCAAACAATACAGAAGCCATCCGGTGACAGACTGAGATGTTACCTATAATGGATCGCATCCGGCCCTCGGCCTGCTGCGCCAGAAAGGCATAACAATAAACCCGTCCGCCAGTAGCCTGCGAACAATTGCGATCAACCTGCCCTGTCTGAGCTCCACCCCTACCAGGCTGATGCCCACCTCTACCAGACTGAAACTCGCCTCTGCTAGGTTGGGGGCCACCTCTACCAGCTGTGTGATCACCACGCCCAGTCTGAGCACAGTTTCCACCATAAGATCCTCTCCCTCTACCTGATGCTGGAGCACTGGGAGCCTGAAACAGAGTACCCTAGCCACCTTGCCTAGGTCTGGGACAATTCCTCTTGAAATGCCCCTACTCACCTATTATACCCCATATTTTATACGCTGAGTTTCGCCGTAAGAGAGCCGACGTGAAGCTAGTAAGTGAGGTTGTTGTCAAGGTTATAAGAGATTCTACATGATTTTTCCACGTATGCAGGAGGTTCAGTTATGTACAAAAAGTATCGGGAAGATTTGAGGCTGAATGAACTAAAGAAAACTGAGTATGTCAGCTGAGCAACTCGATAGCTGCAAGTCGATGGACCATCAACTGGTCGACCGACCGTCAACCTACACCGCCGAACAGCTCTCTGAGAATCAGAGGCTGCTGCCATTCCACGGTTGTCAGTCGACAGATCGTCGACTAGCCGACGGACCGTCGACCTTGCCGTTGAATTTCAGGCGGTGGTAAATTTTCTCTCCTATAAATTAAAAGGGCTACGACTTGGGGTCATTGTTTACACCAAAATTCAGAACTCTCTAGACTCTTTAAGCTCTATCTACTCTCTTTAACTATCCATACACATCCTAAACTAAATCAAGTGAGAATGAAGCTTTAAAAACCCTAAGATAGCTCATAGATGGTGATGGTCCTTGCCTTTAGTTAAAGTTGTGATAGTTTTGGTTACAAACAAGGTTGGGTGAGTTAGGGTTCTTCAAGATTAAGTTATGTTCTCTCTTTATTTCTTATATTGAGTTGATTTGGAGATTAGTAAGTCATAAAGGTTAAGGAAATTATTGTAGGAAAAGTTATGAGACATTGTGTTGTAGTTGTTGATTATGAATCGAATTTGGAAGGAAGTTTTGGATTGTTTTAGGTGTAAATTGTATATAATTTCTTAAATCTGGAATTGTTGACATTGTTGTTGGTATTGTGGATATTGTTATTATTGTTTAGGAGTTGTTTTGGAAGTTGGTGGAAGTCGATAAAATAGGGGAAGTGCTGCCTAAATTCCGCTAGCTCATTAGTTACTCTAGTTTGAACTTATGAGTGTTTCCAAGACTTAACCTTAGTATGAATCCTCTTGAATGTGAATTTGCGAGCTTAGGAGGAGAACGTTAAGTAGTTAAGGAGACGTAAAGGTATGTTAAGGCTAACCCTTTCTTTCTTAAGGAATGATTCCTTTGTTGTGAACCGACACATAATATCCATAATATCCTTATTCCTTAAAGTGCTAGAAGCTCATGATTCTCAAGGTTCTTATGATATTATTGATAAATGTTCTTTATAATGATGTTGATTCCATTTCTAGAGATACCAAAGCTTATAGGTCTTGATGCTCTGATGATATTATTGAGCTTGTTCCATGATTATAGATTTATTCATTGTTGTTGATCTCACCTAATGGTAGTTGTTCTTTCAAGGTGAGATTTAGCGATGATGATGATTTCATAATAGAAATCGGAGATTTACCGACCTTACGTCACTCCGATAGAGAGGTAACGTTTTATTTAGGCTCTCATGCATGCTTTATATATATGTAGCTATTTTCTCATACCGAGCCACGCTATAGTCGGCCGGGTACAGCACGTAGATGTGCACACCACTGCAGCGGGTACGTTATGATGTTACCCCGAATGCGGGATGCCCCAGACGGGGGATGATATGACTTATGGATCGGGCTACACGTTCTGTAGCACTAACACTTATATTATATATGTATGAAAATGTTTTTTTTTTAAAGACTAAGCATGCATGATATCCGCCATAAGAGGAAATCAAATGTACAAGTTGTTTTTCCTATCTCATGTTTCTTCCATAGTTTCATTATGTTGTTAATCATGCCTTACATACTCGGTACATTATTTGTACTGATGTTCTTTTATTTCTGGACGCTGCATTCATGCCCGCAGGTAGGCAGGGAGACGAACCAGACCCCTAGGTTGCTTTATCAGCGATTACACAGGAGTGCTCCATCTGTTCTGGAGCCACAGTTTAGGTTGTACTATTCTTTTGTGTAAATATATATATATGGGCATGGTGGGGTCCTGTCCAGTCTTTATGATGTCATGTACTCCATGTGGAGGCTCATAGACGGATGTATATAGTTAGATGTTCTGTAACCTCATCGGTTCATATTTTTGTATATCATTTTTGGAAGCCTTGTCGGTTGATATATATGGGCATAGTTGATGACGTTTGCATAGACGTGCATATGTTTACTGAACTTGTGTCTCTTAACATTTATGATATTTATGAGTTAGCCATGTCATCCACTAGATATGATTATGAGAAGTATGTTAAGAGGTGCTCGGTAGGTTAGCTCCGGGTACCCGTCATGGCCCTCCGGTTAGGTCGTGACATCACCACACTCAAAGTATCCGCAGTCTAGCGTCGGACACTGAACAGAAATGGATGAAGCCGAATAACCACCATAATCTAGAGCTCTGACTTGCGAACCCCCTGGCTGACTGGCCCCTGATGGGCCTCCAACTGAAGCCTGCATGGCTGACTGAATAGGGCGCCCCAAATAGACCTGGGAACTCTGGCCTTTAGAGAAAGAGCAACTGAAACTACCACCCTTTCGGGCCATCTTCTCCGCGTACTTATTATAGCCATCCTGCCTAAGCCCCTCGACAGTGTAATACCCCGTACTTGCGGAGAAGCACTTATCAAATTTGAGTGTAAGTATGTTGAACTATGAGTAAGTAAAACAACTTTGGAGTATAAGGGATGAAGCATTATTAACTACATTTTATGAGTAAAGGATACATATGAGGAATTTCGAAAGGTCCCATAAGGAATTGAGTAGAAGGAGTTGAGTTAGTATGACTTTGGAAAAAGATAAGCGTTGCTTTGAACAACAAAGTAAGAGCCAACTTGGGAAAAGAATATCTTTTAGTATACGAGGAGTTTTGAAGCAAAGCAAAAGCCTAAATCGAATTTCATGAAGTCTAGTTTCCAACACAACAAACCGCTCGTCAATACGACTTCGGAGTAGAGAATTATGGACGTTACAAGTCAGGCTCGCAGAGCAGAAACGCGCAGCTACAGTGCGCGACACGCACAGCTACAGTGCGCGACACGCGCGCTACAGTACCCAAAAATTCTAGGTCGGTGCCAACCGACTCTAGAACTCTATAAAAGGGGTTTTACCCCTTATTTTTTCATCCAAACACCCCTAAACATATCCCAAATCCTCTAGAACATTCCTCCAACTTCCACAACATGCACATATATTCCTACAAGTCTATATGACAATTTTGGTCATTTTTATTTCATTTTTAATATAGCCCCGAGTCCTAGGAAATCCTAGAAACCTCTCCAAACATATTCCAACATATTTCCAAGCCCAAACCAAGGATCAAAGTGAATATTAAAGTGGTTAAGGGTTCCAAGTGAGGTCTACACTTGTCTCCTCTTCTTGAAGATGTTTGGGTAAGTATTTTTAAGGTGGAGTAACAATGGAATTGAAGTGTTCTTGAATTTTGAGGTAAGATTTCATCTTAGTTTCATGTTTATGAGTTTGTTTGGTAATTATGTTAAGATTTGAGGAGAAGAAAATTGGAGGAAAAGTTCAAATATGCATTTAATGATATTTTGAGTTGTGAATTAACTTGAGTTATAATTATTAGTATGTTTTGAGCATAGTATTGTTATGAGCGATAATAATGATATTAAGAAATTGTCGTATACGAGTGTATAACGGGTTGTATGAAGTTGTTGTTATGGATTGATTATGAAAAGAAGTTTTGGGATTGAATTGAGTATAGTTTGAATGTAATCTTTTGATTATGGAATTGTTGATGTTTTATTGTGCTTTGGGAGTTTTTTTGAAGATTAGAGAGACTAGAAGATACAGGGGAGATGCTGCCCGAATTCCGGCAAATTCTAAGAGGATCTAATTTGAAGGCTTAAGACAAGCATATGACGATAAGCCTAACAATAGTATGAATTCTCTTGAATGTAGATTTACGAGCTTGGGAGGACAAGCGTTAAGTAGTTAAAGTTAAGGCGACCGAAAAGGTATGTTAAGGCTATCCCTTTCTTTCTTAAGACATGATCCTATTGTTACGAACTTTTACAAATGATGTCCATAATGATTCCTCTCATAGAAGTGCTAGAAGCTTACATTCTTGATGTTCTTAAGATGTTATTGATGTTGGTCTCACCTTATGATTATTGTTCCTTCAAGGTGAGATATGCCAATGATGTTAGCTCCATAACATAAATCGGAGGTTTACCGACCTTACGTCAATCCAATGAATTTAGAAATGTGTTCTTAAGGAATGCTTTGTAGGACATGAATAGTGAGCTAGTATAGGATCCCTAATGAGGTATTTAATGCTAGAAGAGAGGTTTATGATGTATCTCAGGATTTGTTTGAGGTTTAGTTAGTCGGGAAGATGTCCTAATGGCTCGAAAATATGCTTATAAGTCTTATGTGATCATGTAGGCATTAACGGATAAGTGATGACCATGACAAGCGCTTAGAAGCTAATAGGTAAAGAATAAGTACTAGAAGTATATAAAGGGTACCTATAGGGGATATTTGGATCGGGCTGCACGTTCCGCAAAGACATGTATTCATGTTTACAATCGGTCCGTAGCCGGTTGGGCTATTACCACCGTGTCAGGTGGTTGCCGGGTGGTTGGCGTATATGTATTTACCACCATGCTACGGCTGATTGGGCAAATATGTATTTACCACCATGCTATGGCTGGTTGGGCAATTACCACCATGCTACGGCTGGTCGGGCAGTTACCACTGATCAGTTGGGCAGTTAGCACCAGAACGATAAGTAAGTTAGAGACACAGTATTGTACATAGATGTAGTTAAATCTATGAGAGTATAGAGAGATATACATACAAGATTCTCATTGGTAAGTCAAAAGTGCCAGGTTGATTCTTATCCTTCTTCCTGCAGTATATGTTTATTATGTTACATTTCCCCTTACATACTCGGTACACTATTCGTATTGACGTTCTTTTGCTTGTAGACGCTGCGTTCATGCCCGCAGGTATAGACAGACTAGACGAGGACCTTCCACAGTAGGCTGCCTCCAGGTACTAGTCTTGATTGGCGGGCTCCACTTCTTCCTGGAGCATTGCCGAGTCTAGGTTCGCATATGTATTTTTGTGTGTTTCGGGTATGTCGAGGGCCCTATCCCGACTTGTATACTTCAGTCATGTTCGTAGAGGCTTTGCAGACAGTTTCTTGTATACACAAATTTTAGTTATCTCTTGTCAGTGGTTGTGTCGACATCGTGGGCCTATTGTACATATACATATGCATGATATTATATTCATAGTTAGCCTCCTTGGCCTTATTTTTCCATTCAACGCATAGAATATACAAGTTAGAGCTTGGTTCACTCGACCCTAGTAAGGTGCCAGGTGCAAATCATGCCTTACCAAGGTTGAGGCGTGACAGACAGTCCTAATATGATCCACCACTTCCTGAAAGGAAGCATCTGATGCTACAACCTGAAAAGCTGACAATTGAAGAGCCGTGTTCAACCCTTTCACAAATCTCCTAACTCTCTCCTCCTCAAGTGGCATAAGCTAGAGGGCATAACGAGACAACGAATGGAACCGAGCCTCATAAGCAGCCACAGACAGATTACTCTGCTCAATATTACTGAACTCATCATGCCTGCGGTCCCTCAAAGTATGAGGAACATACTTGTCTAAGAACACCTGATAAAACTGAGTCCATGTAAACGGAGGTGATCCCGCTGGCCTGCACTCTGCAAAAGTCCTCCACTATAACTTGGCATCACCCAAGAGCTGGAAGGTCACAAACTCAACGCCATACTTCTCAACTTCCCCCATCTTATGGAGCCTCTCATAAAAGTCCATGATGAACTCATAAGTTTCCTCAACCTCAGTGCCAAAGAACTCTGGGGGCTTCATCTTAATGAACCTCCAAAACAAATCATGATCATCCCCGGTCATCACCGGACCTCCTACCGGTCTAGGAAATGTCTTCAATCCTAAAGCTTCATCAAAACGAAGAGCCACAGCTGCAGCATGTTGTAACCCCGGAGCATGAACTCCGTCCAGAGCTGGATAACCCATTCTGGTACCCTGAGCACCTGAAATGGCTGGTAACACACCTGCCTCTGTCAACCCGTTCAGCAGGTCCAACACTCGAACCATAACATCTGATAACACTGGAGGAGCTATAATATCTGGCAGAGCTAGTGCTCCTGCAAACTCTGCTGCCTCATCTAGAATTTCCTAAGGCTCAGGGGACTCAACGCGAGCCTGACCAGCCGCAGGAGCCCCGCCCCCAACTGGTGCTGCTGCTCTCCTGCCTCTGCCATGGCTACGGCCTCTGGCCTGCCCTCCACCACGAACTGCGGCCCCAGCGGCCTGACCTCCATCGCGAGCTACGGTCCCAGCAGCCTGACCTCCACCGCGAGCTGCGGCCCTAGCGGCCGGTGCGGGTACCTCATTTGTTGTTGCTCTATGAGTCCTCACCATCTGTGAGAAAATAGATAGAAAAGTCAGATACTAATTTGAATCATCCAAATACCAATTGGAATCAAGTAAAAAGAATTCGAATTTCCTAGTGTCCCATAGCCTCTCGAAGATAAGTACAGACGTCTCCGTACCGATTTGCAAGACTCTACTAGACATGTCCTTGTAAAACGAGATCGACGAACCTAAGGCTCTGATACCAACTTTGTCATGACCCAAGTAGCTGTGAGTGGCACCCACATAAATTCCCTAGTGGGCGAACCATTCCCTTACCCAATTATCAAACCATTTTAAGCAATTATACTTCGTTAACAATAATAGATCATAAAACTTTCTAGTCATGCCATCAATAATTAAAAGTGCGAAAATATAACTATTACATCTCCAAAGATTTGAAAGTAATCGTACAAGGACTCTAAAACTAAAACTATAACTATCTAAGGAAATAACAACTGTCTGAAATAATTTAAGTAATGTCTGGAATGAAAGTAGACATCAATAAGAGAAGATTTTCAGGCGGCCTGGCATGGCTAGGAGCTCACCCTCAAATCTGTCGGAAACTGGCCTCACGCTAAATATGAGGTTTGGTAGATGTCTTTAGATCACAATCTGCACTCAAAAGAATGAAGCAAGGTAGTATCAGAACAAATACTATGTACCGGTAGATATCATAGGTGTTATATCCCGTATTTTGTACATTGGGACAATCCGGGTTAACTATGATAAGTTAGGGACAAAACCATTTCGGGATACAAAGTCGGGACTTTTGACCTTCGATTTTATTTTGAGACATAAGTTTTTCATGAATTTGTTGGCATGGAACATTTAGGAAAATTTGGGACCAAAAGTGATATAATTGGAAGTTGCAAATCATGCAAAAATAGCCATGTTGGCCGTGTGGTGTGGGAGTGGCTCCCACACATTTGGTGGCCAATTTTAATTGCCCCAACACATGTGTGTGGGCCATGAACACATGTATAACTCTTGTGGAAGCTTAAAAGATGACTTCTAAGTCATCTATCCTCATTCTACTTAGAAAAAAAAAGACAAGAACCTTGGATGAAAGCCAAGAGGCTCTCGGCCAAGAACCCAAAAAACCAAGTCCAATTTTAGCCATCCCAAAACTATTTCCTTGGTGCAAATACACTAATTGGAGGTCCCTAAGTAGCGTGGAAGTGTTGTTGGAGCGATCAAACCGCTAGTTTTCATCCTAGCTAACCCTAGCTAGTTGTGAAGGTGAAGGAAGAAAGGTAATATTTAATCATGTTTTATGTGTTATGAATGGTGTATGCATGTTGTAGTATGCTAAAATGGATGAAATTCATGAAATATAGTATGTTGGAGTTGAGCCGTGTAGGGTGTGTATGGTCGTGTAGGTGTGTGTGTTGTGTTGAGATGATGAATTGATTCTATGTAGCATGTTTAGTTGTGTAGTGTGAAGAAAAGAATGAGAATCATCAATATATGTATATGTGTAGTGTGGCCGAATATAGGTCATATTATATGACAAGAATGGATTAATTCTATTTGGAATTTTGAATGTTGTCGTTACGGATTCTATGTTGGAAACGAGAGTTTAATGACTCAAGATTGATCTTGTAATTGTATGGGCTGATTTGGAGGTTATTGTGCATTTAATGTAATTTATATATTTATGAGAATGACATTGTTAGAATGCGGATTGTGGGTGCAAATCATGATTTGGAAGTGAGGGATGTGTTATGGATGTGTTCTCGAGTTTGGGGACTGTTTTCGGGTGAGTTGGAGTATTATTTGGGATGTTTGAAATGTTGTATGAATTGTTTAAAATGTCTTTGAATATTATTGGTATGGGTTCGGGTTAGTATGTGAATGTATAAGCGTTAGTGTTGGCTCGAAGGTAAGCCGTTGAATTGAATATATTGAAAGTTGTTGAATGATGTAAAAGAGAGTTACTAATGTTATATTGCCTTTTGGATTGATTATTGATGTTTCTAGGTTGGTTGTTGGTGTTTTTGTTGATTTGGCCGAGTTAAATTCTCGGGGTTGGCCTATTCACGGTGGGAAATGTCGCCCAAATTTCTGTGGAATTTAGTGTTCGTTTGGAAATGAACTCCAAAATGTCTATAGTAACGTTGGTATTTAATAATATTGTGTAGATTTTCGAGAGCCCGAGGGTTGAGTTTGGAGTGACTTGGAGAGCGGACGAGGTATGTGAAGCTTATCCTTCTTTCCTTTTGGCATGTCCTAGACGCAAGTAAGTTGTGATACGTTATGAGCCTTGGGGGTAATTCTATTCTTAAAAATCCGAGCATGTTTATGATTCATATTTGCTTCTTGATATTGACATCCTTAATATGGTCAAGCTATAGACCGTATGTCTTCGATACGATTGGATTCGAAATGCTATGTATATGGTTTGTTCCGAAAGGGTCTTATGCCTACAAATGTCCGTAACTTTCCTAGACAGAACCGGATTGCTTTGATAAGCTCGTAAACGATTCTTATTTGTTTCTTGATATTTGTAATCTTAATGTAGTCGAATTATGGTCTTTATGTCTTTTGCATGACGAAATTTCAAAAGTTGCATAAAAAGTTTTGTTTTCAAAAGAGTTTTACTTCTAAACGATTTTGTAACTACGAACGACCGCAACTTTCAAGAAAGGGCTCGGATCGCTTTGATATCTTCGCAAATGATTTCATGACGTATAATGACTTTAATTTTCATAGGCGGGCCCGGATTTGGTTGACGCTCGTCCGTGGGTCCCGCGACTTTCTTCCGTATAGTTACGATGGTTTTGAAAGAACTTAATATGACTACCTTTCCGACCCCCGAGTATGACTATATATTTATTTGCTGAGTCTGAAATGTGGATTTGTATACTTATGATTCCGATACGTAACTATGATTCCTGGAGTTCGGTTCGATATGTTCCCGAGTGAAATTCGGAAGAAAATCTGATTTGACTACTGTTTGGGCTTATAAATGATGGTTCGTTTTGATTAACCTATTAAGTCTTTGAAATTGTTTCATACTGTATTTGGTTACCCATGATTCTGTTCGTGTACTCTGTTGTTACATTTTTCGCCAAGTCCCGGGCCGGTTATGTTATCGTGCACACTATGCTGTATTCTGAAGTATGATGTGTATTCCGGAGTATGATGTGTCCGGTTCGCCGATCCCCTTTTGGCCGGGAACCGTGTATGTATTATGGTGTTATGATGTGTCCGATACGCCGAGCCCCTTTCGGCCGGGTACTGTGTATATATGCTACGTTATATGTTACATGTATGAATTCTGGAATATGATCAGTTGGAATCAGAGCCGGTGGTGGGGCAAACCCGATAATTGGGGCAAACCCGGTAGTAAGGCAACATTCCACCTTGATGGTTTAGGCCAATCCCACATTGGTTTAGGCCAATCCCACATTAGTTTAGGCCAATCCCACATCGGTTAATGGCATCTCATATGATCGGTTATGATGTTATGATGTGTTACGGTATGTACATGATGATCATTATATTTGTCTTCTGTACCTCATATGTATGATTTGTACGTCAGACGCAAGCGCTTTGGTATTTCAGTTATTATGCCTACTTTACGTATGCTTTCGATTATGACTCGATTCGTTTCTTGTACCTTACGCTTTGCATACTCGGTACATATTTCGTACTAACCCACATGTTTTTCGGGCCGCGTTTCATGCCGCGGTACAGACACACAGTTCGGTGATCCACCAGTCTAGGACACCTTCTCAGCTGTTGGAGTGCTCCCTTTTTTTCGGAGCCTACATTTTGGTATATATTTGTTCGCTGCATATGTATTGGTTTGTTCAGGGGTACGGCGGGGCTCTGTCCAGTCATATGATTCTGTTTGTCTGTTTAGAGGTCTGTAGACGTATATGTGGGTTAGGCCTATTCTGTACAGGTGTGTTTGTATGTTACACGTTCTGGGCGATCCCATTCGCCGTGGCAGCCTTGTCGGCTTGCATTTGTATATGTTTTTGGGCCGATGCGCCATTTGATAGCCTTGCCAGCTTCTGATATATATATGTTTGAGTTTGAGTTAATTTGAGACAGCGTCTGATATTTGTACACGCATAAGCTATCTGTCTGTGATTCGGATCTGTGAATGTGTTTGGGTGCCCAGCTCGGGCACTAGTCACAGCTTACGGGGCTAGGTCGTGACAGAAGTGGTATCAGAGCAGTTCATCCTCGGAATGTCTACAGACCGTGTCTAGTAGAGTCTTGTTTATCGGTGTGTTGTGCACCACATCTATAAACAGGAGGCTACAGGACATTTAGGATGTTATCTTTCTTTCTGATCTTAGATCGTGCGACGTAGCCGTGTTATTAGGATGACTCTTCTCTGCGACGAAATGTTATGTTTTCGGCCGATGCCTCCGAGGAAGGCCACGGACCGCCTAGAAGGGCAAGTCTATAGCAGGGGGTGGGACCAGCCAGGCCCGGAGAGTTACCGGGGCCCGTGCTGAGCCTGTACCTGAGATTGTGCCCCCCGGCCCGGTTCGCTACCCTCGCCGCATCGGAGGGATTTGGAGCGACCACGGTACTGCAGGACAGGGGGCGGCTCCACCGCCAGCCCCTGAGGTTCGAGCGCCCGCGCCTCCAGCTCCCCAGCCAGGGGCGGATGATGGGGCTATGCGAGAGGCGGTACAGTTATTGACCCGATTGGTAGCAGGGCAGGCCCACAGGCTTGGAGTAGGGGGTGATCAGGCTGACCGACGTGACAGTTCGAGGGCCCGTGAGTTTCTGACATGTAATCCACTAGAGTTTTTCAGGTCGAAGCCCGCAGAGGACCCTCATGAGTTTGTTCGGGAGATGCAGCGTACGTTACGGCTTATTAAGGCTTCCAAGACCGAGTGTGTTGAGTTAGCGTCATACCGATTGCATGATGTGGCGGCTAACTGGTAAGAGTCCTGGGTATTGTCCAGAGGCGAGGGTGCCCTGTCACACCCTAATTTCCCTTAGGGCGTGATGGGCACCCGACCCTTATTTAGGGCCGAGCGAACCCGCCGACTCACATCATGTTCATAATCACGCTGACTTTCCGAATTATGACACGAATACATAACGATAATTTTTCGAAACATAATATACTTCTTTTTACCTTTCTCGAATCAAAGGGAATTTGTAACATATAGAACTTATAATACAACGCAAAATGACATATCGGCTTACATAGCCGCTTACACGACTGACATCGTATACCCACGACACTGTCTGCAAAGTCTCTAACCCAGAACATGAAACCATAACATGATAATCTGACTCGGCAAAGCACCGGAAGAAATGGAGCTCGCTAATCCCGGTTTGGAACGTCTTCTACCGATATCTTCGGCTCACCTCGGGTGTACACGCGCGGCATGAAACGCAGCCCCCGAAGAAAGGGGTCAGTACGGAATAGGTACCGAGTATGTAAAGCATGAAATATAATAAGCGGGATTATACCGAAATAAAAGTACGTAAAAACCGTAAAACTTGCCTTTAAAAACATATATCATGTATGTCATTTCCATAAAATCATCAAGTATGCATATACGTGCCCCGGCCCCCTCGTGAGGGACGCGGTGAATGAAATCATCGTATACACATATACATATACATACAACGTGCCCCGGCCCTCTAGTAAGGGACGCGGTAGTAAAATCATATCATATACATGTACATGTAACGTGCCCCCGGCCCCCCATGGAGGGACGCGGTAAAAAGGGAATCATCATGTGCCATCCTGGCCACCTCCCCCATATCATCATATCAAATAACGTGCCCCGGCCCCGCTAGAAAAGGACGCGGTAAATATACGTGCCCCGGCCCTCCATGGAGGGACGCGGTGAACAATGCAGAGAAACGTGCACGAATACATGCCCCTGCCCGGACGCGGTGAAAGAGTGGCTACGCTCGCACGGCGAGTAGTGAGAAACCATGCACATAAACCATTTCAGAGACTCAATGAAGTAAACTGACATTAACCGATTAATCATATTGCAGAATATATATACGAATCATATAACATAAGCATATCAAGGCATCTTGAAAATCCGGACAAATATTATAGCAAACAACTTTCGGACATTACTCGGAAACATATCATATATCATGAACATATCAAAATATCGTAGAGATCATAGTCATATATCGATTCAATTCGGGCCCGCCTCGGAAAGTTACGGGCCTTACATATTATGGAATCACATACGAACATATCGAAGCAATCCGAGCCTTTCGATGAAAGATACGGACGTTCGTAGTTACGAGTCATTTAAAAACATCACTCTTTTGGAAACACAACTTATATGCAATTTTTGAAATCCAAATCTTACTAATGACATAAAAACCATATCTTGGTTACATTAAGAATATGAATATCGAGAAACAAATAAGGATCATAAATATGCTCGGATTGCAAGAATAGAGTTACCTCGAGAAACGTGTCATCACTTACATTCAACTAGGACATGCCAAAAGAAAGAAAGGTGAGCTTTACATACCTTAGCCGCTTCCTAAGCTAATCCAACCGTACGTCTCGACTTTCCAAGGTCTACACAACATCAATAAATATCGAATATTAGTCATTAACATCAAAGAATCCACTTCCACGCCATTACTTTTTCTACCGAAATTTCGGCAGCATTTCCCCTATAAATCCGACATCCCCAAGAATTCAACTCGGCCAAAAAATTACAACAACAAATCCGAGAATTTAACTCGGCCACAATATCAACAATAATACCAACAATCAATACAAAACACATTCTAACGCAAGTAGTCTTCCTTTCTACATAATGCAACAACTTCTACTCCAACTTCACACTTTCAAACCAATATCAACGTTTCCAAATCCATTTACTAATTTAAGATCATTCAAACACAATTCGAAAACATTTCATATCATTCTAAAAAAGTCCGCCAAAATCCATAATTCACCCGAAAACTCCTCAACTTCCCTAGAAATAATTTTTAATGCCTTTCTCGCTTCCAATTTCATGAACTATCTCAACAACACACATTCTAACAACATTATACTCATGAATAACGAAATGACACTAATACCATATTAGCTTCCAAATCAACCCATAACATTTCCAACATCAATTTAAATCATCAAATCCTCATTTCCATCATAGAATACATATCTACAACAATCAAATTATTACATAGAAATTGTTCCATCCTCCCTACACACAACACACATACACGGCCCATGCATATACACACACAACCACCATGCAAACTTCCATATTTCCATGAATTCTATCCTTTTCTACACACAACAACATAAGTGAACTCTTCACAACATATAAAAAGGGATTAAATCTTACCTTTTCTCCCTAACTTCTTCACTTGTCCAAGGTGCGGAAATGATAAAACGAGCGATCTATCTTCCAAAACAATTACACCACGTTGTCGAGGACCCTTGAATTAGTAGGAATACATGAAGAAAATAATTTTTGGGATAAAATTTTCAAGGGTCCCTTTTCCTCCTCCTTGGCCGAATGGCCTTGGAGTTCTTTCTCCCATTCTTTTTTTTTTTTTTTCTCTCTCAAGTTTTCTTGAACTTTCCCATTGCAAATGTGATGAATTTCATCCATGTGCCATATATTTAAAGGTCATGTGGGGCATGGCCCACACCCACGTGCATGGCACATGCCCCCCTTATTTTCTTTTCTTTTCTTTCTTTTTCTTTTCTCTTTTTTTTTTTTTTTGTTCAAGACAACCAATTTCCCAATTCCAATTTTGCCCTTAACCTTTCCGCAATATTACCATAAATTCTTTTGTGAATTTCCATTTTTACCCTTAACCCTTCTCCATATTTCCACACTAATGACATTCACAATTAGTACTCGTAAACAACTTGTGCATTAAACAAGATCACAATATAGCTTTGTCCTTAGCTTCTTGCAACCATCTCGAATTATTCAAACGTACGAAATACGGGTCATAACATCCTTCCCCCTTTAGAACATTCGTCCTCGAATGTTCAACTAGTCGTATAGGGTCTTAATAATTTCGAGGGGGATTTCCTGTACCACCATAACATGCACTCTTATTTACCAATCATATTTTTCTTTCATCTCCTCCTCGAGTTCGCCAATCATTTCCTTTCTGTTATCATTCCGTCACGGTGCCTTAACGGAAGCTACGTCTTTAGCACGCAACCTTTTGCCTTACAATTTGTGTAATAAAGTTCGGTGTATCTCGGGTTAAGCTCGTCCTCCTTGTCGGATCTGATTACGTTCTTCACGGATGACACCTTCAGGCTTACCCATTCGCCAGTCTAGAATCTTAAATATCGATACCGATTGTCGTCGTACGATTGCTGTCGTTTTTGAGTTACCAATAGCTGTTCCCTGTCTTAGCTGTTATCGGCTGATACAATTCGGAAAGAAGTTGGCGTATAAATTCACCTCCCTTTTTGTGGCCAACTAGTTCTAATCACCTGCTTACATCGTCTTACAATCCTTCCTTATTCATATTGTTACATTTTCAACACGTTGTCTCGTGTCATTACCTTATCTTTAATCCGAACTCTTCTATCGTCCCTTGGTCTAATCTTATTTCCAATCTTCCCGTCACACATGACGTTGCGATCTTTACCTGAGTGTACAAAGGGGTCAAATTATTCTAAAAACCGCCTCAACGTAACTTCACTAATCCTTATGTCTTACTTGTCTCCGCCTCTCTTACCTTACGGCCGGTATCGTGTAGGTCTTTGGTTCAACCGTAGCCATGCCTTGTTTGTCCACGCGTACTAGTTCCACATCGGTAATTTGTCTCAACCATCCTAACATCTTTCCTTAATGCACCTAAAGTATTATCACCGTATTGTTGTTACCGGCCTTAAACTTTTCTCGTTACGCATTTACTTGGTCTCAGCGAAGAACTTTACCTGCGGCCCAAGCATTCGTATCCAGGACATTGTAGCGTCAACTGTCTTCATCTTACACTCGTATCTCTCTCTCCCGCTTCCCCCCGTTAGGGGTGTACTTATACTATCGCTCAATCCTACCTTGCCCTAAATCCGTATTTCCAATCTTAATTAGATAGCACACTTATTCCGACATTTTTAATTCCTTTGCCTTCCGTCTACTCGCTTTCTTTCTTTTCCAAACCTCGTTGTACTAACACTTTCCAAACTTAACTTGTAGTGAAAACAACATCAGCTTGCCTCGTAACATTTGCACTTTTTATATATTTTTTCCACTTGAACCTCGTTACTCCGTCCGATTAGTGTCTTCCATATACCGCCACGTTGATTTCCGGAATACATATATCCACTGATCTAACCATGTGCAGGATATCCTGTGCATACCTATGCACACTTATGGCCCCTACTATCTTGCTTACAAGATATCTCCAAACACTATTCCAATTCGCCCTAATTCTAGAGCCACGTTGTACCTTTTTCTCCCTTTACCAATCTAATTTGCCTCGTTCCGCGCGATCTTCTTGGGTTTCGCCACTCCTCGACTCTTAATTTGTCCTTAAGTCACTCTAACTCTCATTTTATGCGTGCGGGTTGAATTTGTAGAACTTCCGGAAAACTTCCCAGGGGGGTCACCCATCCTGAAATTGCTCTTACCCCAGCACGCTTAACTTTGGATCTCCGGTGAAATACGACGTTTTAACGCTCGTATAACTGGGTCCACCCTACCGCATGACCTCCGTCACGTGATCCGGAGTAGGTCGAAGTCTTAACGGACTTCGAAGCGCTCTTATAGCATAATTACTATTTTACCCCTCCTTTGGCCCTCGGTATCCGCTTTTCACCTGTGGATATGGTTACCTCTCGTTCTAGACTCCCAAATTCTCGATGGGATGAACACACTCTGATCGCCATTACTTATAATACTCATATCCTTGGTCACACGTATCATGGCCTATTACTACACTGTTGTCTCGCTTCCTTCTTATTTCCTTTTTCCGATTACCCTTTCTTTTCTCATACTCGCTATCATTTTCGTTATTATATAATCCTTATTCCAACTTTCTCTACAGAACTCAATAGGCTTTCCTTATTCGTTCCATATTTCACTTTTCCGTTTCACACTTGCCGTTAGATTCTAGCGACATAGATCGCATCGCAGCTTTAGCCGCTTTCCCACTAGGCTTTTCTTATTTTCCGTAATAATCTCCACTATATCTTACTTGCAACCCAATCCTATATTGTAACGCTTCTTAATCCTTTCCGATCAACTTTACCCGTAACGTTTCACCAACTGTTCTATCGATATCTTCGTATTCGTCACAATTCCTTTCCTCCGTATTCTTGTCTTAATCGTACTATTACTCCTTCTAACTATAAGCTCGTCGTAATTCGTCCCTACTTGTCCATTCGGTCGGCACCTTAAATAACACTCCATCACGACTTACCAGCCCCTTCTCTCATTTTTTTTTTTGGATCGCCTTTTAGGACTACAGGTCCTTTCCAAATTCTTCTCACCGTCTCAGTGTCGAACTTCCAATTATTGTTGCCCCCAATTCCGCAATTAACTTCTTTCCCGAGGTCAGCTGCGCTCGTATCTTAGTCAAAAAAAAAAAAAATTCCATTACTATTGGCACGACCCCGTTTCTAGACACATCCCAAACCTAAATCTCATTCCTTCTTTATTTCTGGAGAAATTTCGGCAGAGTTTCCTCTGTAACTATTACTATCCCAAAACTCGTGTACGTAAAATACCAACAATGCCTCACGGGGGTCAAAGATATATATATATGTATACCATATCATGTCGCGACCACACAGGGCTCTCAACATCATTGACAGTACAAAATTAGTGAACATACCTTGTAGGCCCAGCTCAACCCGCACCTGTTACACTTTCTTGTTTACCTTCCCCTTTTAATCTTCACCTGTATTTCAATCATACTTCACTATCTTGCCCGGCATATATCTTTCATACCGTTACTTACCTGCGTGTCTCGTAACTTCCAATGTCGCCAGTCATTTTCTTCCGTCGATGCCATTTCTCTGCTGAAATCAGAGGTTAGCGCAAATAATCTCATTTCCTATGACTTGGCTCTATGGCACGATCTAAGATGTCAAAGAAGAGTAACCATCCTAGATGCCTTCGTAGCCTCCTCGTTTATAAATGTGGCGCGCTTCACACCATAAACGTAGGACTCTCGGACACGACTTTGCGTACACCCCCAAGACGAACCGCTCGATACCAATTTGTCACACCCTAATTTCCCTTAGGGCATGATGGGCACCCGACCCTTATTTAGGGCCGAGCGAACCCGCCGACTCACATCATGTTCATAATCACGCCGACTTTCCGAATTATGACACGAATACATAACGATAATTTTTCGAAACATAATATACTTCTTTTTACCTTTCTCGAATCAAAGGGAATTTGTAACATATAGAAACATATAGAACTTATAATACAACGCAAAATGACATATCGGCTTACATAGCCGCTTACACGACTGACATCGTATACCCACGACACTGTCTGCAAAGTCTCTAACCCAGAACATGAAACCATAACATGATAATCTGACTCGGTAAAGCACTCCGAAGAAATGGAGCTCGCTAATCCCGCCGGAACGTCTTCTACCGATATCTTCGACCACCCGGGTGTACCGCGGCACGAAACGCACCCCGAAGAAAGCGGGGTCACGGAATAGGTACCGAGTATGTAAAGCATGAAATATAATAAGCGGGATTATACCGAAATAAAGAGTACGTAAAAACCGTAAAACTTGCCTTTAAAAACATATATCATGTATGTCATTTCCATAAAATCATCAAGTATGCATATAACGTGCCCCGGCCCCCTCGTGAGGGACGCGGTGAATGAAATCATCGTATACACATATACATATACATACAACGTGCCCCGCCCTCTAGTAAGGGACGCGGTAGTAAAATCATATCATATACATGTACATGTAACGTGCCCCGGCCCCCCATGGAGGGACGCGGTAAAAGGGAATCATCATGTGCCATCCTGGCCACCTCCCCCATATCATCATATCAAATAACGTGCCCCGGCCCCGCTAGAAAAGGACGCGGTAAATATACGTGCCCCGCCCTCCATGGAGGGACGCGGTGAACAATGCAGAAACGTGCACGAATACATGCCCGGCCCGGGACGCAGTGAAAGAGTGGCTACAGCTCGCACGAGCAGAGTAGTGAGAAACCATGCACATAAACCATTTCAGAGACTCAATGAAGTAAACTGACATTAACCGATTAATCATATTGCGATATATATATACGAATCATATAACATAAGCATATCAAGGCATCTTGAAAATCCGGACAAATATTATAGCAAACAACTTTCGGACATTACTCGGAAACATATCATATATCATGAACATATCAAAATATCGTAGAGATCATAGTCATATATCGATTCAATTCGGGGCCCGCCTCGGAAAGTTACGGGCCTTACATATTATGGAATCACATACGAACATATCGAAGCAATCCGAGCCTTTCGATGAAAGATACGGACGTTCGTAGTTACGGAGTCATTTAAAAACATCACTCTTTTGGAAACACAACTTATATGCAATTTTTGAAATCCAAATCTTACTAATGACATAAAAACCATATCTTGGTTACATTAAGAATATGAATATCGAGAAACAAATAAGGATCATAAATATGCTCGGATTGCAAGAATAGAGTTACCTCGAGAAACGTGTCATCACTTACATTCAACTAGACATGCCAAAAGAAAGAAAGGTGAGCTTTACATACCTTAGCCGCTTCCTAAGCTAATCCAACCGTACGTCTCGACTTTCCAAGGTCTACACAACATCAATAAATATCGAATATTAGTCATTAACATCAAAGAATCCACTTCCACGCCATTACTTTTTCTACCGAAATTTCGCAGCATTTCCCCCTATAAATCCGACATCCCCAAGAATTCAACTCGGCCAAAAAATTACAACAACAAATCCGAGAATTTAACTCGGCCACAATATCAACAATAATACCAACAATCAATACAAAACACATTCTAACGCAAGTAGTCTTCCTTTCTACATAATGCAACAACTTCTACTCCAACTTCACACTTTCAAACCAATATCAACGTTTCCAAATCCATTTACTAATTTAAGATCATTCAAACACAACCCGAAAACATTTCATATCATTCTAAAAAAGTCCGCCAAAATCCATAATTCACCCGAAAACTCCTCAACTTCCCTAGAAATAATTTTTAATGCCTTTCTCGCTTCCAATTTCATGAACTATCTCAACAACACACATTCTAACAACATTATACTCATGAATAACGAAATGACACTAATACCATATTAGCTTCCAAATCAACCCATAACATTTCCAACATCAATTTAAATCATCAAATCCTCATTTCCATCATAGAATACATATCTACAACAATCAAATTATTACATAGAAATTGTTCCATCCTCCCTACACACAACACACATACACGGCCCATGCATATACACACAACCACCATGCAAACTTCCATATTTCCATGAATTCTATCCTTTTCTACACACAACAACATAAGTGAACTCTTCACAACATATAAAAAGGATTAAATCTTACCTTTTCTCCTAACTTCTTCACTTGTCCAAGGTGCGGAAATGATAAAACGAGCGATCTATCTTCCAAAACAATTACACCACGTTGTCGAGGACCCTTGAATTAGTAGGAATACATGAAGAAAATAATTTTGGGATAAAATTTTCAAGGGTCCCTTTTCCCTCCTCCTTGGCCGAATGGCCTTGGAGTTCTTTCTCCCATTCTTTTTTTTTTCTCTCATGTTTTCTTGAACTTTCCCATTGCAAATGTGATGAATTTCATCCATGTGCCATATATTTAAAGGTCATGTGGGGCATGGCCCACACCCATGTGCATGGCACATGCCCCCCTTATTTTCTTTTCTTTTTGTTTTTCTTTTCTCTTCTTTTTTTTTGTTCAAGACAACCAATTTCCCAATTCCAATTTTGGCCTTAACCTTTCCGCAATATTACCATAAATTCTTTTGTGAATTTCCATTTTTACCCTTAACCCTTCTCCATATTTCCACACTAATGACATTCACAATTAGTACTCGTAAACAACTTGTGCATTAAACAAGATCACAATATAGCTTTGTCCTTAGCTTCTTGCAACCATCTCGAATTATTCAAACGTACGAAATACGGGTCATAACATGCCCCTCCAGCCGTATGGGGCGAGTTTACTGAGGCTTTCCTTGCCCATTTTCTGCCCCCGCAGCCGCGGCGAGCTGGGGTAGAGACAGATTCTGCTTTGTTGCCGCGCAGGGACGAGGAGCATCCGGGAGCACGGTTGGATTTTGATTTGTTGACCGGATACGCGTCCGCTTATGTAGCTGATATGACGGATCGGATGCACCGATTTGTGATGGGGCTGGATGATTACACAGTTGTGATTGTACGGTGATGGTGGCCCGTCGTGATGGACATAGCACGGGTTCGAGCACATGCCCGGGCGTCGGCCAATAGAGATTATGATAAGGGGCCACCCCAAGAGGGCTAGATCCGGCGGGTATTCGAGAGTCTCGAGCAGACAGCCTCAGCAGTTGACGTAGCGTATACCCTCTCGGCCGACACAGTACACCCCCACGGTTCGGGGTCGGAGCCAGGATGATGCGGGGTATTCGGGGGCGGTCGAGCTCCAGGGCTTCGGAACTCATGGGTGGACAGAGGTTCCAGCCGGTCGAGGCCACCGGACCTCGTGTTCCCTCTACGCGGGGAGGCGTCACCCCGGAGGTGTTATCGTGCCACGGGCGCTTATTTACTTGTGGCGGCCGGGTGGTCATTTTAGAGAGAGTGTCCGTGCGGGGGGCGGTCCGGGTGGTACAACCCGGCTTACGGAGTCACCGCCGGTTCGTCTCCCCCTTCGTAGCTATGCGCCCGATGGGGGCGGGGCATACCGACGCCGCCCGCAGCCGTGGCAGAGGCCGTGGCGGAGCCTCCAGTTCTAGCGGTCCATCGAACCGCCTATATGCATTGACCCGTAGACAAGATCAGGAGGCGCCACCAGACGCGGGTACAGGTAATTTAAAATCTTTAATTGTTTATGTTGATTGATGTATGAACTGCTTGTGATAATTGTAAAAGAAACTCCCCCGAGTGTTTATAAGATCCCGTAAGGCTAATTTAACATTCGAGGACGAATGTTCAAAAGGGGGGGAGGATGTTATATCCCGTATTTTATACATTAGGACAATCCGAGTTAACTATGATAAGTTAGGGACAAAACCATTTCGGGATACAAAGTCGGGACTTTTGACATTCGATTTTATTTTGAGACATAAGTTGTTCATGAATTTGTTGGCATGGAACATTTAGGAAAATTTGGGACCAAAAGTGATATAATTGGAAGTTGCAAATCATGCAAAAATAGCCATGTTGGCCGTGTGGTGTGGGAGTGGCTCACATTTGGTGGCCAATTTTAATTGCCCCAACACATGTGTGTGGGCCATGAACACATGTATAACTCTCGTGGAAGCTTAAAAGATGACTTCTAAGTCATCTATCCTCATTCTACTTAGAAAAAAAAAAGACAAGAACCTTGGATGAAAGCCAAGAGGCTCTCGGCCAAGAACCCAAAAAAACCAAGTCCAATTTTAGCCATCCAAAAAATATTTTCTTGGCACAAATTCACTAATTGGAGGTCCCTAAGTAGCGTGAAAGTGTTGTTGGAGCGATCAAACCGCTAGTTTTCATCCTAACTAACCCTAGCTAGTTGTGAAGGTAAAGGAAGAAAGGTAAGATTTAATCATGTTTTATGCGTTATGAATGGTGTATGCATGTTGTAGTATGCTAAAATGGATGAAATTCATGAAATATAGTATGTTGGAGTTGAGCCGTGTAGGGTGTGTATGGTCGTGTAGGTGTGTGTGTTGTGTTGAGATGATGAATTGATTCTATGTAGCATGTTTAATTGTGTAGTGTGAAGAAAAGAATGAGAATCATCAATATATGTATATGTGTAGTGTGGCCGAATATGGTCATATTATATGACAAGAATGGATTAATTCTATTTGGAATTTTGAATGTTGTCGTTACGGATTCTATGTTGAAACGAGAGTTTAATGACTCAAGATTGATCTTGTAATTGTATGGGTTGATTTGGAGGTTATTATGCATTTAATGTAATTTGTATATTTATGAGAATGACATTGTTAGAATGCGGATTGTGGGTGCAAATCATGATTTGAAGTGAGGGATGTGTTATGGATGTGTTCTCGAGTTTGGGGACTGTTTTCGGGTGAGTTGGAGTATTATTTGGGATGTTTGAAATGTTGTATGAATTGTTTAAAATGTCTTTGAATATTATTGGTATGGGTTCGGGTTAGTATGTGAATGTACAAGCGTTGGTGTTGGCTCGAAGGTAAGCCGTTGAATTGAATATATTGAAAGTTGTTGAATGATGTAAAAGAGAGTTACTAATGTTATATTGCCTTTCGGATTGATTATTGATGTTGCTAGGTTGGTTGTTGGTGTTGTTGTTGATTTGGCCGAGTTAAATTCTCGGGGTTGGCCTATTTACAGGGGAAATGCTGCCCAAATTTCTGTGGAATTTAGTGTTCGTTTGGAAATGAACTCCAAAATGTCTATAGTAATGTTGGTATTTAATAATATTGTGTAGATTTTCGAGAGCCCGAGGGTTGAGTTTGGAGTGACTTGGAGAGCGGACGAGGTATGTGAAGCTTATCCTTCTTTCCTTTTGGCATGTCCTAGACGCAAGTAAGTTGTGATACGTTATGAGCCTTGGGGGTAATTCTATTCTTAAAAATCCGAGCATGTTTATGATTCATATTTGCTTCTTGATATTGACATCCTTAATATGGTCAAGCTATAGACCGTATGTCTTCGATACGATTGGATTCGAAATGCTATGTATATGGTTTGTTCCGAAAGGGTCTTATGCCTACAAATGTCCGTAACTTTCCTAGACAGAACCGGATTGCTTTGATAAGCTCGTAAACGATTCTTATTTGTTTCTTGATATTTGTAATCTTAATGTAGTCGAATTATGGTCTTTATGTCTTTTGCATGACGAAATTTCAAAAGTTGCATAAAAAAGTTTTGTTTTCAAAAGAGTTTTGCTCCTAAACGATTCTGTAACTACGAACGACCGTAACTTTCAAGAAAGGGCTCGGATCGCTTGGATATCTTCGCAAATGATTTCATGACGTATAATGACTTCAATTTTCATAGGCGGGCCCGGATTGGTTTGTCGCTCGTCCGTGGGTCCCGCGACTTTCTTCTGTATAGTTCTGATGGTTTTTGAAAGAATTTAATATGACTACCTTTCCGACCCCCGAGTATGACTATATATTTATTTGCTGAGTCTGAAATGTGGATTTGTATACTTATGATTCCGATACGTAACTATGATTCCTGGAGTTCGGTTCGATATGTTCCCGAGTGAAATTCGGAAGAAAATCTGATTTGACTACTATTTGGGCTTATAAATGATGGTTCGTTTTGATTAACCTATTAAGTCTTTGAAATTGTTTCACCGTATTTGGTTACCCATGATTCTCGTTCGTGTACTCTGTTGTTACATTTTTCGCCAAGTCCCGGGCCGGTTATGTTATCGTGCACACTATGCTGTATTCTGAAGTATGATGTGTATTCCGGAGTATGATGTGTCCGGTTCACCAAGCCCCTTTTTGGCCGGGAACCATGTATGTATTATGGTGTTATAATGTGTCCCGACGCGAGCCCCTTTCGGTCGGCATGCGTGTATATATCTACGTTATATGTTATATGTATGAATTACGGAATATGATCGGTTGAATCGAGCCGGTGGTGGGGCAAACCCAATGGTGGGGCAAACCCGTAGTGAGGCAACATTCCACACTGGTTTAGGCCAATCCCACATTGGTTTAGGCCAATCCCACATTGGTTTAGGCCAATCCCACATCGATTAATGGCATCTCATATGATCGGTTATGATGTTATGATGTGTTACGGTATGTACATGATGATCATTATATTTGTCTTATGTACCTCATATGTATGATTTGTATGTCAGACGCAAGCGCTTTGGTATTTCAGTTATTATGCAACTGCAGCCGTACTTGTTTCGATTATGACTCGGTTCACATCGTACCTTCTGCTTTGCATACTCAGTACATATTTCGTACTGACCCCCTGTCTTCGGGGGCTGCGTTTCATGCCCGCAGGTACAGACACACAGTTCGGTGATCCACCAGTCTAGGACACCTTCTCAGCTGTTGGAGTGCTCCCTTTTTTCCGGAGCCTACATTTTGGTATATATTTGTTCGCTGCATATGTATTGGTTTGTTCAGGGGTACGGCGGGGCCCTGTCCCGTCATATGATTCTGTTTGCAATTTGGAGGTACGTGACGTATATGTGGGTTAGGCCTATTTTGTACAGGTGTGTTTGTATGTTACATGTTCTGGGCGATCCCATTCGCCGTGGCAGCCTTATCGGCTTGCATTTGTATATGTTTTGGGGCCGATGCGCCATTTGATAGCCCCCCGTCGCTCTCGATATATATATGTTTGAGTTTGAGTTAATTTGAGACAGCGTCTGATATTTGTACACGCATAAGCTATCTGTCTGTGATTCGGATCTGTGAATGTGTTTGGGTGCCCAGCTTAGGCACTAGTCAAGGCCTACGGGGCTAGGTCGTGACAATAGGCCGACTAAGATTAGTATCATGCATAAATCTTAAAATTGATAGAACCGACAGATAGGCACAACAACACATAACCATATGAAGTTATCAACAAGAATCATCCAACACCGAAATAAGATAAGCCCACACAATTAGGAATCAATAAAAGTAACTCAACCTATGTCATCACCAACACAACCGTAACTCAACCTATGTCATCACCAACACAACCCGTAACTCGTGAATTATCTCAACTCTGTCACATATCCGTACAAACATGCAGAATGGTATTGTTTGCCCAAATAGCCACGACCTGCACAGGACCCATGGTGTCCCCGTACCACTCTCTCCGGAACTGACCTTGGATCACGAGCCCATAACTAGGCCACATCCTCACCCCCTGTCAAATGTGCCTTTTCATATTTATATGTTCTTTCTCATCTCAATGTATTTCCGTTCCAACAATCAATAAGGAATGTGAACGATCAATTAATCAATTTCAAGGAACATAAGTCACCATGCCACAATCAATAAGGGATTACTCCAAGTCAACAAGAAGAGTATTCATTAACTTCTTTTTTATCATATTATAATAGTTCATCACATAATCAATCAATCAATATCAACTTAGGAATTTCCAACTACATTTTATGTTTGAAGACCTAAACATGCTTTCTCCTATCAATTTCATAACATATACAATTAACTAATCAAAGTCTAACTAAAGTACACCGTAACCTACCTCAACGCAGAACTGGAACAATGCAAGCTACTCCACGTGAGCCTTTTCTCTCCGCAACACCTCGAAACATTCAAAGTCTAGAAATATAGCGCTACATAAGTATTCAAATCATCTACTCAAACAATACAACGATTGGGAAAGGGAAACCCATTTATGTCTACTCTTTCCAATTGGTTGAACTATCACTTATGGTGAACTCATCATTGCCTCTCTCCCAATGATCATACTATTCGAATTCATTGGTTTCTAATCAATTCAACCCTTTGACAAACAGTTTTTATACTAAAGCTACTATCTTTATGAAACCCTAAGTCTCAATACATCATTCTCATCCATTAGAACTTGAATTCCCACCCTAGGAAGTGATAATCTATAACCTTAGATGAATAAATAACAATAAAATCACTAACCTAATCATTATTCAAGGGTTTCTTAAGTTCTAGGGCTTTAGTCCTTTTATTCACCATTAGAGAACATTAAACAAATCGTACAACTTAAGATGATGATGGAATGGACAAAGTAAAGGGTTGAGACTTACCTTTCATGAGTATTTTAGCCCTAGCCTTAGAAAATCGCCACAAGTGTTCTTGGGAACTGTTTTGGAGTTATGTGGGGAATGAGTTCGGAATAAAGAATATAAAACTCTGATTCTGCCTCCCGTCGACCGCTGCAGCGGTCTCGCTATAGCGGGAAACCTCCCAATATGGCGGACTTATTTATTCCTCGACTCCTCACGGCGGACTCGCTACGGCATACTACCACTTCTGCAACTGTCCCTATTGACCAGTAGCTCTAGTTTTTCCACCAGTTTTTCAACAAATCACAGCAACAACAAACAATTCAAGTTCAAGTTTTTAGACTTCTACATCTTTGAGTTATTATTAGCTCATTGCTATTCTCGAGAAGGTACTAGTAAGGGTACAATGTTCAATGCCACCATAATGAACTAGCGGGTCATTACATCAATATGGTATCCTTTATGGCCAAAGAAACTACGGCGAAACATCAAATATGAGCGTGACATAATCCACATTCATCCAAAACTCATCGGAATATCACCAAAACTTGCGGACAAGTCCAAAATAATCATACGAACTTGTTAGAACTTCCAAAACATCAACACGGGGTCACCTTGACCTGACGTTTACCGTGGTCAACTCTAACTCTTTAACTTAACTAGTGTCTCCACTGATGAATCAAATCACACCCAAACCCTTCGGGAACCAAACCAATGACTTCACTAAGTCATAAATCACATTTTTGACCTAATGGAACTGTCAAAATTTGATTACGGGCACGTTTACCCAAAAGTCAACTATTGGTCAAAGATTTTTCACTTTAAGACTATAAATTCCACAAATCCTACTAGAACTCGCCCGATGACCTCGGGAACTATGTTACCCATCCCTGGGGGTCAAAATCATACAAACGGGACTTGGGGAAGGAACAACGAGGGTAAAGGGGTCAAAAGTACAATAACAACCAAACAGGTCGTTACATCATTTACCAATTAACAATCGTTCGTCCTCGAATGAAGAAAGAGAGTACAAAGCTGATGATAATCGAGAAATCTTGTTTTAAACTCACACGGAAACATCCAAAGGCAAGAATTATGGTGATAGCATCTTTCATTCATCTTATCAACCCAAACTTACTTTATCTTAGCTCAAAAACCCAAATTTCCATATTTTTCATACTCAGAACTTTCTTACACAACTGATTCCCGAATATAAGAACTACCTTTGCTTGAATCCTCCGAATTGATAGAACCATACTTCTGTATGTGATCAATAGTTCCCACAAACATTCCCCAAATAGCACAATCCCCTAGTATAGCCACAAAACATAATCCACTCTGAGCCGGTACTATATTCTGATTCCTCTAACCTTTGTTTCACATATTCTAAGTCGTTCCTTACACCAAGATTCCTTAGAAACACATAGACATGCGCCACAAGTTCTATCATGATTTCTTGTTGCTTGGAAGAATCCTTGTTTATCAGAGCAACTCTAAGCAATTCCATCAAACTGATCTTACCCAAAGTCGATAGCGCTAGCTCCAAGTCTGCTAGTCTCGTAGCTTGGTGTTGAAACCACTTAACCCAATCCATAGCTCAAATATGCATATCTACTGATTACCTTACTTAGCTAAATCCATAGAAAACCATGTGTTCAGTCTAATGACTGCTCACAGTTTGTGCTTCCTCAATCATTAACAAGTACCGATGCAAACCATTATAACTGTCCGAGTAGCTACCCTCAGTAAAATATCATCAATTACACTCGCAAACCCCGATAAAGCTTAGTAAACCGTCATACCTCAATTCTGAACTGAAAACTAGCTGATCCTTGAAGGTGATTTACTAGGAAACCCATAAGTCCTTATGAAAATATAAACATAGTCCACTAGGCTCTAATCGAACAATCTTGACCCGAATTGAATGCAAAAACCCCTGAATCCCACCAATAGTCACCCGAACTGACTCCAAACTTTCGAGATCGATCATAGTCCTATCACACATCTATGGCAATCAATCCTAATCTTGTCCTCATGCATAATCAATCATGTCCGTCACCTTTGATTCCAAACGCTAAATTCTATCCAAGCCATCAACTTAGTGGCAAAAAACTATACCTTAAGATTGTAACCTTCATGTTTCTCAACCTTCACTCGATACACAAATCTGATAGACCCCATGAACTCTAAATACATCAAAATCTCCTTGTGCTTCCCCACAATTTTGAACGTATCAAGCCTTTCAATCCCTGCACTAACCCTCACACACTTACTTCTGAGTCTTTAATATATAAAATGCTTACTAAAGCCTCGGGCATCGGATTGGCAGGATATTACAGGTAGTTTTTACGGGGTTGGCAGGATATTACAGGAAATTTTTTGAGGGCTTCTCCTCTCTTTCAGCACCACTGATGAAGCTGACTCAGAAAACAACCACATTCTAGTGGACAGATGCTTGTGAGCAAAGTTTTTAGGAATTGCAGAACAGACTAACTTCAGCACCAATTCTGGCACTTTCAGAGGTATCAAAGGGTTATGCTATATATTGTGACGGCTCAGGCATCGAATTGGGTTGTGTGTTGATGCAGAACAGTAAGGTTATTACTTATGCTTTGAGGCAGCTGAGGAAGCACGAGAAGAACTACCCGACCCATGACTTGGTGTTAGCTACAGTGATTCATGCACTTAAGATTTGGAGACATTATTTATATGGAGTCCACATTGATATATATACAGATCATAAGATCCTTCAGTATATCTTTAAGCAGAAAAAGTTAAATTTACGTCAGAGATAATGGTTGGATCTGTTGAAGGATTATGATGTTGATATTCCATACCATCCAGGGAAGGCGAATGTAGTAGGCGATGCCCTTAGCCTCAGATCTATAGGTAGCTTGTCTTACTTGTGAGAAGATAAAAGAGATTTAGCTCACGAGTTTCATCAATTAGCTAGCCTTGGAGTTCGATTATTGAACTCAGGCGATGCAGGAGTGTCACGACCCAACTCCGTAGGCCGCGACACGTGCCCTAGTTGGGCACTCGTACGTACCTTAACCTAAATTAGCAAAATATTAATAATAAACAGAAATAATAATTTAACCAGGACAAGTGGGCATGCCGCACGAAGGCCGATAAGGCCGTTACAAAACATAGACAAACTCTAAACGTACGCAAATCTCACGAAACATATACAGAACCCACACCACATGTCTCTGAGACCTCTACAGAACATAACATAATCATATGACGGGACAGGGCCCCGTCGTACCCAGAATAAATACGTACATACGCAGCAGCAGAAAATTTCATATCAAAATATGGGCTCCGGACAAAGGAGCACTTCAATTTGTCTAAAACCTAGGCGGCGGATCCAGCAAGTCAAACATCGTATTCTGCCGGCCGGCACGAAAACGCAACCCCGAAGAAAGGGGTCGGTACGGAAATGTCGAATATGTAAAGCGAGAAATGTAATAAACAAAACTAAAATCAGAACAGAATGTGCGGAAAACGAACGAGGTGCATAGCTAATCAAAAATGCGTACCAGAAATCATACGTAATGCATGCAGAAAACATATGCAAAAGCCGGCCCCGCTATGGGACTCGGTGAACAGAGCAGAGGCGCTCCCTTCTATCCCGCGCCAAAACACATCATACTTCAGAATAGGGATTATCTCCGAAACAGATCAGAACATACCAAGTGGCCACATCAGAACATAATCAACAGATATCAGCATAAGCGTACATGGCACATCATACACCACAACCCATGTACGTATATACACCGCCCCCCCTCGCACCGGGGCGCGGCGAACAATGCGAGACATACGCTTGAGAACATATCCTGGCCCGGGCTCAGTGGGGGAAACATTGAGGCATCCACGAGTGGAGTAGTGAGAAACTAATGCAATAAAAATAACATATATATTTCCAGAGACTCGATGAGGCATATCAGATGTCAAATCAAATCAATGAAATCGGACGGAGTCATAGTACGTACCTTTCGGACATCACGGAGGATTATGTCGGAACGGAACATTCAGATTCGTGATACATATCAAAGCACGTCATAGAACTTAACGGAATATTTAAAACAGTTTTTAAGCAACAAATAGAAGAGTAGCTAGAACGTTCTCTTTTAAATATTGTTCAAAAATCATTCATTTGCATAATAGAAGTAAGTTCGGGAATAGCGGGCCCACCTCGGGTCAAATGAGGTGGCGGGCGTAAAATTTAATCATTGGGCTCCATAAAGTTATTTTGAAAAGTTTCGAAGCGATTCGGGTTCATTTGCAAAAGATACGAAGATTGAAACATTCTTATACCCAAAAGCAAGCTTCATGATTCAATTGTATTGAATGAATAGTATTCAAAATCAAACTCGAATTTCTAGGAGCAGAATTATCCCAAAAGTTCCGTTTTCGGCCTAATAGGTCTAGGACGTGCCAAATAAGAATAGGTAAGCTTTACATACCTTTCTGCTCTCCACGATTGCCAAAAATTAAATCCCGTTTCGTCGAAAATGCGTAAATGGTCGTCTTTACCGATTACTATTCATGCAAGTTGACATTTCAATCTTTGGTTTCTATTTGGCTACCGAAATTTCGGCATAAACACTTCCCCTATAAACATGACACCCCCGAGATTCAACTCGGCTCAAAATAGTCAACAACAACCCAACAACAACACCAAAGACATCAATAACCACAACACAACACAATATAACATAACTAGCCAACCTTTCGACATAATACAATAGTTTCCATTTCGAATTCATATTTTCAAATCAATATCAACATGCTCTCTTTCATTACGGATCAAGATCATTACAATATAATTCGGAAGCGTTTCATAGCATTTCTACAACATATTCGCAAGACATACAAACTTGCTACCAAAGCCATAATTCCTCCAAATCTTCTAACCTTTAACATACTTATTCCTTACATGTTTCCACCTTCTAACTTCATCAACAATCATTGTAATTCACACCTTAACAACTTAATTATCATAAGGACATGAAATCATACTAAATCAACATAAGCCTCCACATTCCATTTTCATAACAACTTAACCCATAAATGCTTCATTTACATTATAATGATCACCACAACGCGACTAACATGTTAAACAAAATAAATTCATCATTACTTCATCACCACATACTACACGGCCAAACACCCATATTCCAACCTCAACCAAATTTACATTTATATCATCGAATACATGCTAACAACAACTAACTACTAGTTAACATTAGCTCATATTTTTCTACACCAACTTACATACATACGGCCAACATACAACTTTCAACTCCTTCAATTTTCGTTCTACTTTCACTTACAATACAATTTCCATGATAACCACAACTATAATACGACATAAACTTCAACTCATCTTATCCATACAACGACATACACACACGGCATATTCATGTATATATACTTGCCATGCAAACATCCATGTTTCTATCTATTCTACTCATTTCCATATTCCACAACACAAACAAACCTTCAAAACATAAATAAAAAGGATGAATCCTTACCTTTTTCTCCAATCTTCTTCACTTGAGTAAGTTGTCCATTTGAAGAAACAAGCCCTCTTTCTTCCAAACCAATCACACCAAGTTGATAAGGGCACTTAATTTAGTAGGAAAACCACAAGACAAAATTTTTGGATCAAGATTTTTGGTCTTCTTCCTCTCTTCCTTGGCCGAATTGGCCTCCTTATTTGCTCTTCTTTCTCTTGTTTTTTTTCTTGCTCTCTTATTTCTTGAACTCAAATGAAGTCCTCTCTTATATATATAATTCTCTTAGTCATGTGAGGGGCACATGCCCCTCTCTAGATTTTTCTTTTTTCTTTTTTTTTCTAGAATTTTCTTATATTTCTTTTTTTTGTCATCAATTTTCACTTTTCTTTTCCCTTTTTTTTTTTTGAACCTTCATGAACTCTATGTGAAATTCCCATTTTGCCCCTCGACTTTTCTCAATATTACCATTTTGCCCCTAACCTTCCACATTATTTCCATTGGCCATTTTGCAAATTTCTCTTTTTACCCTTGGTCTTTCTCAATATTTCCATACCACCAATGTTCATAAATAATATTCCTAACAACTCGCACATTAAAATAATTCTTGAAAATGATCTTGTCCTTAGCTTACCACGACTTTCTCGAATTATCCGAATGCATGAAATACGGGATATAACATCCTCCCCCCCTTTTGAACATTCGTCCTCGAATGTTCAACTGACCTTATGGGGCTTCATAACACTTCGGGGGGTTTCCTTCCTTCCAAACACAGACTTGAGCTTGACCAAAGCACCTGTAAGGGCCTTCATTTTTCTTTTCAACTCCTTCTGTCATTCGTCGACATCTCTTTACTAGGACTGCTCGGGGTCTTAAATCGGATATACGGCAAACGGAATCTTCATCAAAATCGGAAGATCAAACGGACGTCGGATGGAGTCATACCCGGAATCAGAAGCACGAAAGTACAACAGACAGAATCAGGCAGGCTCAAATTCGGAGCCAGACGTACAGAAGCGTATCGAACAGACCCATAATCAGAGTCAGGCGTACAGGCATCTTTACCAGACAGATTCGTAGTCGGGGTCAGACGTACAGACGTATGTCGGACAAATTCATGATCGGAGTCAATCGTGCAGAGATGTATCAGATGGGTTTGTAGTCGGAGTCGGACATATAGAGGTATAGCAGATGGAAACATAATTAGATTCGGTAGTACCGGGGTATAATGGACGAGTTTCTTCGGAGTCAGGGGCACAGAAATATGGCATACGGGATCGCGATCAGGGTCAGGCTATTTTCTTGCTACTTTAGAGACCTACAGAAATTTCCTTGTCGCGTTTTTACTTTTCGCTTGATTGCAAACTTGCTTCTCTCATTCTTACATAATGGTTTCCTACTTCGCTTATCGGCTCCTCCAAAGGTTTTTTTCTTGATCATATTTCTTATCCTTAATTCCTTCAAATACTTAATTCCCAACCTTAATCCATAGTGAAAAGAGTAGCAACTTATCTTACAACTCTTCCATATCTTTTTGTTACTCGAACTTCGATGTCTTTGTCCTTTCACTTCTTCCATAATACCTTCCGTTAGTTGCACCTTTTGTCGTTTAGGATTCGCCTTTCTACCGATACAATCACCAAGGAAAATCGTACGCGTTCACATATATATGATTATTATCGACTATCCCACAAAATAATTCCAACGTTGTTCAAGCCTATACAAATCCCGAGGCTATATTGTACTTTCTTTCTCTTTCCCCTTATGTTCCGTTTCGTCTTGCCTTCCGTTAGTGGCAACCTTTTGTCGTTAGGATTCGCCTTTTCCTTTAATCACCCCAAAAGTCATACACATAGATATATACACACACTCATTATCATTCTTCTTATAAACATTTCCAATCGCTACTTAAATTTACCTTGATTTCAAGCGATATTGCGCTTTCTTCCTTTTTCCTCATTAATCGCTCCGGTCTGCGAGCTTGTCATAATGCTATCCCTTCACGGACTCCCGTTTCCTTTAGGTTACCCCAAATTTCCATTTATCCCCTTAAATTCCAAGTTTGTAAAATTTTCAATTACTTCCCAGGGGGGTCACCCATCCTAAAATTACTCCTCCCCTGAGCACGCTTAACTTCACAACTTCGGCAGATTCTAGTCCCTTAATGTCGGTATAGTCACGTCCATTTCCACACACGACCTTTATTACATAATGCGAGGCCTTACAGATCCCGGGACATGTTCACAACACGTCCTTTCTTGTACAATTACTATTTTACCCTTTGCGACCTTCGGTAGTCACCTTTGCAAATTCTTATTACTCGAAATCTGTACGCCGCAAATACCCATAATACCGTACAGAATATACAGCTCGTATCCCACGCTAGCCATTCAAAATCCTCTATTTCGGGTAACGGAATAAATATATCCGGACTTACCTGTGTGACCTTTCCCGTCACCACTTACCATTTTTTTTTTTTTTTTTTTTTTGCCGTATGCAAAACTCACGCAAGGAATTTTATTTCCTATGACTTGGCTCTATCGCACGATCTAAGACAGAAAGAAGGTCAACAATTCCTAGATGCCGGTAGCCTCGTTTATAAATGTGGCGCGCTTCACACCATAAACAGGACTCTACTAGACACGGTGCGTAGACATTCCGAGGACCTAACCGCTCTGATACCACTTTTGTCACGACCCAACTCCGTAGGCCGCGACACGTGCCCTAGTTGGGCACTCGTACGTACCTTAACCTAAATTAGCAAAATATTAATAATAAACAGAAATAATAATTTAACAAGGACAAGTGGGCATGCCGCACGAAGGCCGATAAGGCCGTCACAAAACATAGATAAACTCTAAACGTACGCAAATCTCACGGAACATATACAGAACCCACACCACATGTCTACAGACCTCTACAGAACAAAACATAATCATATGACGGGACAGGGCCCCGCCGTACCCAGAATAAATACGTACATATGTAGCAGAAAATTTCATATCAAAATATGGGCTCCGGACAAAGGAGCACTTCAACTGACGAGATAACCTAAGCAACGGATCCACAACCAATCGTCACGTACTGCGTGGCACGAAACGCGACCCCGAAGAAAGGGGTCGGTACGGAAAATGTCTGAATATGTAAAGCGAGAAATGTAATAAACAAAACTAAAATCGAACGAGAATGTGCGGAAAACGAACGAGGTGCATAGCTAATCAAAAATGCGTACCGAAATCATACGTAATGCATGCGAGAAAACATATGCAAAAGCGGCCCGCTATGGGACTCGGTGAACGAAGCGAGGCGCTCCCTTCTATCCGCGCCAAAACACATCATACTTCGGAATAGGGATTATCTCCGAAACGGATCGAACATACCAAGTGGCCACGTCGAACATAATCGACGGATATCAAGCATAAGCGTACATGGCACATCATACACCACAACCCATGTACGTATATACACGCCCCCCTCGCGCCGGGGCGCGGCGAACAATGCGGAGACATACGCTTGAGAACATATCACGGCCCGGGCTCGGTGTGGGAAACATTGAGGCATCCACGAGTGGAGTAGTGAGAAACTAATGCAATAAAAATAACATATATATTTCCAGAGACTCGATGAGGCATATCAGATGTCAAATCAAATCAATGAAACCGGACGGAGTCATAGTACGTACCTTTCGGACATCACGGAGGATTATGTCGGAACGGAACATTCAGATTCGTGATACATATCAAAGCACGTCATAGAACTTAACGGAATATTTAAAAAACGGTTTTTAAGCAACAAATAGAAGAGTAGCTAGAACGTTCTCTTTTAAATATTGTTCAAAAATCATTCATTTGCATAATAGAAGTAAGTTCGGGAATAGCGGGCCCACCTCGGGTCAAATGAGGTGGCGGGCGTAAAATTTAATCATTGGGCTCCATAAAGTTATTTTGAAAAGTTTCGAAGCGATTCGGGTTCATTTGCAAAAGATACGAAGATTGAAACATTCTTATACCCAAAAGCAAGCTTCATGATTCAATTGTATTGAATGAATAGTATTCAAAATCAAACTCGAATTTCTAGGAGCAGAATTATCCCAAAAGTTCCGTTTTCGGCCTAATAGGTCTAGGACGTGCCAAATAAAGAATAGGTAAGCTTTACATACCTTTCCTGCTCTCCACGATTGCCAAAAATCAAATCCCGTTTCGTCGAAAATCTGCAAATGGTCGTCTTTACCAGTTACTATTCATGCAAGTTGACATTTCAATCTTTGGTTTCTATTTGGCTACCGAAATTTCGGCAGCACTTCCCCTATAAACATGACACCCCCGAGATTCAACTCGGCTCAAAATAGTCAACAACAACCCAACAACAACACCAAAGACATCAATAACCACAACACAACACAATATAACATAACTAGCCAACCTTTCGACATAATACAATAGTTTCCATTTCGAATTCATATTTTCAAATCAATATCAACATGCTCTCTTTCATTACGGATCAAGATCATTACAATATAATTCGGAAGCGTTTCATAGCATTTCTACAACATATTCGCAAGACATACAAACTTGCTACCAAAGCCATAATTCCTCCAAATCTTCTAACCTTTAACATACTTATTCCTTACATGTTTCCACCTTCTAACTTCATCAACAATCATTGTAATTCACACCTTAACAACTTAATTATCATAAGGACATGAAATCATACTAAATCAACATAAGCCTCCACATTCCATTTTCATAACAACTTAACCCATAAATGCTTCATTTACATTATAATGATCACCACAACGCGACTAACATGTTAAACAAAATAAATTCATCATTACTTCATCACCACATACTACACGGCCAAACACCCATATTCCAACCTCAACCAAATTTACATTTATATCATCGAATACATGCTAACAACAACTAACTACTAGTTAACATTAGCTCATATTTTTCTACACCAACTTACATACATACGACCAACATACAACTTTCAACTCCCTTCAATTTTCGTTCTACTTTCACTTACAATACAATTTCCATGATAACCACAACTATAATACGACATAAACTTCAACTCATCTTATCCATACAACGACATACACACATGGCATATTCATGTATATATACTTGCCATGCAAACATCCATGTTTCTATCTATTCTACTCATTTCCATATTCCACAACACAAACAAACCTTCAAAACATAAATAAAAAGGATGAATCCTTACCTTTTTCTCCAATCTTCTTCACTTGAGTAAGTTGTCCATTTGAAGAAACAAGCCCTCTTTCTTCCAAACCAATCACACCAAGTTGATAAGGGCACTTAATTTAGTAGGAAAACCACAAGACAAAAATTTTTGGATCAAGATTTTTGGTCTTCTCTTCCTCTCTTCCTTGGCGAATTGGCCTCCTTATTTTTGCTCTTCTTTCTCTTTTTTTCTTGCTCTCTTATTTCTTGAACTCAAATGAAGTCCTCTCTTATATATATAATTCTCTTAGTCATGTGAGGGGCACATGCCATAGATTTTTCTTTCTTCTTTTTTTTTTCTAGAATTTTCTTATATTTCTCTAGAAAAGATGACTTATTTTGTCATCAATTTTCATTCTTTTCTTTTCCCTTTTTTTTTTTTTTGAACCTTCATGAACTCTATGTGAAATTCCCATTTTGCCCCTTGACTTTTCTCAATATTACCATTTTGCCCCTAACCTTCCACATTATTTCCATTGGCCATTTTGCAAATTTCTCTTTTACCCTTGGTCTTTCTCAATATTTCCATACCACCAATGTTCATAAATAATATTCCTAACAACTCATTACATTAAAATAATTCTTGAAAATGATCTTGTCCTTAGCTTGCCACGACTTTCTCGAATTATCCGAATGCATGAAATACGGGATATAACAAGGAGTTACAGTTCAGGATATAATTACATCAACCTTAGTAGTTGAGGTTAAGGAACACTAGTATGATGATCCCACTTTGATTCAGTACAGTGAGAAAGCCCCATAGAAAGAGAAGTCACCCTTGGAGATTTCTGGAGACGGAGTTCTGAGGTATCGAGGCAAATTGTGTGTTTCGAATGTGGCAGGGTTATGTCAGCAGATTATGGCGGAAGCTCATTATTCTCGATACTCTATTCATCGTGGTCGATGAAGATATACCATGATATCAGAGAGTTTACTGGTGGATTGATATGAAGAAAGATATAGCGGAGTTCGTGGCCCAATGCCCTAATTGTCGGAAGTTAAAGGTTGAGCATCAGAAGCTTGGTGGATTGTTGCAGGATATAGAAATTCCAACTTATAAATGGGAGGCGATTAATATGGATTTCATTGCAGGCTTACCTCGTTCTCACTGCAGGCATGGTTCGATATGGGTGATTGTTGATAAACTTACAAAGTCAACACATTTTAAGTCTTTCAGGACTACTTATTTAGCTGAGGATTACGCGAAGTTGTATATGTTACACCCTGTACTTTTGGAAGAGCGTTCGTCAAATTTGGACACCAGTACGTTAAGTTTTGATCAAGGAAGTCGACCTTTGCATCAAGAAATAAGACCTCTCTTAAGTATATTTAGTAGCTAAGACAATATATGGGGAGTATCAAGAGGATTGGATGTCAAACAAATGAAAAAAAATAATGAAATGGCGTTACATCTTGGTACGTCCAACTTGAGTGAGGTATATCTCATAGAATAAAAAGAGTTATAAAGTGAATAGGCTATCCAAATTGAAGTTCATCGAGTCTAGTTTCCAACGTAATAAACCGTTCATCCATACGACATCGGAGTAGGGAGTTATGGCATTTTAAGACATCTTTGCTAGAAGCCTGCGAATCTACGCGAATTTTCTAGAAACTCACTTAAGGCCCACTAATTAGGCCCAATGGAGCCCAACCCGACTTGGACCACTATATATACCCTATCCAAACCTCATTTTTGCTTCATTTTAACCACTACAAACCTTTGGAAACTCCTAGATACACCACTCACTATCCAAATAATAGTTTAGCTTAATTTAGGAAGGTTCAACCTAGAGTTAGGCTCGGAAAGTACGCATAAGCTCGTAGATCGCAAGTTCCGCCAATGGGACATCGTGGGAAGAGTGGAATCATCAAGCTCGGGTGGAATTTCACGCATGCAAACTCAGTTAAGGTAACCCTTTTCCTATCTTTACATAGATCATACAAATTCGGAGTAAATATTATTAAATTTAGCTACCATTACGTTAAATTGACGGAACTACGTAATGGGTCTATGGTAGTTGTTATGGATGGATTGAAATGGATATTTTGGAAAGAATTCACATGAAAAATTGAGTTAGATTATGGTGGATGATGTTGGGTTGTTGTTGATATCATTGTTGGCATTGGGTTTTGTTAAATTCGAGGATAAATTCGTGAATTATGTCCTGACGGAAATTATTTGTAAAATTCCATGGAAATCGATATGAGTTAATATGGGTATTGTTGTATGGTTGTTGTTGGTGCTATTGTCGACACTTGGGATGTCACAAAAACATAGCAAATCTTTGCTCGATTTTTCGTAACTGCGAACTAGTTGGGGTATAAAACTTAAGATTTTTCATGCAAGAAAAACAAGAGTTAACCCAAATCTTATATATGTACTTAGGTGCGAGGAAAGGACCAGCGTTGGAATAGAGAATTCCTCTAGATCATGTTTTTGGAAGGCAAATGTATGTAAGTATTTCGTTACCTTCACTTATTTGGCACGAATCCGATAACCATACTACAAATTGTCGTGCATAACACATGTTCCACTCCACAACTCCAAAATGAATAGAAACGTATCAACTTCTTCAGAACATAGTTGACTATCTCCAGGAGGCCATATTTATAAAGTAAGATGTTATGTTAAAATAGTCACTTTCATTTCTCTCTACTATTGATGCTATTATTCTTATCTTGAAAAGCCCACATGTCATTCCATGGATCTCCATTCATGCATTTATATATATATAGTGCACTATTTTACTACACCGAGCCATGCTATAGTCGACCGGGTATGGCACATAGATGTACAACAACTGATCAATTGGTTATTTCACATCGAGTCCCGTAAGGGCCGGGTACGTTATCACACCAAGTCCCGAAAGGGCTGGGTACGTTTCACACCGAGTCCTGCAAAGGCTGGGTACGTTATGATGATATTATTATATACATGTATACTGCATATGATTTTCAAAACTCATGCATTGCACATTGTATGTTTCCCGTTGATTCATGTTACCATTATTTCCTCTACTTATACCATGTTTATACTGTTATTTCCTGCCTTACATACTCAGTACTCTCTTCCGTACTGATGTCCCATCCTAGGGGATCTTTGCATTTCGTCTTTGCAGGTCCTGACAGATTTATAGGAGGACTACCACAGTAGGGTCAGCAAGCACCACTACTCCAAGCTTGCTATATTTTGTTATATCTATGCTACCATGATACTTTTCCTTAAGTTATGGGTACGTCGGGGCCTTGTACCAAAGCTTATGTTTTGTACGTAGACTCCTAAAGGCGCATAGACATTGTAGCATGTGTATGTGTTAGCTATTGATCCAGTCAGTCTTGGATAGTCGAAGTATGCTTTTAGACAGCCTTGCCGGCCCTATGACTTGTTGATGTGATTATGTATAGCGGCCTCATCCGCACGCCTGTATATATATATATATATATATATATATATATATATATATATATGTTGTGTTCTGTGCATGGTAGCCAAGTTGGGCCTTTTCTGTGTGCAGGTATTTTCTTTAGCCCATGTAAATCGTATCACGAGGGACAAAGGTATAGTTTGTCAGGATTAAGGTCATGCCAGGTGGCATGCGACCTAGAGGTCCGTTGCCGTCATGCCCCTGGTCGGGGTGTGACAAAAGTGGTATCAGAGCAGGTCAGTCCTAGGAATGTCTATGAGCAGTGTCTAGTAGAGTCTTATTTATGGGTATGAAGCGCGCCATACTTATAAACAGGAAGCTACAGGACATTTAGGAATGTATCCTTTCTTCATGATCTAGATCGTGCGATGGAGCCAAAAATGTATCGTTCGTGATTCCATTGTTCCGTTTTGCAGTATTGCGGATGAAAAGAAAAGCTTCAGTTAGTAAGAGTGTGGGGAAGGCCCCAAGGGTTGATACTGGACTAGCGCTGCCCATCGATATAGGTCCGAGGATAGTGGAAGAAAGAATAAGTATAAGTTGCACGATCGAGTCAGACCCCTCAAAAATGATCATTGAGACGGACCCTTCGGAGATTAGTATTGAGCCAGATACTTCAGAGCATATGACTTCTATTGAGGAAGATCCGTCTGAGGGATCCTATGAGACGCCTGATCGAGCGCTTTCAGGTACGGCCCCACCACAGGTTTTAGTCTCACCTTCAGGTTCTGTTGTGCAGGGTGAGAGAAGGACTGTACAGGAGTTAGTGTCACGACCCGGCTACGGGCCATGACTGGTACCCGGGGCTAACCACCGAGCACCTCTCATTCTATTACTCATTCTGCGTCATTCACATTTCTTAGGCTCATAATCATAGAAAACGACTTTCATTTGAAACATATTTACTTTATACACATAGGCCCTTTAGGCTATCATAATAATATATCTATATACATACATATACATAAGGACCAGTGCGACCATATTGCCCACACATACGTATCTACGAGCCTCTACTAGAGTACTAGACATATGGACGGGACAGGACCCCGTCGTGCCCAAATCATGAATGTATACATATGTACCAAAAGAATAATCAATGGCACCTCCAGGAAAATGGAGTGCTCTCAAATCGACTACTAGCTCATGGACCGCACCGTCTCCCGCCTAATTGGGCATGAACACAGCGTCCAAAGAAAACGGACGTCAGTACGAACATTGTACTGAGTATGTAAGGCATGAATGGAATGAACATAATAGAGAAATCATAAGACATAAGATGAGGACATAACCTTCGAATGGATACATTTTATACATATATCATACGTAGCATATCATATGAATTACCATAGCGTATACATCATCATATCATACATACGTCATCATACCATTCATACATCATCATATCATTCATACTTCATCATCGTTAACCCGCGTCCGGGTAACCATCATATGCAGCCCACTAGTGGTGTCATGCCCGGCCCTCTAGGCTCGGTGTAAACATAGCAGCCCGCCTTAGCGGTGACATGCCCGGCCATTTAGGCATGGTGGAATAGTATGCAGCCCGCCTTCGCGGTGACATGCCCGGCCATTTAGGCGCGGTGGAATCATATCGTCATATACTCATCATCATACATATCATAGGCTTATCATTAACTTAGCATCATTACATATACATATATCAACAAAACATACATTAAGACTTGGAGGCGACTATGGCTATGTCGGGGTGACATAAGGTCGTGACCCCCGATTACGTTATGGAGTAATCATAGTCGTTATATCTCACCTTGGAGGGACTACATTTTAAGATGAGTGTACATGAGAAAACATCAATGAATCGTAGTCAACATCATTAACTTTGTAGGTACCTCATATCATAATCTCTAGAATCCTTAGGCTTAAACTTAGCATAATCATTACCATACTCATAGCGTATTTCTTATTTCATATGACTATTCATGAACATGGACTCTTAGTCTTTCGGAATATAGGAAATTCATTAAGAAGAAGGAGAATCATGCATAGGATTCATGCCTTAGGAAGAAAAATTGAGCCTTACATACCTTTGTCATTTAACTACTCTATTCCTTGCTCGTTCTCCTTTAATGCACTCGTTTATACCTTCAAGGGAATTCGTATCGACATTAGCTAAACAATCATAAGAACGTACTTACTAAAGCTAGAGAAAATTGGTCAACGTTTCCTTTGTTTATACTACTTTCCTCCATATTCCATATCAACTCCCAACATTCATAACAATAATCACAATATCATGACAATATGCATCATTCAATTGCATTGCCCACATTTCACAACTTCACTCCAAATTCTCCATAATCATGACCAAAGTTCACTATCGCGTTCTTTCACATATAATACTTATTCCATGTTCTAATTGTCATTTATAATGTATTTATAATCTCAACATATCCATTTTCATGATTCATTCCAACTACTATTCAACAATAGCACTATTCACACATTTATGACCCATTTTCTATACTCTTCTACAATCCAAGTGTTTCAACCTATCAATTCTTCAAATAACATGGGAAGATCATGAAACTTACCTTAGATGGCGTTGAAACAAGTCTTGAGTGGCAATACTCCTTTTGCACCAAAACCCTAGTTCACTTATCTTGAGATTCCTTAGCTTGGATGAGCTTTGATGAGTCTCATACACTTGATTCACTTCAATTCTTGTTGTTGATCTTTGATTTCCTTTGTTTTCTTGTGGATGAAATATATGGAAGGTTCTAGAGGTCTTGAGAGGTTGAAGAAGTGTGTGGAAAGGAAATAAATGAAGTTGGGATTACATTTAAAGACTTGGAACATTTCAGCCGTCGGGAGTTCCACGGACTCTTCCACGGTCCGTGGAACCTTGTGTTGGTCGTGGTTCACGACCAGCCATCCACCATCTCTTCTGGCAGTTCCACGAACCCTTCCACGGTCCGTGGAACATTCCATGGTCCGTGGAACACGGTCGTGAAACTCACAGTTTCACCGAAGTTGTTCCCGTCGTCTCGTTTGATCTCCAATCCTTATGGAACCTTCTTAACACTTGTTTATCACTTCATTAGAATTCTAAGGGACGTTATAACTCTTTCTCAAAGCATCATTAAAACATCATTAACTCGATACTCATAATTTTGCCCGTCACACAACTTATAACTCGCTTTCCTTAACAACTTTCTTTCCTTAACTCGAATGTCTTTGGAAATCTTAATTAGGACCATTAAAGACTACTTCTTACTTGCCAAAACATCGTATACATCATGCTCTTCATTAGTCTATTCACTGTACGATAACGGGAAATTCTCAAGGTGTAACATTCTTCCCCCCCCCCCCTTTGGATCATTCGTCCCCGAATGTTAAGTCATCGGGAATTCTATAAAAATTTCGCCAGAGTCTCCCCTATAATACGGCACTACCATCCCGTCACAACAACCCATAATAACATTGCCTCACGAGCCACAACACAATAGCAACATAAATTGGCCACACACGACCCATATGCATAAAAGAAAAGTATACATACCTTATAATCTCGATGTCTCATCATAGATCTCTTCCGGGGATTGAAATAAATGTGGATATGTGGATCTCATCTTTTCTTCCACTTCCCAAGTCATTTCTTCCTGGTTGTTATTTCGCCATAAGACTTTAACTGAAGCTACTTCCTTATTCTGAAGTCTTCGTACTTGCCTGTCCAATATGGCAATGGGCACTTCCTCATAAGCTAGCTTTTCTATGATCTGAACATCGTCTATTGGTACAATCTTTGTAGGATCTCCAACACACTTGCGGAGCATTGAGACATGGAAAACTGGGTAGACTAGTTCAAGCTCTGAAGGCAAGTCCAATTCATACGCCACTTGACCCACCTTGCGGATGATCTTATAGGGTCCAATGTATCGAGGACTCAACTTTCCTTTCTTACCAAATCTCATCACCCCTTTCATTGGTGATACCTTCAAGACCACCCAATCGTCGACGTGAAATTCCAGATCTCGCCGGCGGTTGTCCGCATAAGACTTTTGGCGACTTTGGGCTGTCCACAATCGATCTCGGATCACATTGACCTTTTCTACCGCTTGCTGAATCAACTCAGGGCCTATTAATTACACTTCTCCGATTTCAAACCATCCAATTGGGGATCTACACTTCCTCCCATATAAAGCTTCATACGGAGCCATTTAAATACTGGAATGGTAGCTATTGTTATATGCAAACTCAATTAGGGGTAAGTGGTCGTCCCAACTACCACCAAAATCTAATATACAGGCTCGTATCATATCTTCCAAGGTCTGTATGGTACGTTCAGCTTGTCCATCAGTCTGCGGATGAAATGCCGTGCTGATTCTTACTCGAGGACCCAAACCTTCTTGGAAGGATTTCCAGAACTTGGCTGTAAATTGCGCTCCTCTATCTGTGATAATGGATACCGGAACTCCATGAAGTCGCACAATCTCCTTGAGATACAACCTAGCATAATCTTCCGCTGAGTAGGTGGTCCTGACTGGGAGAAAATGAGTTGCTTTCGTCAATCTATCCACAATCAGCCATATAGAATCATACTTGCCTCGGGAACGAGGTAATCCTACAATGAAATCCATATTGGTCACTTCCCACTTCCAAGTAGGAATTTCCATTGCTTGCAATAATCCTCCCGGCTTTTGGTATTCTATCTTCACCTGCTGGCAATTTGGACATTGGGCTACAAATTCTGCTATGTCTCTTTTCATGCCGTCCCACCAATATATCAACTTGAGATCACGATACATCTTCGTCGTTCCTGGATGAATAGAATATCGAGAATAATGAGCTTCTTCTAGAATTTGGCGACGTAATTCGGCAACGTTCGGATCACATAGCCTGCCTCGGTATTTAAGAATTCCCTCTATAGAAGTTTCAAATGGGGACTTCTCTTTTGCATGACATGTATCTCTATAATGGCTCAATTGAGGATCTTCATATTACCGTTCTTTCACTTCCATGATCAAAGACGAAACTATGGGATCGTTGACATTAACTCCAGTGTCACCTGAATCAATTAAACGTACTCCAAGATTAGCTAGTTGATGAAACTCGTGAATCAATTCTTTCTTCTCCGAAGGAACTTCGCATAAGCTACCCATTGACCGGCGGCTAAGCGCATCCGCTACTACATTTGCTTTCCCGGGGTGGTATAAAATATTCACATCATAATCTTTTAATAATTCTAACCACCGCCTCTGTCGCAGATTCAACTCCTTTTGTTTGAAAATGTATTGAAGACTCTTGTGATCTGTATAGATATCAACGTGCACACCATACAAATAATGTCTCCACATTTTTAATGCATGAATAACTGCAGCCAACTCGAGATCATGAGTTGGGTAATTCTTTTCATGTTTTCGCAGCTGTCTCGAAGCATAAGCAACAACTTTACCGTGCTGCATCAATACACATCCTAGCCCAACACCGGAAGCATCGCAATACACAACATAGCCATCTGGCCCTTCTGGAAGTGCTAAAACCGGTGCTGAAGTTAACCTGTGTCACACCCTAATTTCCGATAGGGCATGATGGGCACCCGACCTTACACAGGTCCGAGCGAACCCGCCGACTCTCACAATACTCATAAACATGCGGGCCCGCAAAACATGACATAAGTACATAATGAAAATTTTTCGGAAATCAAACATGCTTTTCATCTTTTTCAAATCAAATAAAGTCTGCAATCGTATGAAATCTATAATATAATGCACAACAATACATCGGCTTATATAGCTGCTTTCAAAACAAATCTGACATATCATACACTCGACACTGTTTGCAAAGTCTCTAACATAACTCCGTATATCACAACATAAGCACTCGACTCGGCAACACTCCGGGGGAAATGGAGCTCGCTAATCCGGTGGAACCTCTTCTACTCATTTGTATATACTCGCGGCACGAAACGCACCCCAGGAAAGGGGGTCGACGAATATGTACCGAAGCACGCAAAGCATAGCATAAAACGAGATCATAACCGAAGTAAGGGGTACGAGAAAGTGAGCATAATAACCAGAATATCAAAAGGGCTTGCATCGAAACACAAATCGTACATCGTAGGTACGAGAAGACAAATACAATAATCGAATGCCAAAATACTTACTCCCGAAACACAAA
>NC_081353.1:7424828-7435791 GCF_029784015.1 Lycium ferocissimum
GAAATGTTTAGTCTACTATTTATACTAATGAAATAAAGAAGACACTACATTATTACAATTATACCCTTAATGAAGTAAGGGCCTTGTTTGATGTCTTCCATGGAAGTGAAACTTGAAAAGGCTTCCATTCAAGTACTAGCCCCTTTTGCATGAATAGCCTCCTTCTTTCAAATAGCTCCCAAGCTATCTTCCATATCTTGAATGATGTTCTTGAAGCCTTCCATCCAAGCTATCTCCCATATCTGATGACATCCTATGTGGACCTCCCACAATCTTCAAAGACTCCATCTTCATGAAGCTCGATGGAGTTGGTCTTGTATCATTAAATGTAATAGGCATCGCAATGAAATGACCACCTCCAAAGGTAAGAACAAGGAATGTTAGTTCTGGTCGGTAAAATGTTAAGTTAGCATTGACATCAAAAAACGATTACCAAATATTCTTCATAAGAGATTATATCTACGACAAAAGAGATAACAATGAGACACAAGGGAGCATATTGATAGTTAATGAAGAAAGGACTTGTATACACCATTTGCAATAGTCAAAAGTATGAGCACGCCTCATCATGTAGGCAATATAAGTACCGTGAAAGGGAACAAGTAACCGTGCATGTGCCTCACTAAAAACTTGAGAGGTGTAAGAACTCCCTAATGAATGGCAGGTGGTATATTAACAATTGAATTTTCACTCGGTAGGCCATAAGCAGGATAGGACTATAGGAAAGGGGTTGGAGACAAAGACAGGATAGGACTACAGGAAAGAGGTTGGAAACGAGAAGATACAAAGACTCACGACAAAACTATAATAAAGGAAGGGTGGAAAAGGAACAACAGTTAACAACTAGGTACTCGGGGACAAGAGGTCATGAAAGCAAGGATAGCTAGAAAGGTGTAAGCATGTAGGAGGAAGGCACAACGGGAACTACAAGTATAGATGATGTGAAACAAGTAATGGATGAAGTGATGCGTGGGAGAAAACAACCAGCTTGTAGGGCAAAAGAGACAATTCGGGCAACCGAGGAGGCTAGTGACGACTTGAACGGTAATTACATATACATAGATAACTACGCCCCAATATCTAGGGTAGCCATTACAAGGAAAAAGGTAATCCCATAATGAAGGGTCTCAGGACTATTAATACAAGAGAGGCAACGCGGTAAAGTGTCAGCAAGAGAAAACTAAGTAAGCCTTTCCGGAAGCGGTGGATGAAGATGGAACCTTAACATTATCCTTGGAAGGTATATGAACCGGTATATGAGATGAAGGACCAGGGAAGCCCAGCCACGCAAAGGGCATAAGGAAACCGCTAGCAAATAGAACGACCGCAGTGAGGAATAAAAAAAATCAAGCGATCGTATCCCTATAAAGGGGGAAAGTGATGAAGAAATTCGAAGAAGGAGGAGGAGTAGAGCAACAGGAGGGTTAAAGGTTGGGTAAAATTAAAAAGGGCTCGTCAATGAGGGTAATAAGCAGTTAACAAGAATAGCTTTAGACCTAGAAGGCAACTAGTTAAGTGGGCGATGAGGAGCATCTGTCTAAATGGCATATGGGTATATGCTAACTAAAAGTTCAATAAGCTTGGAAATAGAGACATGTATAGCATGGCAGTGATACAACCCATGTAGCCACCGAAATGACGCAAATTACAAGTATCAACCCATTTGAATTCTTGCGAAATAAGACCGATGAGACCGCGGGACAAAAAAATTAAGCAAAAAGAAGAACGATGAAGAAGCAGTGACAAGGACTAGACCACGAGACACACCGGCCATCTGAGATACAATGACTTCACCTGAAAGGAGTACAAAATGAGTCAGGAAAAGAGAGACGTATACATGGAAGTTTGCGAGTAAAAATCAGCTAGGGTATGATAGCTAATTAAGGGAAAGCATACAGAGTAACACGACGAAGGCTTGAATAGTTTTAATAAGCTGTATGCCGAATCTAAGGAACCCCGCAAAGATAATTAGCTCCTATAGCTCGATGTTCAACAAAAGAGACCCGCAGACAAGACATGACGTATCTGAGTACAAACTATGACCGTGCTGTAAAAGAAACATCAACGGTAATTAGTGAAGGCAAAATAAAGTACGGAGGTTAGAGTAAAGGGATACAATATCAAGACACCATAGGCTTAGAGTTGAAGGGACGACAAGGAGTTGTAAATAGAACCATTACCTCGAAATTGACTATTAACCAAGGAAGAAAGAATTAAGGTAGTATCCTAGAAGCAAGAAAAAGTAGTTACGAAGCTAGTACACAGCTTAGTGGCCTCTAATACTCAGTAACCAAGGACGGGCCTTACTGACCACCGAGTACATGCATTGGGCACCCCTGTATTAAGGATAGGATAAAAACGAAAATAAAATGCGGGGGACGGAATACCGTAAAGCCTGTAGGAGTAGTTGCCTATGATTTGAAGAGAGCTAAATTGTCACGACCCGAACTACGGGCCATGACGGGTATCCGGGGCTAACCACCGAACACCACTCATTCTACTACTCATCTGCCCTCACTCATAACATATACTCATAATCATAAGAATTTATTAACATTTGAAACATGTTTACTTTTATAAACATAAGCCCTTCGGCTATCAAAATGATATATATTATATATACATTCATATACATGAGGACTATGGGACCATGCTACCCACACTGCGTATCTACGAGCCTCTACTAGAGTACTAGACATATGGACGGGACAGGACCATGTCGTGCCCAATCGTGGATATATACATATACGTACCAAAAGAATAATCGACGCACCCTCCTAATATGGATACCGTTCAAATCGGCTAGCTCCTATAAGTCTGGATCACCTCCCTGTCTACCTTTGGGCATGAACACAACATCCGAAGAAAAGGACGTCAGTACGAATATTGTACTGAGTATGTAAGGCATAAACAATAATAAAACATCAATGAAATAAGGAGGCATCGATGAAGGGTAATCTGTGACTGACTGAATCATAAGGGAAATCATACATGCATGGTTTACTTTCATACTCATCATCATATCATATATGCATAGATGTATAAGCTGCCTGACCATATAGGTGCGGTGGGATAATCAATAGTATTAGCAATAGCATTAGCCTGCGTCCAGGCCTCCGCATCCGGGGTATCATCTCATGCCCCTTAGTGGTGTCCGCCCATGCCATCTCGGCCATGGTGTCTGTTGCCTGGCGGTATGACCGCCCCCAACTAGGCGCGGTGTAATATCATCATGTGATCATCATAATATGCTTATCATAATATACTTATCATAACTCATCATAGTAAATGAATAGAGACTCATAGACAATCATACTCTATCGGGGTTACGTAAGGTCGTGGACCCCCGACTTTATTATGGAGCGTGCGTAAGCATTCTGCCTCACCTTGAAGGAACAAGCATAAGGTGAGTGTATACAATGATCAACATCAATAGATTATACATAGTGTCATTAGCTTTTTAGGAGCATCATATCATAGACTATAGCATCTCTAGACTTTAACTTGTCATCATCATTATCTTAGTCGTAGCATATCTCTCATCTCGTATGGTCTTTCATGACTAAGGATTCATAGCTTTCTAGAAGATGGGACATTCATAGGAAAGGAGAAAATTCATGCCATAGGACTCATGCCTTAGAAAGAAAGAATTAGCCTCACATACCTTTGTCGCTTACCTATTTTATCGCTTGCCCGTTCTACTTTAATGCTCGCGTCTTTACCTTTAAGAGAGTTCATATCGTCATTAGCTAGGAAATTACAAGAACGTGCTTCTTAAGGCTAAATAAAATTAGGCAGCGTTTCCTTCGTTTATACTACTTTCCTCCATATTCCATATCAACTCCTAACATTCATAACAACAATCACAATATCGTAAACAATAGGCACCATCTGATTACATTGCCCACAATTCATAATTTCACTACAATTCTCCATAAACATGACCAAAGTCCATTATAACGTTCCTTATCATACAATACTCATTTCATGTTCTAAATATCATTTATAGCGCATTTATAACATCAACACATCCATTTTCATGATTCAATCCAACTACTACTCACTAATGGCACTATTCACACATTTATGACCCATTTTCTATACTCTTCTATAATCCATGTGTTTCAACCTATTAATACTTCAAACAACATAGAAAGATCATAAAACTTACCTTAAATGATAGAGGAATAAGCCTTGGATGACAATTCACCTTCTCCACCAAAACCCTATTTTCCTCTTTCTTGGATTTTCTTGATTTGGATGACTTTAATGGGGTTTCCTTCCTTTGATTCACTTAATTTCATGTTGTTGATCCTTGATTCCCTTTGTTTTCTTATGGATGAAATATAGAGAAGGTTCTAGAGGTCTTGAGAGATGAAAGAAGTTGATGGAAATGAAATAAATGAAGTGGGCATCACATTTAAAGACTTAGAACATTTCAGTCGGCGGGACTTCCACAGACTGTTCCACGGTTCGTGGAACCCAGTGTTGGCCGTGGAACTGGTCGTGGTTCATGACCATCCATCCACCTTCTCTTCTGGCTGTTCCACGGACACATCCACGGTCCGTGGATCATGATGCTGTCCGTGGAACATGGTCATGGAACTCACAGTTCCACCGGAATGGTTCTCGTCGTTTCGTTTGATCTCCAATCGTTATGGAACCTTCTTAGCACTTGTTTATCACTTCATTATTAATCTAGGGAACGTTATAAATCTTCTCCAAAACATCCTTAAGGCATCATTAACTCAATGCCCATAATTTTGCCCGACACACTAACTTATAACTCGCTTTCCTTAACAACTTTCTTTCTTCAATTCGAATGTCTTTGGAAATCTTAATTAGGACTATCAATTACTATTTCTTACTTATCCGAACCTCGTATTCATCATGCCCTTCGTGAGTCTATTCACTTGTATGCTAAGGGGAAATTTTTGAGGTGTAACATTCTTCCCCCCTTTTGGAACATTCGTCCTCGAATGTTAAATCGTTAGGAACTCTACAAAAATTTCGCCAGAGTCTCCCCTGTAATATGGCGTTACCATCCTGTCACAACAACCCATAATATCATTACCTCACAGGGCCACAACATAAAAGCAATATAGATTGGCCATACACGACTCATATACATAAAAGTAAAGCATACATACCTCATAATCTTGATGTCTCATCATAGATATCTTCTGGGGGCTGAAATAAATGTGGATTTCATCTTCTCTTCCGCTTCCCAAGTCATTTCTTCCCGATTATTATTTCGCTATAAGACCTTAATTGAAGCCACTTCCTTATTCTGAAGTTTTTGTACTTGCTTGTCTAATATGGCAATAGGCACTTCTTCATAGGTTAGCTTTTCTGTAACCTGAACATCATCGACTGGCACAATCTTCGTGGGATCTCCTACACATTTACGGAGCATTGATACGTGGAATACTGGATGAACTAATTCAAGCTCTAAAGGCAAGTCCAATTCGTAAGCTACTTGACCCACTTTGCGGATGATTTTATAGGGTCCAATATATCGAGGACTTAACTTCCCTTTCTTACCAAATCTCATCACCCCTTTCATTGGTGACACTTTTAGAAACACCCAATCACTAACTTGAAATTCTAAATCTCGTCGGTGGTTGTCTGCATAAGACTTTTGGCGACTTTGGGCTGTCAATAACCGATCTCGGATCATTTTGACTTTTTCTACTGCTTGTTGAATCAACTCGGGGCCTATTAATTGCACTTCTTCGATATCAAACCACCCAATCGGAGATCTGCACTTCCTCCCATATAACGCTTCATACGGAGCCATTTGGATACTAGAATGATAGCTATTATTATAGGCAAATTCGATTAGGGGTAAGTGGTCATTCCAACTACCACCAAAATCTAGAACGCATGCCCTTAGCGTATCCTCTAAGGTCTGTATAGTACGCTCGGCTTGCCCGTCAGTTTATGGATGAAAGGCCGTGCTGAGCTTCACTTGAGTACCTAGACCTTCTTGAAAAGATTTCCAGAACTTGGCTGTAAACTGTGCTCCTCTGTCTGTAATAATGGATATTGGAATACCGTGAAGTCTCACAATTTCCTTGATATACAACCTCGCATAATCTTCTTCTGAGTACGTGTTTCTGACTGGGAGAAAATGAGTTACTTTCGTCAATCTATCCACAATCACCCATATGGAATTATACTTGCCTCGGGAAGGGGGCAATCCTATAATAAAATCCATATTGATCACTTCCCATTTCCATATAGGAATTTCTATTGCTTGCAATAACCCCCCTGGCTTTTGATGTTCTACCTTCACTTGTTGGCAATTCGGACATTGGGCTACAAATTCTGCTATGTCTCTTTTCATACCATCCCACCAATACATCATTTTGAGATCATGATACATCTTTGTCGTTCCTGGATGAATGGAATACTGCGAATAGTAAGCTTCTTCTAGGATTGGGCGGCGTAATTCTGCAACCTTTGGAACACATAGACTGCCTCGGTATCTAAGAACTCCTTCTGTGGAAATTTCAAATGGGGACTCCTCTTTTGCATGACATACATCTCTATAATGGGTCAATTGAGGATCTTCGTATTATCGCCCTTTTACTTCCGCATTCAAGGAAGAAACTGTGGGATTACTAATACTAACTCCTGCATCGCCTGCATCAATTATACGCACTCTCCAAGGTTTGCTAGTTGATGGAGTTCATGAATCATTACTTTCTTTTCCGCGGGGACCTCACATAAGCTACCCATTGATCGGCGACTAAGCGCATCTGCTACTACATTTGCCTTCCCGGGGTGATATAAAATATTCACATCATAATCTTTCAATAATTCTAACCACCGCCTCTGTCGCAAATTCAACTCCTTTTGTTTGAAAATGTATTGAAGGCTCTTGTGATCTGTATAGATGTCAACATGCACGCCATACAAGTAATGTCTCCACATTTTTAATACATGAATGACTGCAGCTAATTCGAGGTCATGAGTTGGGTAGTGCTTTTCATATTTCCGCAGCTGTCTCGAAGCAAAAGTAATGAATTTTCCATGCTGCATTAGTACACACCCTAGCCCAATACCGGAAGCATCACAATACACAACATAACCATCTGGCCCTTCTGGGAGTGTTAAGACTGGAGCTGAGGTTAATCTGTCCTTCAACTCTTGGAAGCTACGCTCACAGGCGTCATTCCACTGAAATTTTACTGACTTCTGGGTTAGCTTCACAATAAAATAAATAGATGAAAAGCTCTCTACGAATCTTCTATAATAGCCCGCAACCCTAGAAAACTACGAACTTCTCGTAGGCGTCGTAGAGGCCTTGGCCAAGTCTTCACGGCTTCAATTTTACGAGTGTCAACTCTAATGCCATCATCTGAAATAACATGACCCAAGAATGTCACCGAATTTAGCCAGAACTCGCACTTTGAAAATTTTGCATACAACTCCCGAGTTCGAAGAATTCCAAGAACAATACATAGATGATCTGCGTGTTCTGATTCTGTGCGAGAGTACACTAGGATATCATCAATGAATACTATCACGAACAGGTCCAAGAGAGGCCTGAATACTTTATTCATTAAATTCATGAATACCGCCGGAGCATTAGTTAGCCCAAACGACATTACTCGGAATTCATAATGGTCATATCTCATTCTGAAAGCTGTCTTGGGAATATCCTTTTCTCTAACTCTAACTTGATGATAACCCGACCTCAAATCTATTTTGGAAAACCATTTGGCACCCTGTAGCTGACCAAATAAATCATCGATTCTTGGAAGAAGATACTTGTTCTTTATCGTCACTTTATTCATCTATCTATAATCAATACACATTCGTAGGGAGCCATCTTTCTTTTTCACAAATAAGACTGGTGCTCCCCACGGTGACGAACTGAGCCTAATAAATCCCTTCTCGAGCAAATCTTTCAACTGTGCCTTTAGTTCCTTTAATTCTGCCGGAGCCATTCGATAAGGAGGGATAGAAATAGGCTTAGAATCCGGCAACACATCAATGGCGAACTCAATTTCTCTTTCTGGAGGAAGACCTGGAAGTTCATCTGGAAATACATCTAGAAACTCATTTACTACCGGAACGGATTGGAATGTTGGCAACTTTGCTTCCGTGTCCCGAACTCGAACCAAATGGTAATTATAGCCCTTGGCTATCATCTTTCTTGCCTTAAGGTAGGAAATAAATCTACCTCTCGGATTTGCCGTATTACCTCTCCATTCAAGTACGGGCTCTCTCGGAAATCGAAAATCGGACTAATTTCAATCGGCAATCAACATTAGCATAGTATGAGGCCAACCAATCCATACCCATAATTACATCGAAATCGAGCATTTCCAACTCAACTAAATCAGCCTTGGTTTGGCGATCACATATCACAATTACACAATCTTTATACACTTGTTTAGCTATCACGGGATCACCAACCAGAGTAGACACCTCGAAAGGTTTAATTGGCTCGGGTTTCACCCCAATACGATTAGCAACATAGGCAGTAATATAAGATAACGTAGATCCCGGATCTATCAAGGCATACACATCATAAGAGAACACAGTCAATGTACCTGTAACCACATCGGGGGACGATTCGAGATCTTGCCGTCCGGCTAAAGCATATAAGCGGGGCTGTGTGGCACCCGAAGTAGATTCTCCCCCTCGGCCTCTACCTCGACTGCCGGAATCCGAGGTACCGCACGTAGACGCACTGATGAAGAACCGGCCACTGATCCTGTAGGCTGAACCCTAACTCTGCCACTCATCGACGGGCAATCTCTCATCATATGCCCTACCTGACCACACGCATAGCAAGCATCTGAACCCTGGAGGCACTGCCCATAATGTAACCTACCGCACTGGCTGCATCGCGTTACTGGAGGTCTCCCCTGACTATAATCTCCCCCGAACTGTGAACCTGGGACCCTCGAACTCTGGCCCTGTCCTGAACGGAAAGAGCGGTCAGGTCACTGCCTGTAAATCGGGGAGGCGCACTTGTCATTGACTGGCTTGAGTGCCTAGAATACGACTGCCTTGATCCCCCTCTATAATCACCGCCTGTGCCCATAGATCTGGCCCGTTTGCTTTGCCCTCTATCAACATCGCGATCACCCCTTTGCGGAGGTTGTTGTCCCTCTAAGTTTTGGGCATGGGCTTGAATGCGAGAAATGTCCATCCTATCTTGCAATGAAACCGCCAAACAATCTTTAAATAAATGTGGCCCTAAGCCACTCACAAACCTGTGCACCCGATCTCCCATATCGGCCACCATTGTCGGAGCATACCTAGCCAAGGAATTAAATTGAAGGCTATACTCCCGGGCGCTCATGTTCCCTTGCTTCAAATTTAGAAATTTATCCGCCCTAGCTCGGCGGACCTCGGGTGGCAAGTAATGGCGAATGAAAGTGTCTACAAATTCTTGCCACACGGGAGGAGGCGCATTCTCTTGCCTCGATGCTATCCAATTATTGTACCATAAAACCGCCACATCTCGGAGTCTATATGATGCCAACTCCACTGATTCGATCTCAGAAGCATGAATAATCCGCAACTTCTCAACATTTCATCAATAAAGCCTTGCAGATCTTCTTCCGGCTTTGACCCAAAGAATTTCGGAGGATTTAAACTCATGAAGTCTCGAGCTCTGGTACTAGCGGAACGATCACTCGAGCTCTGGTACTAGCTGAACGATAACTCAAGCCCGCATTTTGCCGTTGTGCCTGAGCGGCAACTAACTGCGTCAATAAATGAATGGCCTCGGCCAGTTGTTGACCCGAAGTAGCCGGTGGAGGAACTGGAGGCATGGGAGCTGGAACAGAAGCCCCTTCTTGTTCTTCCATAATAGGAGGAGTAGTGGAGGCATTATATGGAGCCTCATCATGGGATTCACCCTCGTCTACATTCATAGGCGGCTCTCTTTCTGCCCGCCTCTTTGTCGTAGTCTTGCCCTTCTGGGTGGCTTTAGCTTTTCCTTTTGGCGGCATTTCTGAAATCACAACATACTATTAGGGAGGATAAAAGCTTATGCACGGCTCTATCGCACGATCTCATAAGAAGAAAGATAGTCATTTTTCCTAAATGCCCTGTAGCCTCTTGTTTATTAGCGCGCGCGCAACACACCATAAACAAGACTCTACTAGACACGGCTCGTAGACACTTCCTAGGACTGAACTGCTCTGATACCACTTCTGTCACGACCCGAACTACGGGCCATGACGGGTATCCGGGGCTAACCACCGAACACCACTCATTCTACTACTCATCTGCCCTCACTCATAACATATGCTCATAATCATAAGAATTTATTAACATTTGAAACATATTTACTTTTATAAACATAAGCCCTTCGGCTATCAAAATGATATATATTATATATACATACATATACATAAGGACTATGGGACAATGCTACCCACACTGCGTATCTACGAGCCTCTACTAGAGTACTAGACATATGGACGGGACAGGACCCCGTCGTGCCCAATCGTGGATATATACATATATGTACCAAAAGAATAATCAACGGCACCTCCGGAAAATGGAGTGCTCTCAAATCAGCTGCTAGCTCCTATGAGTCTGGATCAATTCCCTGTCTACCTGTGGGCATGAACATAGCGTCCGAAGAAAAGGACGTCAGTACGAATATTGTACTGAGTATGTAAGGCATAAACAATAATAAAATATCAATGAAATAAGGAGGCATCGATGAAGGGCAATCTGTGACTGACTGAATCATAAGGGAAATCATACATGCATGGCTTACTTTCATACTCATCATCATATCATATATGCATAGATGTATAAGCTGCCCGACCATATAGGTGCGGTGGGATAATCAATTGTCACGACCCAACTCCGTAGGCCGCGACTAGTGCCCTAGTTGGGCACTCATACGTACCTTATCCGAAATTAGCAAAATATTAAAGATAAACAGAAATAATAATAATTTAACAAAATCGAGTGGGCA
>NC_081353.1:7435891-7473342 GCF_029784015.1 Lycium ferocissimum
GACTTGGGAAGTTGAAACAAAGACAAAGCCTGACATGTTCTTATTTATACCTCTATCAGGAATATTTAAGAATTATTATTATCAATGTGCTGAAAAGTTCGGGTAGGCAGCAAGAAAGTGAAATTGCCGTAAAGGATTAAGGAGTTGGAAGGGGTCAAGTTACTATACGATCATATTATACCGCATAATGTTAAGGCATAAACACATTAATAAGCTTGGAGTAACTTTTAACATTCGAGGATGAATGTTCTTAAGGGGGGAAGGATGTTACACCCCGTACTTCTGGAAGAGCGTTCGTCAAATCTGGACACTAGTACGTTAAGTTGTAGTCAAGGAATTTGACCTTTGAATCAAGGAATAAGACCTCTCTTAAGTATATTTAGTAGTTAAGACCATATATGGGGAGTATCGGGAGGATTAGAGGTTAAACGGATGGAAGAAAAATAATGAAATGACGATACACCTTGGAAAAATTTCGGATGTCCAACTTGAGCGAGGTATATCTCCTAGCATATAAGGAGTTATAAAGTGAATAAACTATCTAAATTAAACTTCATTAAGTCTAGTTTCCAACACAAAAAATCGTTCGTTGATACGACATCAGAGTAGGGAGTTATGGGCATTTTTAAGACAGACTGCTAGAAGCCTGTGAATCTATGCGAATTTGCTAGAAACTCACTTAAGGCCCACTAATTCGGACCAATTGTCATGACCCAACCCGAGGCCCGCAATGAGCACCCGGTGCTAGTCCACCCGGGCACCCCTTAACATACTTATACATCACATTCTAGGTGAGCAACATAATTATATCACACTTTTGAGTCATCATCATTCTAATCTCATCGGGCAACAACATATCTATATCATCAATAACATCTATGCCCATATAAATGTACATGCGCCGACAAGGCGATCAAAATAACATCCCAAAATATAGGCCGACAAGGCCGAACATATCTAACCATATACATAATGTCTACGAGCCTCGAAGAAGGGTACATGATACCGTAACACATGGGCGGGACAGGACCCCGCCGTGCCCATAAGTTATATACACAAAAGAATCTATACCAAAAGCTGTAGCTCCGAATGAAGTGGAGCTCTGCTATGTAGTCCCTGGGATAATGCAGCTATGAATCAAATGTCTCCCACCATGCGGCATGACGCAACGTCCACAAACAAAAGGACGTCAGTACAAAGAATGTACTGAGTATGTAAAGCATGATCTATATCAATATAACAGCATAATAGTCAACATATGAAATAACATAGGATGGGAGATAATAGTATCATCATCGTAGCACTTACTTGCCTTTCCATAGGGACGTTCCATTTCTATCGCGTACTCGCGTACATACATTCATATCCGTACTCACTTAGCTTTCGTATCCATTTTCGTATTCGTAATCATATTTCCTTTCATACTCCTGCTCATATGGGCGTCATACATATAGCTTATTCGTACTCATATAGATGTCATACATATAGCTTTTTCATACTCATATAGATGTCATGTACATATCTTAGTATATAGCATACCCGACCACGAAGGTTCGGTGTTTCACGTACCTGGCCCTACCAAGGCTCGGTGTACCGTTCGTGCCCAATCTGCAGTGCGCGCGCGCATCATTATATAGATATACATGTTCATTATACTCTACCCGGCCATATAAGCTCGGTGTTCACAATAGCCTCTCATGGGCACACATACATATATACATATACATATTTATCATATTCTACCCGGCCACATAAGCTCGGGATTCACAATAGCCTCTCATGGGCATACATACACACTAGCTCATATCTACCCTTAATCTTGTTACTATCGTCATTCATTACTTTCTATCCTTAGAGTACTACTGGTCATATAAGGAACTTAGTACAATCATATCATTTTGAGCGTCATTAGCTTAATAGCTTCTCAAGCTAGGATCATTGGAGAGTATCTTGAACTCATAAGAGACGAACAATTGGCCCAAGAACCATGCCTTATGAAAGAAGGGTTAGCCTTACATACCTTTCGTGCAACTATTCTATCACTCGAGCGTTCTTCTTCAAAGCTCACGTTCTACCTTCATTGAAGCGCATACTCATATTAGATGATGGATAGCATCTAGCATTTATGGCTAATTCTAGAGAAAATCGGACAAAGATCTCCTTTATTTATATGACTTCCCCGTATTACACATCAACTCCCAAGCATCAATAACAACATTCACAATATCATCACAATAGCCTTTAGTCATCTACATTACCCTTACTTCACAATTCGCTTCAATTTTCCATATTCATAGTCATAACTCAAAAATACGTTCATTCACATGCAATGTCAATTTCCATACTCTCAATATCATTTATAACATGATTATATTCATAAAGCATCAAGAATCATAACTCGTTCCACACATTTACTCAAAAGTGACACTATTCACCCGTTCATGACCCATTTCTTATATTCCTATGTAATCCAAGTGTTTCATCTTCCAAATACTTTAAAAAACATGGAAACATCATAAAACTTACCTTAGGTGGCGTTGGATTGAACCTCGGGTGCAAATATCTCACTTGAGCAAAACCCAGATTTTCCCTCACTTGGATTCTTGCTTTGATGAACTTTAATGGGTTTCTTATACTTGATTCACTTGGTTTGATGAAGTTGAACACTAATTCTCTTGAAAACTTGTGGGATAAATGTGGAGAAATGTTTTAGAGAGAAGGGGAGTGAGATATGAAAATGAAATGAAATAAAACTTGAACCCTGATTAAATACTCAAATCTGTCCCGACTCAGATATACGGACCAACATACAGTCCGTATAATTTTCACGGACCGTATCTCTAGACCGTATTTTTGGTCCAGTGAGGCATGCCATTCTGGGCTGAACCTACGGCTGGACATACGGTCCGTGTATTTTATACGGCCAGTATGTCTGGCTGTATAATGCCCAGAGGTTCCGATCTTGTTTTCATCGACTCGTTTGATCTCCAATCCTTATGGAACCTTCTTGGCACTTGTCTAACACCTCAATACCAATCTAAGGGATGTTATAACTCTTCTTCATAATCTCTTTAAGTCACCATTAACTCGTTACTCATAGATCCTTTCCGATACATATCGCATACATGGCCTTCTCTTGGCAACCTTTCTCGTCTAACATCGAATATCTTTGAAATCTTTTTTAAGGTCATCATAACTCTACTTCTTACTTATTGAGACACCATATACTTCGTGCTCTTCATTAGCCTATTTACTGTGCATCTACGAAAAAATTTTCCGAGGTGTAACACCAATGCAGCCCAACCCGACTTGGACCACTATATGTACCCCATCCAAACCTCATTTTGCTTCATTTTAACCACTACAAACCTTTAAAAGCTCCTAGATACACCACTCACTATCCAAATAATAGTTTAGCTTAATTTAGGAAGGTTCAACCTCGAGTTAGGCTCGAAAAGTACGCATAAGCTCGTAGATCGCAAGTTCCACCAACGGGTCATCGTGGGAAGAGTAGAATCATCAAGCTCCGATGGAATTTCATGCATACAAACTCAGTTAAGGTAACCCTTTTCCTATCTTTACATAGATCACACAAATCCGGAGTAAATATTGTTAAATTTAGCTACTATTAGGTTAAATTGACGGAACAACGTAATGGGTCTATGGTAGTTGTCATCGATGGATTAAAATGGACATTTTGGACAGAATTAGCATGAAAAATTGAGTTAGATTATGGTGGATGATGTTGGGTTTTTGTTGATATCGTTGTTGGCATGGGTTTTGTTAAATTCGTGAATTATGGCATTTCGGCAAAATTGACGGAATTAATTCCGTGGTGCAAATTATTTGTAAAATTCCATGGAAATCGATATGGGTTAATATGGGTATTGTTGTATGGTTGTTGTTGGTGCTATTGTCGACACTTGGGATGTCACAAAAACATAGGAAATGCTGCCCGATTTTCCGTAACGCCGAACTAGTTAGGATATAACACTTAAGATTTTGCATGCAAGCAAAACAAGAGTCAACCCAAATCTTATATCTATATTTAGGTGTGGGGAAAGGACCAGCGTTGGAATAGGGAATTCCTCCAGATCACGTTTTTGGAAGGCAAAGGTATGTAAGGTTTTCGTTACCTTCACTTCTTTGGTACGAATCTGATAACTGTACAACAAATTGGCCTCCATAACCACATGTTCCACTCCATAACTCCAAAATGAATAGAAACGTATCAACTCCTTCAGAACATAGTTGACTGTCTCTAGGATGCCATATTTATAAAGTAAAATGTTATGTTAAAATAATCACTTTCATTGTTCTCTTCTATTGAAGCTATTATTGTTATCTTGAAAAGGCCCACATGTCGTTCCTTGGATCTCCATTCATGCATTTATATATATATATATTGTGTGTGTGTGTGTATGTGTGTAGTGCACTATTTTACTACACCAAGCTATGTTATAGTCGGCCGGCACGCACGTACGTGCAACCATTGATTAGTTGGGTATTTCACACCGAGTCCCGTAAGGGCCGGGTACATTATCACACCGAGTCCCGAAAGGGCCGGGTACGTTTCACACCGAGTCCTACAAAGGCCGGCTACGTTATGATGATATTATTATATACATGTATACTGCATATGATTTTCAAAATTCATGCATTGTACATTATATGTTTCCCGTTGATTCATGTTACCATTACTTCCTCTTCTTATATCATGTTTATACTGTTACTTCCTACCTTACATACTCAGTACTCTCTGTCGTACTGACGTCCCATCCTACAGGATGCTATATTTCGTACTTGTTACACCTCGGAAATTCCAGATTTGTTGCCTTGTGAGTAGGCTAATGTGAGCTTAAGGTGATTATGAAACCCTTATGAGAATAAGCAAAGTATTAGATAGCTTAAAGTGCATACTATAAGATTTTGAAGTTATATGAATATGTGAAATTTAGTTTGTTGAGGGAAGTGAAATGTAAGTCGTGTTCGGAAAGGTTTTCGCTACAATTGAGCTAATATTTATTTGGTAATATCTTGAGGGGCTGCTATAGGGCCTATTGTATGGTTAATGAAGTGTTGTATAAGTGCCACAAAGGTTCCACAAGGATTGGAAGACAAGTGAATCAGCGAGAGAAAGTTTCGGATAACTGTGAGTTATACGACCACTTATACGGTCCATATAACTTTAAACGGTCCGTATAAGGGGGGTCTGTATAACATGACCCTTACAGAAAGGGGTATTTTCATGGTGGTGTAGTCCACTTATACAGACCGTATAAGTCGTCCGTACAAGTCCATCGGGCAGATTTTTAATTTTTGTATAAATAGATGACCCTTGTTCTTTTATTTCATTTCCCACATTTCCAAAAGTCTTGAGAGCTCCAAAACCCTTCTCCAAGCATATTCCACTCCAACCCAAGAGAAAACATAGATCAAGAGGCAAGAATCAAGATATCCATGTGTTGGAAGTCTTGCTAGGGTTAGTAGACAACAAGAAATTCTTGGGTATTGAAGCTAGGGTTTTCATATAAGTTGATAGCTTCTCCAAAGCTCATTCTTATGAGATAAAAGGTTAGTTTTCATGCTTATTTCATGTTATTAAGAATGCTTAGTTGTTGAACAACTTGGGTAGAAGAAGAAAGTAGAAAATGGGGTCTAAATGTAGCTTTTATGATGTTTTTGAGTAGTAAGCTAACTTGAGTCATGATTCTTAGTATGATAGGGGTATAATATTGCTATGGAAGGTAGTAATAGTGATGAGGAAGCATTATATGAAAATGTGCTAAGGATGGGTGTGAAGTTGTTAGTATAAGTTAAACATGAGAATGAATTTTGAAGACTTAATGGAATGTGATTACTTGATTATGATATTGTGGATGTTATTATGGATGTTTGGCAGTTGTTTTGTAATATGGTGGAAGTTGACGAAATAGGGGAATTGCTGCCCAATTTTCATTAGATCATGAATTATTCTAGTTTTCATCTAAGAGTATCATTAAGGCTTAACCATGGAATGAATCCTTCTAAATGTAGATTGTCCAAGCTTCAACGGTGAAAGTTATGAAGTTAAGAAGACAAAGAGGTATGTAAGGCAAACCCTTCTTTCATTAAGGCATGATTCCTTTGTTATATAGTTTCTCATGAGTTCCATAATATCTTCCAAATGACTCCATCCCTAGAATTACTAAAGCTCATGATTCTCGATATTTTCACTATGCTATTACCTCCGTGATATGATAGTTGATCCTCTAAGGAAAGAAATAATGAAAACGATGATGATGATGATGTTGATGATACTTATGGACTATTATGTATACGTGTATAAGTACGTACGGCTATTAGGTAACACCGAGCTTATATGGCCGGGTATGATATCTATCGCGCGCGCACCACTACAGTTGGGTACGGATAACACTGAGCCTTGGTAGGGCGAGGTATGTATAACACCGAGCCTCTTCATGGCAGGGTATGTGAAACATCAAACCTTCTTGGTCGGGTATGGTACTAATATGTAAGTAAGCATTAGGAATGGAAGGTTCCTATTAGAAGATGGGTAAGTAAACAGGGTGGTTGCCACTAGAGGTACAAATGGCTCCATTATCTCATGATTCTCCTATATTATGTTATTTCTTATGCTTTTACTATGATGTTGATTATGCTTTACATACTCAGTACATTATTCGTACTGACGTCCTTTATTTTGTGGACGATGCGTCATGCCCGCAGGTGGACAGGGAGACAGACTTGATCCATACATTATTTGTTCAGGGACTGCATAGGGGAGCTCCATTTGATCCGGAGCTGCAGCTGTTGGTACTATTCTTTTATGTACATACATATGGGCATGGTGGGGTCCTGTCCCGTCTATATGATGTTACATACTCTCTTTAGAGGCTCATAGACAACTGTGCATGGCTAGATGTATTTTAACCTTGTCAGCTTATATTTTGTATATCATTTTGTTAGCCTCGTCGGCTTGTGCATATGGATATAGGCATAGTTGTTGATGATGATATAAATGTGTAATTGCCCAATGAGACTAGTATTATTGATGTATAGAAATCATGCGCAGGCCATGGGGCTCACCTAGATGTGAATATGAATGTACGATAAGAGGTGCCCGGGTGGGGTAGCACCGAGTGCCCGTCATGGCCCTCCGGTTGGGTCGTGACAAAAGTGGTATCGAGAGCAGGTTCGTCTCCTAGGTGTGTCTACGAGCCGTGTCCAAGAGTCTTATTTATGGGTGTGTTGCGCGCCACACTTATAAACGCGGGGAGAGGTCGCGAGCATTTTAGGAATGAATGACCTTCTTTCTTCATAAGATCGTGCGACAGAGCCATAATATAAGGATTCCCCTTTTCTTAACTGTGTATTATGTATTTCAGAAATTCCTATAAAGAGGAAAGCTACGGCAGCCCAAAAGAGCAAGACGGTGATGGAAAGCGGGCTGAAAAAATATCGCCACCAGTTATAGAGGGGGATGAATCCCAGAATGAGGTTCCATATAGATCCTCCCACTCATTACCCACCTCAGAGGAGCACGAGGGAGCCTCAGCCCCAGCTCCTCCACTAGATGCTTCGAGCCAAGATGTGAAAGAGGCCATTCATTTACTCACTCAGTTGGTTGCCGCTCAGACCCGGTGGCAAGGTACAAGCCAAGATGATAGGGCTGTTAGTGCAAGAGCCCGTGATTTTATTTGCTTAAACACACCGAAATTCTTCGGGTCAAAGCCGGATGAGGACCCTCAGAGATTTATTGATGGGATGTTGAGGACACTTCAACTAATGCATGGTTTAGACATTGAATCAGTAGAGTTAGCATCCTATAGATTGCGGGAGGTCGCGGTTCATTGGTATACGGTTTGGATGGCTTCCAGGGGAGTTAATGCACCTCCCCCGGTGTGGCAAGAATTTGTTGATGCCTTCCTCCGACATTACTTGCCTCTAGAGGTTCGGCGGGGTAGAGCCGACAAGTTCTTGAATCTTAAGCAAGGAAGCATGAGTGCTTTAGAGTATAGCCTCTGCTTCAATTCTTTGGCTAGGTATGCTCCGGCCATGGTAGCGGATATGGGTGATCGAGTGCACCGATTTCTGAGTGGCTTAGGGCCACATTTGATGGATAAATGCTTGACTGCATCCCTTCAGAACAACATGGATATTTCACGTATTCAAGTCCATGCCCAGAATTTAGAGGAAAGCCAACACCAGTACAAGAAGTGAGCGCGAACATCACATAGAGTATAGTAAGAGGGCTAAATCTTCGGGCCCGATTAGTGAATTCAAAGGAGGGCAAAGACAGCAGTTTCCTAGGCATTCAAGCCATTCTATGACTAGTGCACCTCCATGGTTTACGGGCCAGAGCTTTGATAGATTCACTGCCTCCGGGCTGGGTCAGAGTTTTAGGGCTTCAGGTTCTCATTTCAGAGGCGATTAGGGTCAGGTAAGGCCACCCATGCCATGATGTTCTCAGTGCGTGAAGTTACATTGGGGTCAATATCGATTAGGCTCAGAGGTTTTCTATACGTGCGGTCGGCCAAGCCATATCATGTGTGACTGCCTCTTGATTGGTGGAAGGGGTAGAGTCCAGCCTTCAGGGTCGGTAGCCGGGTCTTCAACATCGATACGCCCTCCGGGGCAAGGCTTTCAGACATCAGTCGGTCGCGGTAGAGGTAGAGGAGGAGCTCCGAGTTCTAGTGGTCTCCAAAGACCGTATTTATGCATTGGCTGGGCAACAGGATCTTGAGTCTTCCCCTGACGTCGTCACAGGTATATTGTCATCATTTTCCCATGATGTATATGCTTTGATAGATCCCGGATCTACACTGTCATATGTTACCCCATATATTATCGGTTGATTTGGGGTCAAACCGGAGTCAATCAAACCTTTTGAGGTATCGACACCCGTTGGTGAACCGGTAATAGCTAGTCGAGTATATAGAAACTGTTTGGTTGTGATTTTTGACCATCGCACTATGGCCGATTTACATGAGTTGAAAATGGTGGACTTTGATATTATCATGGGCATGGATTGGTTGACTTCTTACTATGCCAATGTTGATTGTAGAACGAAGATGGTTCGCTTCCAATTTTCGAGAGAGCCAGTTTTAGAATGAAAAGAAAATGTAGTGTCCCCGAGAGGTAGGTTTATTTCCTATATCATGATGAGGAAAATGATTACAAAAGGTTGCATTTATCATCTAGTTCGGGTTCAAGATGTAGAAGCGGAATCGCCAATTCTTCAGTCTGTCCCCGTAGTGAATGAGTTTTCGGATGTGTTCCTGGATGAGCTTTCAGGCCTTCCCCCGGAGCGGGAGATTGACTTTGCTATTGATGTGCTACCGGATACTAAATCCATATCTATTCCTCCTTATAGGATGGCTCTCGTAGAGTCAAAAGAGTTAAAGGAGCAATTGAAGGACTTGCTTGCGAAAGGCTTTATTAGGCCTAGTTCTTCCCAGTGGGGGAGCACCCGTGCTATTTGTAAGAAATAAAGATGGCTCCTTATGGATGTGTATTGACTATAGACAACTGAATAAGGTGACGATCAAGAATAAATATTCGCTCCCCAGGATTGTCGATTTATTTGATCAATTGCAGGGTGCCAAATGGTTTTCAAAAATAGATTTGAGATCCGAAAATCATCAGGTGAGAGTTAGGGAGAAAGATATTCCTAAGACGGCTTTCAGAACAAGATATGGCCATTTCGAGTTCCGGATAATGTCGTTCGGCCTAACTAATACGCTGGCAGTATTCATGGATTTGATGAACAATGTGTTCAGGCCTTTCTTAGATTTATTTGTGATTGTGTTCATTGACGATTTCTTGGTATATTCTAGGTCCGAGGCAGAGCATGCGGATCATTTGCTTACCGTTCTTAGAGTTCTTCAAACTCTAGAGTTATTTGCCAAATTCTTAAAGTGCGAGTTTTGCGTGAATTCGGTGACCTAGAGGTCGGTTGCCGTTATGCCCCTGGTCGGGGTGTGACAAAAGATATTAAAGAGATAGTGTGACTTCATGGTGTTCCAAAGATCTACTATTTTAGACAGAGGTGCACAGTTTACAGCTAACTTCTAGAGATCCTTCCAGAAGGGATTGGGGACATAGGTGAACCTTAGTACAGCATTTCATCCCTAGACAGACGGGCATGCTGAGTGTACTATTCAGACGCTTGAGGATATGCTACAAGTATGTGTGACAGACTTCAGAGGTAGCTGGGATGATCATTTGCCTCTTATTGAGTTTGCGTATAATAATAGCTACCATTCCAGTAACCAGATGGCCCCGTATGAGGCCCTATCTAGGGGGAAGTGTAGTCTCCTATCAGATGCTTTAAGGTAGGAGAATCAAGGTTGATAGGGCTTGATTTGATCCAACAAGTGGTGGAGAAGGTTAGGCTCATTAAGGAGAGGTTACTAGCAGCTCAGAGTCACCAGAAGTCTTATATAGATAATAGACGATGAGACTTGGAGTTCCAAGTAGATGACTGGGTGTTCTTGAAGGTATCGCCAATTAAGGGTGTCATGAGGTTCAACAAAAAGGGCAAGCTTTTCCCTAGATACATTGGCCCTTACCGGATTATATGTAAAGTAGGTCGAGTAGCATATGAGTTAGACTTACCTTCAGACTTAGAGTCTGTACATCCGATCTTCCATGTATCCATGCTCAGCAAGTGTATCGGAGATCCTTCAAGAGTTGTACCTGTAGATGATGTCCAAGTTACAGAGCAGTTATCCTACGAGGAAGTCCCTATTGCTATTCTAGATCGCCAGGTTCGTAGGTTACGAACCAAATATGTAGCTTCCGCAAAAGTACTCTGGAGAAATAAGAATGTAGAAGAGATGATGTTATATCCCGTATTTTGTACGTCGGGATATTCCGAGCCAAGTGTGAAAAGTTAAGAATAAGACTATTTTCCGATTTTGTTTTAAGGCATAAGTCGCTTATGATTTCATTGGATGGAAATATTAAGGAAAATTTGGGTTAAAAGTGCAATTATGGAAACTAATATTTCATGAAATATGGGGGCCAAAAGTGAAGTTTTGGAAACTTGGAATTTCATGAAAAAAACCGTGTGGCACATGTGGGCCATGGGCCACATGTGCTAATTATATAAGGACGAATAAGATGATAATTAAATCATCTTCATCATTTGCACACCTAGAAAGTTCAAGAAATATGGAAGAGAAAAAAATGAGGCCATTCGGTCATGCTTGAAAACCGAGGGAGAGAGAGAGAGCCAAGAGATATTGATCATGAAAAATTCTTTTCTCCTAGCTTTTCTACTAATTGAAAGGCCCTCGTTGACGTGGAGTAGTTGGTAGAGCAAGCAAAGCGCTCGTTTTGCGGAATATAGTTCTGCAACAGGAGCACTACGTGGAAAAAGGTATGGTTCAATCTTATTTTTCATGTCTTATGGATGATTTGTACATGTTGTAGTATGTAGAACGAATGAAAATCATGAAATTGGGGTGTTGTTGTTGTGGCCGCGAATGTGCCATGTGTTGTAGGAATGATGAATTAATGTTAATTAGTATTTTGGTTGTTGTTATGTATTCTATGATGAGAATGGAGGTTCAATGACTTAAGTGGAAGTTGGGCCGTGTATTGTATTGCAGCCGTGGGTATGTGATGTTACGTAGAAGTGAAGAACTAAATTTATTTAGTATGTTTGGATTGTTGTGTTGTGGATTCTATAGTGCTAATGAAAGTTTAATGGTTCAAAGTGAAGTTATAGTGGTTTGCGGCTTTTATGGAATTTTATATAGTTTCTTGAATTTACGAAAATAAAGTTGTAAACGCATGTATTGTTGACATAATTTATGAATGTGGAAGAAAGAAAGGTGTTGGTAATGTTCTTGTTGAATTGGAATGGTTTCGGGTGAGAAGCATGTATTGGATTGGCTTGTTTGATCATTGAGCGGATTGTTTGAAATGTTCTTGAATCTTAATTGAATGATCTTGGATTGGTACTTGAACTTAAGAGCGTTGATGTTAGCTTGAAAGTATGTAGTTGGATTGAATGTAATGGAATGTCGTCGAATTATATAGAAAGGAGTTATTAATGTTAGATGCGTTTGGGATCGATTATTGACGTTGTTATTATGTTTGTTGGTATTGTTGTTGAAGATTTAGCCGAGTTAAATTCTCGGGGATGTTAAATTTATAGGGGAAATGCTGTCCAAATTTCTGTAGATTAAATGGTGGTTTGGAGTTGAACTCTCCGATGATTATGGCTAATGGTTGATACCTAATGACATTATTGTAGATCGTGAGAAGTCGAGACGTAAGTTTGGACTAGCTTAGGAAGCGGACAAGGTATGTAAGCTCAACCTTTCTTTCTTTTGGCATGTCTTAGTTGAAAGTAAGTTATGACACGTATCTCGAGGTAACTCTATTCGTGATCCGAGCATGTTTATGATTCTTATTGGTTTCTTGATATTCGTATTCTTAATATGGTTAAATCATGGTCCTTATGTCATTTGTATAATTAAATTTCAAAAGGTGCATAAAGGTTTTGTTTCCAAAAGAGTTTTGTTCCTAAACGATTCCGAAACTATGAACGTCCGTAACTTTCACAGAAAGGCTCGGATCGCTTCGATTTGTTCGTAGAAAGTTCTAAAGTGAATAAGGTTCGTAACCTTCCGAGGCGGACTCGGATTGGTTTGGCATATGAATATGATCCCTACGGTTTTGTTAATACGTTTATTATATATGCTATGTTTCCGAATAACGTCCGAAAGATATTTGATATAACTATTGTCCGATTTTCAAATGACATTCCGTTTAGACTACTTCATTGAGTCTGTGAGTATGATTTTATGTGCATATGGTTTCTCACTACTCTGCTCGTGCAAGCTCAATATGTCTTTCACCGAGTCCCGGGCTGGGTACGTATTCGTGCAACTTCCCTGCATTGTTCACCGAGTCCCTCACTAGAGGGCCGGGTACGGTATATATATATGTATCTATGCATGCATACATTATTATGATATGATTTTACTCACCAAGTCCCTCCGTAGAGGGCCGGGTACGGTATATATGTACGATGATATGATTACATGATTATGATATGATTTTACTTACCGATACATGTATATGCATGATAAATGTTTTTAAAGGTAAGTTTTATGATTTTTCTGGTTATTGCACTTGTTCCGGTAATTCCTATTTCGATTATGACCCTGTTTTCTGTATTCCATGCTTTACATACTCAGTACATATTCCGTATCGACCCTTTCTTCGGGGCTGCATTTCATGCCGCGCAGGTACACCCAGATGAGCTGAAGATATTAGTAGAAGATGTTCTAGCTGGATTGGCGAGCTCCAGTTCCTCCGGAGCGCTGCCGAGTCAGAGCATTATGTTGTGACAGTTTGTTCTATGTTAGAGACTTTGCAGACAGTGTCGACAGTGTCGTGGGTATAAGATGTCAGTTATGTAAACGGCTATGTAAGCCGATGTGATATTACGCATTGTATTATAAGTTCTACATGTTTTTATATATATATATTCTTTGATTCAAGAAAGGTTAAGAGGCATATTATAAAAAAATTTCGTTATGTATTTGTGTCATGATAAAGCCGGCGTGATTATGAGTATTAGGTATCGGCGGGTTCGCTCGGCCCCAAATAAGGGTCGGGTGCCCATCACCCCGAACGTAATGGGTGTGACAAATTGGTATCGAGGTCCTAGGGGTTGTCGCAGTAGCGTGTACGGCAGAGTCTCCGTTTATGGTGTGAAGCACGCCACATTTATAAACGAGGAGGCTACGGGGCATCTAGGGTGGTTACTCTTCTTTGATATCTTAGATCGTGCCGTAAAGCCAAGTTATAGGAAATGAGATTCCCGACACTGACCTTTGACTTCAGCAGAGAAATGGCATTGACGGAAGAAAGCGATTAACGATATTGGAGGCTACGAAGTACGCAGGTAAGCAAAGGTATGCAAGACATATATCAGGTAAGATATCGAAGTACGATTGAAATACACGTTGAAGACCGAAAGGGAAAGTAAACAAGAAAGAGTAACAGATGTCGATTGAATTGGGCATACGAGGTATGTTCATTATTTTTGTACTGTTGATGATATTGGGAGCCCTGTGAGGCTGTGATATGATGCGATATGCGTATATATATGTTGGCCCTGTGAGGCATTGTTGGTATTTCCTGCGTGCAGGTTTTGAGATAGTAACAATGTCACGACCCAACCCCGTAAGCCGTGACTTGTGTCTGAATTGGACATTCATACGTACCTGACACTCGGAACTAGCATACTAACTTGCTTAATCATAGATAATCACATATAGTCTCAGATTAGCGCATAATAATCAATAGGTGTCACAAAAGCCGTCGAGGCTGTCATAATGTGCAGAATCCCAAAATATGTACAGAGGCTAGCCGACTAGGCTGCCGCGGCGGGTAGACCGCCCAAAACGTATATCACCAATATACATAACTGTACAAACACAGCCATAACCCACATACATGTCTACAGACCTCTAATCAGAGCAACAGAACCATATGACGGGACAGGGCCCCGCCGTACCCGTGAACAAACATATATATACGAATAACGATATACGTACCCAAAAGTGTAGGCTCGGATCAAGGGAGCTCTCGAACAATGGACGTCCTAGGCTGACGAATCACCAGAATGTACACCTGTACCTGCGCGGCATGAAACGCAACCCCCGAAGAAAGGGGGTCAGTACGGAATATGTACTGAGTGTGCGAAGCAAGAAAATATAATAACCGGATCATAATCGAACAGAAGGTACAGAAAATAAGTACAATATGCAAAATGTTAAAACATTTAGTTTAAAAACATAAATCATGCATGGGCTCTTAGAACGATGGTCGCCCGCCCGTCGATGGCGCCATACCACATCATACTCCAGAAGATTTCAGATCTCCGACACCCGACATATCATATCACATCATAATGCCATAACACCCCCTAGCGCCAAATATACACGGTACCCGGCCAAAGGGGACACGGCGTACCGGAGCACATCATACTCCGGAATATATCAAAGTGCGCACGAACATAACCGGCCCGGGACTCGGCGAAGGATACAACGGAATGCACGAGCAGAGTCGTGAGCAATCATATGCATAAAAATCATAATCATAAACTCATTAAATAAATAAGGAATCCATACTCGGAAGTTAAGGTAGAAGTAGTACTATGTCTTTCCCAAAAGTCACTAAGGACAACCATAGAAAAGTCGCGGGACCCACGGACGGGTGCCAACCCCATCCGAGCCCGCTTATTGGGATTAGGGGATGTTATACCTTGTGGAATCCTCTACGAAAGTTTCGTGGCGATCCGAGCTCGTCTACAAAAGTTATGAGCGTTCGTAGTTTCGGAGTCTTTTAAAGGCAAAATTCTTTACAAAACTTTTGAACTTCAACCAAATGAAAACATAAGGACTTTAGTTAGGTTACATTAAAGGAGTAAATTTTTGGAAGCGAATAAGATGCGTATATGAGCTCGGATCTCGAGAGTGGAGTCACCCGAGGCTCGTATCACAACCTAATTAACACTAGGACATGCCAAAAGAAGAAAAGTTAGGCTTCACATACCTCGCCCACTCTCAAACTAAGTCAAGCCTCCAGTCTCGGGCACTCCAAGATCTACATAACGCCAATATACCGAACATTAGCTATAATCAATTAGGCATTCAATTCCAAACGAACACCAAATTCTACAGAAATTTGGGCAGCATTTCCTCTATAAATACACCAACCCCGAGATTTCAACTCGGCCAATTTCATCAACAACAATACCAACGACCATTCTAGAATACTTTAAATAGTTCGCACAACATTCCAAATGGCCAAACCAACATACTACATTACCCAAAACTTTCCAATTCTATAGGAACCACAACGACACATTTCTTTCTTCAAAATTCACATACTACACCAACAAACCACACTTTAATAACATTATTCTCACAATTTCAAGAAATTACATTAAGGCCACATTAATTCTCAAATCAGCCCACACGATTTTAATCTTCAACTTGGATCATATCACTTCCATTATCAACATAGAATCTACACAACAACGACAACCAACACTCTAAATAGAATTACTTCATTCTTGACATACACATCACATATATACACGGTTTCAACACACTATATACATACGGCCACACATTATGTTCCAAAGTCCATAATTTTCATCCCACTTCTACACACTACAACAACATACAAACATGCTAACTACCATTAATTCATTTCTCCAATACAACAACACACACACACGGTCCAACACCCTTCTACACGGCTCAAACTCAACATCCATGTTTTCATGATTTTTGTTCATTTCCACATATTATAACCTCCATAAACCATTTATAACATATAAAAGAGAAGATTGAAACATACCTTCTTCACTTGGTTCTCCAACTTAACTAGGGCTTGTTTTTTAACTAATTGTTGTTCTTGCTACTCCAACAACCCCTCCATGTTGTTATTCACCTTCTAAGAAGTAGAATTGCTAGAGGAAATTATTTTTTTGATCACTTTTTCTTGAGCTTGCTTCTCCCTCTTCTTGGCCGAATGGCCCTTCAAGTTTGCTCTCAAACTTTCTTGAAATTTCTAGAGGTAAGAGTGATGAAGTATGAGATAATTGTCATCTTAATCCACTTATATAAAACATCCATGTGGCCATGGCCCACACCCTAGGTGGCCGGCCACAAATTTTTAACTTTCCAAAAATTAACTTTTGGCCCCCAAATTTTTCATGAGATGTTTAACTTTCCATAGTCCACTTTTAACCCCAAATTCCATAATATCTCATGCCAATGAAATCGTGGGCAACTCATGCCTTGAAATAAATCATGGTTAAAAATCTCTACTTCGTATCCCGGAATCCTCTTGTCCTTAACTTTTCGCAATTAGCCCGGAATGTCTCGACGTACAAAATACGGGCTATAACAAACAATTACAGAGGAAACTCTGCTGAAATTTTTCCAGAAATAAAGTGAAAATGAGATATAGGTTTGTAATATGTCTTGGAAGGTCGTGCCAATAGCAACAAAAAAAAAATTGACCAAGCTACGAGTACGGTCGACACCGAGAAAGAAGCTAATTATTGAATTGGGGATAATAATTATAAGGTCGATGTTGATATGGTACAGAGAAACTGAAAAGGGCTTATGACACTAAGAGATGATTTAGAGAAGACTGGCAAATCTCGATAGAGAGTTATTTAAGGTACCGATTGAGTTGATAAGCAGGGACGAATTATGACGAACTTATAGTAAAAGAGGTAATAGTATGATTAAGGCGAGAGTACGGTGGAGAAGAATTGCGATGAATATGAATGTATCGATAAGACAGTTTGAGAAACGTTAAGGGTAACGTTGGTCAGAAAGGATTAAGAAGCGCTACAATATAGGATTGGCTACGAGTAAGAAATAGTGAAGATCGTTATGGAAATAAGTAAAGCCTAGTAAGAAAGTGGCCAAAACTACGATGTAGTCTATGTAGTTAGAATATAAAGGCAAGTGTGAAACGGGGAAGTGAGCTATAGAACGAATAAGCGAAGCTTATCAAGTTCTGTAGGGGAAGTTTGGAATGAGGGTTATACGACAACGGGAATATCAGCGAGTGCAAGAAAAGAAAGGGTAACTGGAAGAAGGAAATAAGAAAGGAGTGAGACAACGGCATAGTAATAGACCATGACACGTGTAGTTAAGGATCCAGGTGCCAGAAGTGACGGGACGGTAAAAGACTCGGATATAGAAAGGGCGAAGACGAGGTAAAATGAGAACGGAATCCAGAGGGCGGTGACCGAGTAGTTATAAGTAACGGCGATCGAGGTGTATTCCTCATCGTTGGGAATCTGGGAGTTTATGATGGAAATGTAGTCATATCTAGAGGTAAAGAGTGAATATTGAGAGGTGGAAAGGGTTAAAACAGTAACGGTGGAGTCGGGAAAGTAAGAGGCCCCTCTAAATCGAAGGGAAACGCGTTATGAAAACGTTTCGAAATCCGTTAAGCCTTCGACTTGCTCCAGATTACATGATAAAGGTCATGCGGTGAAACGGACGCGATTATATTTGCATTAAAGCATCGTATTTCATCGGAGTTCCAAAGTTAAGCGTGCTGAAGCGAGAGAAATTCTAGGATGGGTGACCCCCTGGGAAGTTTTCTGAAAGTTCTATAAATTCAGACGCAAGAAGTAAATGAGAAGCTAGGGTGACTTAAGGACAAATTAAGAGTCTGAGGAGTGGGCAGAAATCTTAAGAGGTCGCGCAGAACGAGGCGAATTAGACCGATAAAGAGGAAAAAGGTACATCACAGCTCTAGAATTAGGGTGAGTTAGAATAGTGTTTGAAGTTATCTTGTAAGCAAGATAGCAGATATTATATGTGTACATAGGTATGCATAAGATATCCTGTACATGGCTAGACCAAGGGACATGTGTATTCCGGCGACCAACGTGGCGGTATATGGAAGACATTAATTGGACAAGGTAACGAAGTTCAAGTGAGAAGAAAAATATAAGTGGCACGAATGTTATAAGGCAAGTGGATGCTGTTTTCATCACAGGTTAAACTCGGAAAGTCCTAACACAATGATATTCGGAAAAGAAAGAAAGTAAGTAAACGAACGGTAATGGGAGCCAAAATGTCGGAATAAAAGCGCCGCCTAATTAATAATGGAAATACGAATGTAGGGCGGAGTATAATCGGGTAATGGCATAAGTACACCCCTAAAGGGGGGAAGCGAGGGAGAGAGATGTAAGTGTAAGACGAAGACAATCAATACTACAGTGTCCGGGATGCAGATGCTTGGGCCGTAGGTAAAGTTCTTTGCGGAGACAAGTTGGTAAGATCTAAAAGCCAGCAATAGAAGGGTAGAAGTTAGGATGGTGGTTGACATAGTGCACAAAATTAATTGTGGAGATCTTAAAGGATATGATATTGGAAAGTGGGCGCTTAAAAAGAGAAAATACGATGAGGAAAGGTAACGAGTAACTTACGAAGACATTGTGAAGAATAACAGGTAGTAGATTAAAGGCTAAGACGTTTAAACCACGTACGGGCAACAAGGTTGTTATATACATATATATATATATACGCGGTAATGATACTGTGATTAGGGACCGTAAGTGGAGAAAAAGAAAATAATGATGGAAAACCTCCTATAGTAGAAAGTGAGAGCATCAAAGGAGTGAGTAAAATCAAGAGAGAAGAATCGGTGACGGATATATTGCGATCGATCGAATGTTACGGACGGAAGGAATGGATAGTACGTAAGGATCCCTAACCGTGACGCACGAAGTAGGAGAAGGAAAGACACATATGCGAGCGAACGTACGGGGTACTAATACGGACCATGTTTATAAGATGGGATACAAGATATACAAGTCGTATACATATACCCGAGGGTTGGTTATGTCACCTATGAATATTTATATGCGGACATATGGGATGAGACCAAGTGAATATATAATGAGAAAAGTTTGGATTAACGGTAAGGACAATATGGTTACGAGATCCCTTTAGGTTTAACTTCGCTCGTCTAATCTTGCATTAAGGAAAGATGTAAAGATGACTTAAGCTAGATTACCGAAGTAGACTAGGTAGTGAGGACAACAAGGCATGGCTTACGGTCGAACCAAAGATCTATCCGATACCGGCTGTAAGGTAAGAGAGGCGAAGGCAAGTAAAACATAAGGACTAATGAAGCCACGCCAAGGTATTGTGGGCTAGTTTGAGGCACCTCTACGTATACATATTTTCAACATAAGTAAGGATCGCAACATCATTTTCCGTGATTATAAGACATAACAACAAACATGTCAAGCAAAACAATTCATCCAAGATTTCCCATAGCAAAGGGACACAATTCATTCAACTTTCATTTCCAATATAAATTTCATAACATCCACTAGAGACAACATAGAAGAGTTTGAATTAAAGATAAAGAAACCTTACTCCAGCATAGACAACATAAATTCAACTCACCAGATAATGTACACTAGAATGTTACAAGTTGAGTAAAGAGGTTATAAGACTTACGATTTAAGCAAGATGGTCTTTAACTAGTTCGGTCACTAAATAATTATTTTTGGATCAAGGGAGGGTGAATTTACATGGCCCTTTTGAATTCTTTTAGACTTGTACCTTGAAGCTTCTAGTGAATAAATGATCCTTTAATGAATAATTTGGCAAAGCTTGGGCCTAAGTTGGAGCGGCTTAATCTCTTATTTTTTTTTGAGGAAGGTTATTATAATGAGACCAAGTGAATATATAATGAGAAAAGTTTGGATTCCAATATGGTTACGAGATCCCGAGCTAGATTACCGAAGTAGACTAGGTCAAGGACAACGAGGCATGGAAGGTTATTATATGTACACGGACTTCATCACTACTTGACAACCGACTCCAAAAAGACAAGAGACTAAGAGCAAAAGGTAAAGTGACAATTAAAGTCTTTCAAAGGAATCGAGAAAAAGTTGAACCCGAGATATATATTAGGCTTGGCTATATGGTACATAAGGCGAGAAGGTTGCGTGTTAAATACGTAGTTTCCGTTGAGGCACCGTGGCGGGATGATAACAGAAAGGAAATGACTTGCGAACCTGAGGAGGAGATGAAAGAAAAATATGATTGGTTGGAGAGATTGCACGTTATGGTAGTAAAGGAAACCCGAGATCCTTAAGACCCTATGCGACTAGTTGAACATTCGAGGACGAATGTTCTAAAGGGGGGAAGGATGTTATATCCCGTATTTTGTACGTCGGGATATTCCGAGCCAAGTGTGAAAAGTTAAGAATAAGACTATTTTCCGATTTTGTTTTAAGGCATAAGTCGCTTATGATTTCATTGGATGGAAATATTAAGGAAAATTTGGGGTTAAAATTGCAATTATGAAAACTAATATTTCATGAAATATGGGGGCCAAAAGTGAAGTTTTGGAAACTTGGAATTTCATGAAAAAAAATAGCATATGGCCGTGTGGCACATGTGGGCCATGGGCCATATGTGATAATTATATAAGGAAGCATAAGATGATAATTAAATCATCTTCATCATTTGCACACCTAGAAAGTTCAAGAAATATGGAGGAGAAAAAAATGAGGCCATTCGGCCATGCTTGAAAACCGAGGGAGAGAGAGAGAGCCAAGAGATATTGATCATGAAAAATTCTTTTCTCCTAGCTTTTCTACTAATTGAAAGGCCCTCGTTAACGTGGAGTAGTTGGTAGAGCAAGCAAAGCGCTCGTTTTGCGGAATATAGTTCTAGCCGAGGGAGCACTACGTGGAAAAAGGTATGGTTCAATCTTATTTTTCATGTCTTATGGATGATTTGTACATGTTGTAGTATGTAGAACGAATGAAAATCATGAAATTGGGGTGTTGTTGTTGTGGCCGTGAATGTGCCATGTGTTGTAGGAATGATGAATTAATGTTAATTAGTATTTTGGTTGTTGTTATGTATTCTATGATGAGAATGGAGGTTCAATGACTTAAGTGGAAGTTGGGCCGTGTATTGTATTGTAGCCGTGGGTATGTGATGTTACGTAGAAGTGAAGAACTAAATTTATTTAGTATGTTTGGATTGTTGTGTTGTGGATTCTATAGTGCTAATGAAAGTTTAATGGTTCAAAGTGAAGTTATAGTGGTTTGCGGCTTTTATGGAATTTTATATAGTTTCTTGAATTTATGAAAATGAAGTTGTAAACGCATGTATTGTTGACATAATTTATGAATGTGGAAGAAAGAAAGGTGTTGGTAATGTTCTTGTTGAATTGGAATGGTTTCGGGTGATAAGCATGTATTGGATTGGCTTGTTTGATCATTGAGCGGATTGTTTGAAATGTTCTTGAATCTTAATTAAATGATCTTGGATTGGTACTTGAACTTAAGAGCGTTGATGTTAGCTTGAAAGTATGTAGTTGGATTGAATGTAATGGAATGTCGTCGAATTATATAGAAAGGAGTTATTAATGTTAGAATGCATTTGGGATTGATTATTGACGTTGTTATTATGTTTGTTGGTATTGTTGTTGAAGATTTAGCCGAGTTAAATTCTCGGGGATGTTGAATTTATAGGGGAAATGCTTTGTCCAAATTTCAAAAGTAGATTAAATGGTGGTTTGGAGTTGAACTCTCTCATGATTATGGCTAATGGTTGATACCTAATGACATTATTGTAGATCGTGAGAAGTCGAGACGTAAGTTTGGACTAGCTTAGGAAGCGGACAAGGTATGTAAGCTCAACCTTTCTTTCTTTTGGCATGTCTTAGTTGAAAGTAAGTTATGACACGTATCTCGAGGTAACTCTATTCTGGTGATCCGAGCATGTTTATGATTCTTATTGGTTTCTTGATATTCGTATTCTTAATATGGTTAAATCATGGTCCTTATGTCATTTGTATAATTAAATTTCAAAAGGTGCATAAAGGTTTTGTTTCCAAAAGAGTTTTGTTCCTAAACGATTCCGAAACTACGAACGTCCGTAACTTTCACAGAAAGGCTCGGATTGCTTCGATTTGTTCGTAGAAAGTTCTAAAGTGAATAAGGTTCGTAACCTTCCGAGGCGGACTCGGATTGGTTTGGCATATGACTATGATCCCTACGGTTTTGTTAATACGTTTATGATATATGCTATGTTTCCAAATAACGTCCGAAAGATATTTGATATAACTATTGTCCGATTTTCAAATGACATTCCGTTTAGACTACTTCATTGAGTCTGTGAGTATGATTTTATGTGCATATGGTTTCTCACTACTCTGCTCGTGCAAGCTCAATATGTCTTTCACCGAGTCCCGGGCCGGGTACATATTCGTGCAACTTCCCTGCATTGTTCACCGAGTCCCTCACTAGAGGGTCGGGTACGCTATATATATATATATATATATATATATATATATATATATATATATATATGATGATATGATGATGTGATGAGATGGGGATGGCGGCCAGGATGGCATACCGAGTCCCTTGCTAGCGGGGCCGGGACACGCTATTCACCGAGTCCCTCACTAGAGGGCCGGGTACGGTATATATATATGTATCTATGCATGCATACATGATTATGATATGATTTTACTCACCGAGTCCCTCCCTAGAGGGCCGGGTACGGTATATATGTACGATGATATGATGACATGATTATGATATGATTTTACTTACCGATACATGTATATGCATGATAAATGTTTTAAAAGGCAAGTTTTATGATTTTTCTGGTTATTGCACTTGTTCTGGTTATTCCTATTTCGATTATGACCCTGTTTTCTGTATTTCATGCTTTACATACTCAGTACATATTCCGTACCGACCCCCTTTCTTCGGGGGCTACGTTTCATGCCGCGCAGGTACACCCAGATGAGCTGAAGATATTAGTAGAAGATGTTCTAGCTGGATTGGCGAGCTCCAGTTCCTCCGGAGCGCTGCCGAGTCAGAGCATTATGTTGTGACAGTTTGTTCTATGTTAGAGACTTTGCAGACAGTGTCGTGGGTATAAGATGTCGGTTATGTAAACGGCTATGTAAGCCGATGTGATATTACGCATTGTATTATAAGTTCTACATGTTTTTATATGTTACAGATGTTCTTTGATTTGAGAAAGGTAAAGAGGCATGTTACTCTTCGAAAAAATTTCGTTATGTATTTGTGTCATGATTTGAAAGCCAGCGTGATTATGAGTATTAGGTGAGTCAGCGGGTTCACTCGGCCCCAAATAAGGGTCGGGTGCCCATCACACCCGAACAGAAATTACGGTGTGACAGATGACTTGGGAAGCCAAGGAAGATATGAAGTCTTGATATCCTCATTTTTTTTATGATCCCATAGCAAGCTCAGGCTTCTATACCATCATCTTCAGGTATGCATTATATTGTCAATTAATTTTCTTGGTCATGTGGGACCATTGTTGTTATCGCCCTGTATGGCATTGCACTATGTTGTTGGGGTGTATGGAAGGTTGGTAGTAATATGATTACAGGGGAGACTCTATTAGAATTTCTGTAGACTTCTAAAGGTTTAACATTCGAGGACGAATGTTTCTAAAGGAGGAAGGATGTTACACCTAGTACTTTTGTACGTTGAGTTTCTTCGTGAGTTGGTTGTTATGGATTTAGAGAGCGAAATATTTTTGAGGTTTTATAAGATTAAGCGTGTTCATCTTGAGTATACGAGGGTTTAAGTTCATGCTTAGTATGTGTTGGAAGGATTAGAGGTTAAACGAATCGACGAGAATGCGTTTCGACGAAAGTTGGAATTTACCGTTGGATTTACAGACTGTATATCTGGTTTGATCCCCACCATATTTTAATAACAGTGGGGGTGAGAAATTGTTGGTAATTTACGGTCCAATTATACGGACCGTTTATTATTTACAGTCCGTATAATGGGACCGTAAATTTAAGTTGGTGGCAGCCCTTTTTAGTATATAATTCGTACTATCCTCATTTTCTTCATTTCCCCAGACCCCTAACACTTCTACAAACCCTCTCCAACATATGTAATCAACCCCCAAGTGAAGTTAACGAATTAAAGTGAGAATTAAGTGCCAAAAGTTTTCGAAGTGTTGTTGAAGCTTGTTTCTCCTCTTTGTAGTAGCTTTAGAGGATACTTCAAGGTGAAGTAATCTTGGAATTGTTGTGTTCTTGAGTCCCTGAGGTAATAATTCGTCTTATTTCCATGTTTATGAGTTTATGTGATGGTTATACTAGGTTTGGAGGAAAAGAAGTTGGCGGGAATGTTCAAATATGAATTTGAGTTTATGTTGAGTTGTAATATGTTTTTAGCTAAATTCTTGTTGTATGGATAGTATTTGATGTTGAGATTGTGTTGAGGTTGTTATACTTGGTGTATTTGGAAGAAGAAGGTGTATAGGTGTCGTATACGAAGAGTATATCTGTCATGCCCCATAACCCACCCTAGACGTGATCGGCATCCGCCGTCATGAACAACATCGGAAGAACCTAAAAGATGCAATAATAACATTTGAACCCGCCAGGTTCAATAATCATCTCCAACAGTTTATAAAATAAATTCAAGCGAATCATGAGATATGAATTAAATCAACGAAAGTCTCTAATATTATAAAAATAAATTAAACGTATCACATGCCCAATAGTTAAACAACTCGACAACTACCCAGGAAAATGTAAACAATGCAAAAATAGTTCTGAAAATCATGTGAAAACAATGTAAAAATAGTTATTCAACTGGTGTATCTCAGTAAGCACTATCAAAACCGATTAAGAAGCCTCTTGTCAAGTTACAACTTTCAAATATTCCTTTCAGATTTATCATGATTATCAACAACAATTCTTTGAAAGAATAAGAATATCACACATGCCAGTACAGGCCCAAGAATCAATCACATCAAAGGGATGACCATAGAGGTTCCCTAAACACAGCGCACCACACCGGAATATGTAATTCTCGGTGGCTATCCTTCCTCCCGATGTCACGACCCAACCTGAGGCCCGCGACGAGCACCCGGTGCTAGCCCACCCGGCACCCCTTAACATACTTATACATCACATTCTAGGTAAGCCACATAATTATATCACACTTTTCAGTCATCATCATTCTAATCTCATCGGGCAACAAAATATCTATATCATCAATAACATCTATGCCCACATAAATGTACATACGCCGACAAGGCGATCAAAACAACCTCCCAAATATAGGCCGACAAGGCCGAACATATCTAACCATATACATAATGTCTACGAGCCTCTAAGAAGGGTACATCATACCGTAACACATGGGCGGGACAGGACCCCGCCGTGCCCATAAATATATATACACAAAAGAATCTATACCAAAAGCTGTAGCTCCGAATGAAGTGGAGCTCTGCTATGTAGTCCCTGGGATAATGCAGCTATGAATCAAATCTGTCTCCCTGGCCACCTGCGGGCATGACGCATCGTCCACAAACAAAAGGACGTCAGTACGAAGAATGTACTGAGTATGTAAAGCATGATCAATATCAATATAACAGCATAATAGTCAACATATGAAATAACATAGGATGGGAGATAATAGTATCATCATCGTAGCACTTACTTGCTTTTCCACAGGGACGTTCCATTTCTATCGCGTACTCACGTACATACATTCATATCCGTACTTACTTATCTTTCGTATCAATTTTCGTATTCGTAATCATATTTCCTTTCATACTCATGCTCATATGGGCGTCATACATATAGCTTATTCGTACTCATATAGATGTCATACATATAGCTTATTCGTACTCATATAGATGTCATGTGCATAGCTTAGTATATAGCATACCCGACCACGAAGGTTCGGTGTTTCACGTACCTGGCCCTACCAAGGCTCAGTGTTATTCGTACCCAACTGCAGTGGTGTGCGCGCATCGTTATATAGATATACATGTTCATTATACTCTACCCGGCCATATAAGCTCGGTGTTCACAATAGCCTCTCATGGGCACACATACATATATACATATACATATACATATTTATCATATTCTACCCGGCCACATAAGCTCGGGGTTCACAATAGCCTCTCATGGGCATACATACACACTAGCTCATATCTACCCTTAATCTTGTTACTATCGTCATTCATTACTTTCTATCCTTAGAGTACTACTCGTCATATAAGGAACTTAGTACAATCATGTCATTTGAGCGTCATTAGCTTAATAGCTTCTCAAGCTAGGATCATTGGAGAGTATCTTGAACTCATAAGAGGATGAACAATTGGCCCAAGAACCATGCCTTATGAAAGAAGGGTTAGCCTTACATACCTTTCGTGCAACTATTCTATCACTTGAGCGTTCTTCTTCAAAGCTCACGTTCTACCTTCATTGAAGTGCATACTCATATTAGATGATGGATAGCATCGAGCATTTATGACTAATTCTAGAGAAAATCGGACAGCATCTCCTTTATTTATACGACTTCCCTCGTATTACACATCAACTCCCAAGCATCAATAACAACATTCACAATATCATCACAATAGCCTTTAGTCATCTACATTACCCTTACTTCACAATTCGCTTCAATTTTCCATATTCATAGTCATAACTCAACAATACGTTCATTCACATACAATGTCGATTTCCATACTCTCAATATCATTTATAACATGATTATATTCATAAAGCATCAAGAATCATAACTCGTTCCACACATTTACTCAAAAGTGACACTATTCACCCATTCATGACCCATTTCTTATATTCCTATGTAATCCAAGTGTTTCATCTTCCAAATACTTTAAACAACATGGAAACATCATAAAACTTACCTTAGATGGCGTTGGATTGAACCTCGGGTGCAAATATCTCACTTGAGCAAAACCCTAGATTTTCCCTCACTTGGATTCTTGCTTTGGATGAACTTTAATGGGTTTCTTATACTTGATTCACTTGGTTTGATGAAGTTGAACACTAATTCTCTTGAAAACTTATGGGAGAAATGTGGAGAGATGTTTTAGAGAGAAGGGGAGTGAGATATGAAAATGAAATGAAATAAAACTTGAACCCTCATTAAATACTCAAATCTGTCCCGACTCGGATATACGGACCAACATACGGTCCGTATAATTTTCACGGACCGTATCTCTGGACCGTATATTTGGTCCAGTGATGCATGCCATTCTGGGCTGAACCTACGGCTGGACATACGGTCCGTGTATTTTATACGGCCAGTATGTCTGGTCGTATAATGCCCAGGGTTTCCGATCTTGTTTTCGTCGACTCGTTTGATCTCCAATCCTTATGGAACCTTCTTGGCACTTGTCTAACACCTCAATACCAATCTAAGGGACGTTATAACTCTTCTTCATAATCTCTTTAAGTCACCATTAACTCGTTACTCATAGATCCTTTCCGATACATATCGCATACATGGCCTTCTCTTGGCAACCTTTCTCGTCTAACATCGAATATCTTTGAAATCTTTCTTAAGGTCATCATAACTCTACTTCTTACTTATCGAGACACCATATACTTCGTGCTCTTCATTAGCCTATTCACTGTGCATCAACGAAAATTTTTCCGAGGTGTAACATTCTTCCCCCTTAAGAACATTCGTCCTCGAATGTTAAGCACTCGGGGATTCTACAAAAATTTTGCCAGAGTTTCCCCTATAATATGGCAATACCATCCTATCACAACAACCCATAATATCAATGCCTCACAAGACCACAACATAACAGCAATATAATTTGGCCACACACGACCCAAATACATAAAAGGAAAACATACATACCTTATGATCTTGACGTCTCATCTTGGCCCTCTTCTAGGGGCTGAAATAGGTGCGGATACTTGGATTTCATGCTTTCTTCCGCTTCCCATGTCATTTCTTCTCGATTATCATTTCTCCACAAAACTTTAATTGAGGCCACTTCTTTGTTTCTAAGCCTCCGTACTTGCCTATCTAATATGGCAATGGGTTTTTCATCATAAGCTAACTTTTCTGTTACTTGAACATCATTTAATGGGACGATCCTAGTAGGATCTCCAATACATTTACGTAGCATCGAGACATGGAAAACTGGATGGACTGACTCTAAATCAGGAGGTAGATCTAATTCATAAGCTACTTTGCCCACTTTGCGCACAATTTCATAAGGCCCAATATACCGGGGACTAAGCTTCCCCTTTTTGCCAAATCTCATAACGCCTTTCATTGGCGACACTTTCAAGAATACCCAATCTTTGACTTGGAACTCTAGGTTCCTTCGACGATTATCCGCATAGGACTTTTGACGACTTTGGGCCGCTAACAACCGATCTTGTATAAGCTTGACTTTCTCTATGGCTTGTTGGACCAAATCCGGCCCTATCAATTTAGCCTCTCCTGTTTCAAACCACCCAATTGGGGATCTACACTTTCGCCCATATAAGGCTTCATACGGTGCCATTTGAATGCTAGAATGATAGCTATTATTGTAAGCAAATTCAATGAGTGGCAAATGATCATCCCAATTTCCTCCAAAATCTATCATACATGCTCGTAACATATCCTCAAGAGTCTGAATGGTACGTTCAAACTTGTCCATCGTGATCTCCGTGGATGAAATGTCGTGCTAAGGCTCACATGAGTCCCCAAACCCTCTTGGAAGGACTTCCGAAAATTAGCCGTAAACTGAGTGCCTCTATCGGAGATAATAGATACCGGAACACCATGAAGTCGCACTATCTCTTTAACATAGAGCCTTGCATAATCTTCTCGCTACATACGTCGTTCGACTGGCAAGAAATGAGCTGACTTGGTGAGTCTATCCACAATCACCCATATGGAATCATACTTACGTCGAGAACGGGGTAAACCTGTAATAAAGTCCATGTTAATCACTTCCCACTTCCAAGTTGGGATTTCTATAGCTTGCAACAATCCGCCCGCTTTTGGTGCTCTATTTTCACTTGTTGACAATTGGGACATTGAGCTACAAATTCTGCTATATCTTTCTTCATCCCATTCCACCAATACATGGATTTAAGATCATTATACATTTTCGTTGCTCCGGGGTGGATAGAATAACGGGAACAATGAGCTTCTCTCAATATTTGGTGGCGTAGACCTGCCACATTAGGAACACATAACCTGCCTCGACATCGGAGAACTCCATCTCCTGTAATCTCAAATGATGACTCCTCTTTCTAAGGAGTGTATCTCTGTACTGCACTAGCATGGGATCTTCGTATTGTCGCTCTTTCACTTCCACTACTAGCGACGAAACCGCCGAATTCGAATGGTGGTTCCCCCTACTCGAGTCCACTACTCGAACTCCTAGGCTAGCTAGCTGCTGGAGCTCACGAGTCATTTCTCATTTTTCTGATTGTACATCACATAAACTTCCCATAGATCTGCGGCTAAGAGCGTCAGCCACAACATTTGCCTTTCCGGGGTGATATAGAATATCAACATCATAATCTTTTAACAATTCTAACCATCGTCGTTGCCGCAAATTCAACTCTTTTTGCTTGAAGATATACTGAAGGCTCTTGTGATCTGTATAAATGTCTACATGAACACCATATAAATAATGTCTCCATATCTTTAATGCATGGATCACTGCAGCCAATTCAAGATCATGGGTTGGATAATTCTTTTCATGTTTTCTTAATTGCCTTGAAGCATATGCAATCACCTTGCCATGTTGCATCAACACACAGCCTAACCCAACGCCTGAAGCATCGCAATAAACAACATAACCTTCCAGTCCCTGTGGAAGTGTCGGGACCGGCGCGGTCAATCTATCTTTTAGCTCTTGGAAACCATGCTCACAAGCATCTGTCCATTGAAACTTAGCTGATTTCTGGGTCAGCTTTGTAAGTGGTGCAGAAATAGAAGAAAAACCTTCAACAAATCTTTTGTAATATCCTGCTAAGCCCAGAAAGCTACGTACCTCCGTAGGAGTTGTAGGCCTTGGCCAAGTCTTTACGGCCTCTATCTTTTGGCTATCTACCCGAATTCCCTCGGCCGAAACAATGTGTCCAAGAAATGTCACTGAGTTCAACCAGAACTCGCACTTAGAAAATTTTGCGAACAACTCTCGAGTCTGAAGGATTCGAAGGACAGTACGCAAATGATCCGCATGTTCTGCCTCGGATCTAGAATACACCAAGATGTCATCGATGAACACAATCACGAACAAATCTAGAAAGGGCCTGAACACATCATTCATTAAATCCATAAACACTGCCGGTGCATTAGTTAGCCCAAATGACATTACCCGAAACTCAAAATGGCCATATCTTGTTCTGAAAGCTGTCTTAGGGATATCTTTCTCCCTAACTCTCACTTGATGATACCCGGATCTCAAATCTATCTTGGAAAACCATTTGGCACCTTGTAGTTGATCAAATAAGTCATCAATCCTCGGAAGAGGATATTTATTCTTGATCGTCACCTTATTCAATTGTCGATAATCAATGCACATTCTCAAAGAGCCATCTTTCTTCCGGACAAACAATACGGGTGCTCCCCACGGGGATGAACTAGGCCTAATAAAGCCTTTCTCGAGCAAGTCTTTCAATTGCTCTTTCAACTCTTTCAATTCTGGGGGAGCCATTCTATAAGGAGAAATAGATATAGGCTTAGTGTCCGGCAACACATCAATAGCAAAATCAATCTCCCACTCGGGAGGAAGGCCTGGAAGCTCGTCCGGAATACATCCGAAAATTCATTCACTACGGAACCGATCGAAGAGTCGGCGGTTCAGCTTCTACATCTTGAACTCGCACTAGATGATAAATGCAACCTTTTGTAATCATTTTCCTTGCCTTTAGGTAGGAAATAAACCTACCCTTTGGTGATGCCGTATTTCCTTTCCATTCTAAAACTGGTTCTCCCGAAAATTGGAAACGAACCATTTTCATTCTACAATCGACATTGGCGTAGCAAGAAGCCAACCAATCCATGCCCATAATAACATCAAAGTCCACCATTTTTAACTCATGCAAGTCAATCATAGTACGGCGATCACAAATCACAATTACACAATTTCTATATACTCGGCTAGCTATTACCGATTCACCGACGGGTGTAGACACCTCAAAAGGTTTAATCGATTCCGGTTTGATTCTAAACCGACCCGCAATATATGGAGTAACATATGACAAGGTGGAGCCAGGATCTATCAAAGCATATACATCATGAGAAAGTACCGATAATATACCTGTGACAACATCGGGAGAAGACTCAAGATCTTGGCGTCCAGCCAAAGCATAAATACGGTGCTGATGACCGCTGGAACTGGGGGCTCTCCCCCTGCCTACCACGGCCGACTGGCGCGTGTGCAACTGGCCCCATAGGGCGCATAGATGCTGAAGATCCGGCTACTGACCCTGAAGGCTGGGTCCTACCTCTGCCACTAACTGAGGGGCAATCTCGCATAATATGGCCTGGCCGACCACATGAATAGCAACCCTCGGAGCCCAATCTGCACGGACCCCAATGTAACTTCCCACACTGGGAACATCGTGGCACGGGTGGCCTCGCCTGACCCGAATCACCTCTAAACTGAGATCCCGAAAAGCTCTGACTCGGCCCGGGATGAGTAGATCTATCAAATCTCTGGCCTGAATACCGTGGAGGCGCACTAGTCATGGAATAGCCCGAATGTCTAGAAGACTGCTGTCTATGCCCACCTCTATACTCATTCATCGGACCCGAAGATCTAGCCCTCTTGCTATGCCCTCTATCATGCTCGCTTCTTTGTTGTTGCAAACTTTCTTCTAAATTTTGAGCATGGGCTTGGATGCGTGCAATATCCATATTGTCCTGGAGGGACGCGGTCAAACATCTATCCATCAAATGTGGCCCTAGGCCTTTCACAAACCGGTGTACTCGATCACCCATATCCGCTACCATGGCCGAAGCATACCTAGCCAAGGAATTGAAGCGGAGACTATACTCTAGAGCACTCATGCTCCCTTGTCTCAAATTTAGGAACTTATCGGCTCTAGCTCGCCGAACTTCCGGAGGCAAATAATGTCGAAGAAATGCATCTACAAACTCTTGCCATACCGGGGGAGGTGCATTGGCTCCCCGTGAAGCCATCCAAACCGTGTACCAATGGACCGCAACATCCCTCAATCTATAGGACGCTAGCTCCACCGATTCGGTGTCTGAAGCATGTATCAACCGAAGCGTCCTCAACATACCATCAATAAAATTTTGAGGGTCCTCATCCGGCTTTGATCCAAAGAATTTCGGAGGGTTCAAACTAATAAAATCACGGGCTCTTGCACTAACAGCCCTATCACCTTGCCCTGAACTTGGCCTCTGAGTCTGGGCCGCAACCAATTGAGTCAGCAAATTAATGGCCTCTTTTACATCTTGGCCTGAAGCATCCGGTGGAGGAGCCGGAGGTGCTGGAGCTGGGGCTGAGGCTCCCTCACGCTCCTCTAATATAGGCACTGATCGGGAAGACTGAGATTGAGCCGCACTCGGGGACTCACTTTCTTCTACTACCGGTGGCGGTGCTCTTTCAGCCGCTTTTCTGCCACCGTCTTGCCCTTTTGGGCCGCTGAAGCCTTTCTCTTTACAGGCATTTCTGAAATACACAACATATCGTTAAGAAACAAGAAGTTCTTACATCATAGCTCTATCGCACGATTTCTTATGAAGAAAGAAGGTCATTCATTCCTAAAATGTCCGCAGCTTCTTGTTTATAAGTGTGGCGCGCAACACACCCATAACCAAGACTCTACTAGACACGGCTCGTAGACACACCCTAGGACTGAATTGCTCTGATACCACTTTTGTCACGACCCAACCTGAGGGCCGCGACGAGCACCCGGTGCTAGCCCACCCGGGCACCCCTTAACATACTTATACATCACATTCTAGGTGAGCCACATAATTATATCACACTTTTCATTCATCATCATTCTAATCTCATCGGGCAATAACATATCTATATCATCAATAACATCTATGCCCACATAAATGTATACGATCAAAATAACATCCCAAAATATAGGCCGACAAGGCCGAACACATCTAACCATATACACAATGTCTACGAGCCTCTAAGAAGGGTACATCATATCATAACACATGGGCGGGACAAGACCCCGCCGTGCCCATAAATATATATACACAAAAGAATCTATACCAAAAGTCCGTAGCTCCGAATGAAATGGAGCTCGCTATGTAGTCCCCGGGATAATACGCTATGGATCAAATCGTCTCCCCGGCCACCCGCGGCATGACGCAGCGTCCACAAACAAAAGGACGTCGTACGAAGAATGTACTGAGTATGTAAAGCATGATCAATATCAATATGGAAGCATAATAGTCAACATATGAAATAACATAAGATGGGAGATAATAGTATCATCATCGTAGCACTTACTTACTTTCCATAGGGACGTTCCATTTCTATTGCGTACTCGCGTACATACATTCATATCCTTGCTCATTACTTTCGTATCTATTTTCGTATTCGTAATCATATACTCGTCCTTTCATACTACATGGTGCTATATATATTCATATTCGTAGCATACATATACATATATTTCGTACTCATATAGATGTCATACATATAGCTTATTCGTACTCATATAGATGTCATGTACATAGCTTAGTATATAGCATACCCGACCACGAAGGTTCGGTGTTTCACGTACCTGGCCCTACCAAGGCTCAGTGTCTGTTCGTACCCAACTGCAGTGGTGTGCGCGCATCGTTATATAGATATACATGTTCATTATACTCTACCCGGCCATATAAGCTTGGTGTTCACAATAGCCTCTCATGGGCACACATACATATATACATATACATATACATATACATATTTATCATATTCTACCCGGCCACATAAGCTCGGGGTTCACAATAGCCTCTCATGGGCATACATACACACTAGCTCATATCTACCTTTAATCTTGTTACTATCGTCATTCATTACTTTCTATCCTTAGAGTACTACTCGTCATATAAGGAACTTAGTACAATCATGTCATTTGAGCGTCATTAGCTTAATAGCTTCTCAAGCTAGGATCATTGGAGAGTATCTTGAACTCATAAGAGGATGAACAATTGGCCCAAGAACCATGCCTTATGAAAGAAGGGTTAGCCTTACATACCTTTCGTGCAACTATTCTATCACTTGAGCGTTCTTCTTCAAAGCTCACGTTCTACCTTCATTGAAGTGCATACTCATATTAGATGATGGATAGCATCTAGCATTTATGACTAATTCTAGAGAAAATCGGACAAAGATCTCCTTTATTTATACGACTTCCTCGTATTATACATCAACTCCCAAGCATCAATAACAACATTCACAATATCATCACAATAGCCTTTAGTCATCTACATTACCCTTACTTCACAATTCGCTTCAATTTTCCATATTCATAGTCATAACTCAACAATACGTTCATTCACATACAATGTCGATTTCCATACTCTCAATATCATTTATAACATGATTATATTCATAAAGCATCAAGAATCATAACTCGTTCCACACATTTACTCAAAAGTGACACTATTCACCCATTCATGACCCATTTCTTATATTCCTATGTAATCCAAGTGTTTCATCTTCCAAATACTTTAAACAACATGGAAACATCATAAAACTTACCTTAGATGGCGTTGGATTGAACCTCGGGTGCAAATATCTCACTTGAGCAAAACCCTAGATTTTCCCTCACTTGGATTCTTGCTTTGGATGAACTTTAATGGGTTTCTTATACTTGATTCACTTGGTTTGATGAAGTTGAACACTAATTCTCTTGAAAACTTGTGGGAGAAATGTGGAGAGATGTTTTAGAGAGAAGGGGAGTGGGAATGGAAATGAAATAAAATGAAACTTGAACCCCTCATTAAATACATCAAATGGGTAATTATCCCGACCGGATATACGGACCAACATACGGTCCGTATAATTTTCACGGACCGTATCTCTGGACCGTATATTTGGTCCAGTGAGGCATGCCATTCTGGGCTGAACCTACGGCTGGACATACGGTCCGTGTATTTTATACGGCCAGTATGTCTGGCCGTATAATGCCCAGGGGTTCCGATCTTGTTTTCGTCGACTCGTTTGATCTCCAATCCTTATGGAACCTTCTTGGCACTTGTCTAACACCTCAATACCAATCTAAGGGATGTTATAACTCTTCTTCATAATCTCTTTAAGTCACCATTTACTCGTTACTCATAGATCCTTTCCGATACATATCGCATACATGGCCTTCTCTTGGCAACCTTTCTCGTCTAACATCGAATATCTTTGAAATCTTTCTTAAGGTCATCATCATAACTCTACTTCTTACTTATCGAAAACACCATATAAATTCGTGTCTTCATTAGCCTACATTAGCGAGATCGTGGCATCAACGAAAAAATTTTCCGAGTTCAGGCATTCACAATTTGTCTCAAACACACCCTTCTTCCCGATCAAAACACAACAATAAAGTCATTAAAAAGTTCACAATTAAAATAGGTCACACCATCAAATATCATTAAAGTTCATTATGCCTTTACGAAGATCCATAAGTGAGAGTAATTTTTATGTTGGTCATAAGTGGAGAGGGGACATCTCAAGAAGGTTCCAAGAAATGTTTGTTGGCCAAATCAAGTAATTGCTTAAAGGGGGTTGATGAGAGACACTTCATGGTGTGTCTTGTCAACAAGGACCTTCTCTTAAATGCTAACCAAGCTACTAGCACTTTTCCTAGTAGTATATCTTCTCTTTTGCAGGAATATGAAGCATTGTTACCAAAAGATATGCTCGATGGCTTACCTCCCTTGAGAGGCATTGAGCACCAAATTGATTTTGTATCGGGTTCTCAAATCTCGAACAAGCCGGCATATAGGAGCAATCCAGAGGAAACAAAGTAATTGCAAATGCAAGTTGAGGAGCTACATAAGAAGGGTCTACTCAAGGAGAGTCTTAGTCCTTGTGCCGTACCGGTAATTCTTGTCCAAAAGAAAGATGGCACTTGGAGGATGTGCATTGATTGTAGAGCCATCAACAAAATCACGGTAAAGTATCGACATCCTATCCCTAGACTTGATGACATGTTGGATGAGCTTTGTGGCTCAAGTGTGTTTTCCAAGATTGATCTTAGGAGCGGCTATCACCAAATTCGTATGAATCTGGGTGATGAATGGAAAACAGCCTTCAAGACAAAGTTTGGTCTCTATGAATGGCTTGTTATGCCATTTGGCCTAATCAATGCACCTAGCACTTTCATGTGCCTAATGAACCATGTGTTGAAACCCTTTATCAATAACTTTGTGGTTGTCTACTTTGATGATATTCTTGTGTATAGCAAATCTATGGAAGAACATGTGAGCCATTTAAAGCTAGTGTTTGATGCCTTATTGCATGAGAAGTTTTTTGCTAACATGAAAAAGTGTGATTTTGGGGTTGACAAAGTGGTGTTCTTGGATTTTGTGGTGAGTGTCCATGGTGTTGAGGTTGATGAAGAAAAGGTGGAATCTATTAGAACTTGGCCAACTCCCAAAAATGCAACCGGTGTGAGGAGCTTCCATGGGTTGGCAAGTTTCCATAGAAGATTTGTAAAGGGCTTTAGTACAATTGCTTCCCCAATGACCGAATTGATTAAAAAGGAGGTTCCTTTTGTGTGGGGGGATGAGCAAGAAAAGGCTTTCCAAGAATTGAAGTCCTTGTTGAGTTCGGCACCTTTGTTACAATTGCCAAATTTCGAAAATACCTTTGAAGTAGAGTGTGATGCTTTTGGAGTTGACATAGGTGGTGTCTTGATGCAAGGGGGAAAACTATTGGCCTATTTTAGTGAGAAGCTTAAGGGGGTATCTTTGAACTACTCAACCTATGACAAGGAGTTGTATGCACTTGTGAGGGTTTTGACCCATTGGCAACATTATTTGTGGCACAAAGAATTTGTGATTCGTTCATATCATAAATCCTTGAAGCATTTGAAGGGTCAATCCAAGCTCAACAAAA
>NC_081353.1:7473442-7534409 GCF_029784015.1 Lycium ferocissimum
CTCTTCTCCCTATTAAATCATCTTAACTTGTTACTCGTAAATCCTTTCTGATACATATCGTATGCCTTGCCTTCTCTTGGCAAACTTTCTTCTCTTACCTCGAACGTCTTTGAAATCTCAATTAGGGTCATCAAATGTCATTCCTTACTTATTGCCATACCGTATACTTCGTGCTCTTCGTTAGTCTATTCACTGTGCATCAACGAATTTTTTTTCGAGGTGTAACATATACGGACCGTATAATGTTATACGGACCGTATAAGTGTCCATATAACACCTGACGAGCTAAGTAATTTTCAAGTATATAAATGTGTTCCCACTTTTATTTTCTCATTCTTTCCACTTCTCCACCTCTCTCAAGACTTCTAGAGGGTTCTACATATTTCATCAATATAAATTTAAGGCAAACCAAAGATCAACTCCATCATATCAAGGAAATCAAGTGCAAGGAAGCTCCTTGGGGTTGCTAGGAGTCAAGAATTTCTTTGGAAGAGGAACTAGGGTTTTCTTCAAGTGAAGCGTTTCCATCTAAGACCCATTCCTACACAATCAAGGTGAGTTTTATGATCATTTCTTGTTATTTAGAATATTGAATGGTTGAAAGACTTAGATTATGGAAGAAAGTAGAATATGGAACTCAAATGTGAGATAATGATATTCTTGAACAATAGTTTGACATGAACCATGGTTCTTGAGATGTTATGAGTAGAATCTTGTTACAAATGGTATTAAGAATATTGGAGAAGCAATATACAAGGATGAATGTGGTGCTGTATTATGGCCATGGTTATGGATGACCTTGAGAGGGCATTTTGAGATTGAATATGTCGAACTTGTCGGAGTTATTATTGATTATGATATTATGAATATTGTTATCGATGTTTGGGAGTTGTTATATCATATGGAGGAAGTTGTAGAAACAAAGAAAATACTGCCCAATTTTCGCTAGCTTTAGCTTAAGCTTGAGTATGTTGTCGATTATATAATCTTAGCACGAATTCCTTTGAATGTAGACTTATGAACTTGGAAAGAAGCGTATAGTCGGCAAGCTAGAAAGGCGAAAAGATATGTAAGGCTAGTCCCTTCTTCTTCTAAGGCATGATTCCTATGACACGACCTCTTTGTTCTTCCATGACCTTCTTACATTCCGGAAACTATGAGTCTATGTTATAAAAAGCTTTTCATGAGACAAAGATAAGAGAGATGTTACGAATATGATAATGATGAAGACGAGTCTAAGTCTAGAGATTGTAAAGCTCATAATATGATATTTTTATGAAGCTAATGATCCTTATATGATCCTTTGATGTTATTCATTATTGCTAAACCAACCTTATGATGCTAGTTCCTTCAAGGTGAGGTATGATGATTATGATTACTCCATAATAGAATCCTCTCGACACGTGATGCTTATAGTATTTAATTGATTTCTTGTGCATGCTTCCTGTTAAGTATATGAGGATGAGATTACACCATGCCTAGATGGCCGGACATGTCACCGCGAAGGCAGGCTGCATACGTTTACACCGTGCCTAGAGGGCCGGACATGTCACTGCGAAGGCGGGCTGCATACGATTCCATGTTGCCTAGATGGCCGGACATATCACCGCTAATGCGGGCTACTTATGACTACACCGTGCCTAGAAGGCCGGACATGACACCACTAGTGGGCGGCGTACGATGGTTACTCGGACGTGGGTTAACAATGATGGTATATGTGATATGTATAGCATGTGTTTTCTTTTACCCCATGCCCCATTATTTCTCTATTATGTTAGTATTATTTATGTCTTACATACTCAGTACAATGTTCGTACTGACGTCCTTTCTTTTTGGACGTTGTGTTCATGCCCACAGGTACACAGGGAGACGGTGCAGATCCGTAGGAGCTTATCAGCGGATTCTCAGGAGCACTCCACTATTCCGAAGGTGCTACTTATGATCATATTCTTTTGTGTATATATTTTGGCACGACGGGATCCTGTCCCGTCCTTATGTCTAGTACTCCAGTAGAGGCTCATAGATACGTACGTGTGGGTAGTTGATGCCCCATGATGATCACATTGTACTCTTGTATATCAATTTTGCAGCCGTGAGGGCTTATGTATCTAGACTTATGTTTCCTTGGAGATTATATATGTTCAGGTTGAGTATGATGATTAGCTTAACGAGTTGTGCTCGGTAGTTAGCTCCGGGTACCCGTCATGGCCCTAGTCGGGTCGTGACATTCTTATATCATAGCTCTATCGCACGATCTTAAGAAAAAAGAAGGTCATTCATTCCTAAAATGCCCGCAGCCTCCTGTTTATAAGTGTGGCACGCAACACACCCATATATAAGTCTCGACTGGACACGGCTCGTAGACACACCCTAGGACGAAACTGCTCTGATATCACTTTTGTCACTACCCAATCGGAGGGCCATGACAGGCACCCGGAGCTAACCCACCGGGCACCTCTCATCGTACATTCACATTCATCTCTAGGTGAGTGTTACACCTCAAAAAATTCCCCGTTAGTGTACAGTGAATAGACGAGCGAGGGGTATGATGTATATGAGGTTTGGACAAGTAAGAAATAGTATTTGATGATCCTAATTAAGATTTCCAAAGACATTCGAGTAGTGAAGGAAAGTTGTTAAGGAAAGCAAGTCATATGTTGAGTAACGGATAGGAATTACGAGTGTTGAACTAATGGTGTATGAATGATGCCAATGATGCCCTAAGGAAGAGTTATAACATCCCTTAGAATGGTAATGAAGTGTTGAACAAGTGTTAAGAAGGTTCCATAAGGATCGGAGATCAAACGAGTCGACGAAACAACTCTCGAAAAACTGGGCAAACATACGGCCAGACATACTGGCCGTATAAGATCTACGGACCGTATGTCCAGCCGTAGATCCAGCCCAGAATGTCATGCTCCACTGGACCAAATATACGATTGAACATACGATCAGTAGAAATTATACGGACCGTATGTTGGTCCGTATATCATGGTCGGGGCCGAGTTCATTTTATATAAGGGACCCTTTTCCATTTTCATTTCATTTCATACTTCACCCCCGCACTTCAAGAAACCTCTAGAGTGTTCCAAACACTTCATCCATGAGAAATCAATAGAAATCAAAGATCATCAACAAGAAATCAAGTGAACCAAGTGAAGGAAACCCATTAAAAGTCATACAAATCAAGAAAACCCAAGATAGATGAAATAGGGTTTTGGTGAAAAAGGTGAATTCCATCATCTAAGGTAAATTTCATGACCTTTCTATGTTGTTTGAAGTATTTATGAGTTGAAACATATGGATTGTAGAAGAGTATAGGAGATGGGTCATCAAATGTGTGAATAGTGTCATTATTGAATAATAGTTGAGTTGAATCATGGAAATGGTTGTGTTGAGATTATAAATACGTTATAAATGATATTTAGAACATGAAATAAGCATTGGATATGAAGAATGCGACGATGGACTTTTGTCATGATTATGGAGAATTGTAGTGAAATCATGAATTGTGGGCAATGTGATTAGATGATGCCTATTGTTTGCGATATTGTGATTGTTGTTATGAATGTTGGGAGTTGATATGGAATATGGCGGAAAGTAGTATAAACAAAGGAAGTCTTTTAAATTTCTATAGCTTTAGTAAGTATGTTTTCACGATGATATAGCTAACGTCGATACGAATTCCATTGAAGGTATAAACAAGTGCGTTAAAGGAGAACGAGCAAGCGACAGAATAGCTAAGCGACGAAGGTATGTGAGGCTAGCCCTTTCTTTCTAAGGCATGAGTCCTATGGCATGAATTCCCTCTTTCTTATGAATGTTCCATCCCCTAGAAAGCTATGAGTCCTTGTTCATGAATAGCCATGCGAGATAGAGATATGAGACGAATACGATAATGATAATGGCAAGCTTAAGTCAAGAGATACTATAGTTATGATATAATGTTCCCGTAAAGCTAATGAAGTCATATGAAATCTATTGACGTTAATCATTATATACACTCACCTTATGTTTGTTCCTTCAAGGTGAGGCAGAATATTTACGAATGCTCATAATGACATCGGGGGTCCACGACCTTATGTCACCCCGATAAAGTACGATTATCTATGAGTCCTTATGCATGTATTGTTATGAATATACTATGATGAGCACGATATGATGAGTACATGATGATATCACACCGCGCCTAAATGGCCGGGCAATCACCACCAAGGCGGGCAGCTATACACCATGGCCAAATGGCATGGGCAGACACCACTAGTGGGCGGCATGAGATGATACCCCGGACGCGGGAGGCCTGGACGCAGGCTAATGCTGATGCTATTGTTAATATTATTGATTATCACACCGCACCTATATGGTCGGGCAGCTTATACATTTATGTCTATATGATATGATGATGAGTATGAAAGTAAGCCAGCATGTATTATTTCCTTTATGATTCGATCGATTCTGATTGCTCCTCATTGATGCCTCCTTATTTCATTGATATCTTATTATTGTTTATGCCTTACATACTCGGTACAATATTCGTACGACGTCCTTTTCTTCGGACGCTCGTGTTCATGCCCGGGTAGACGGGAGGTGATCCGGACTCATGGAGCTAGCGGCTGATTTGAGAGCACTCCATTTTTCGGAGGTGCCATTGATTATTCTTTTGGTACATATATGTATATATTCATGATTGGGCACGACGGGGTCCTGTCCCGTCCATATGTCTAGTACTCTAGTAGAGGCTCGTAGATACGCAGTGTGGGTAGTATGGTCCCATGGTTTACATGTATATGTATGTGCGTGTATATTTATTATTTTGGCAGCAGAAGGGCTTATGTTTATAAAAGTAATTATGCTTCAAATGATGATGTATTTTCATGAAATTGAGCAAGTATTATGAATGAGAGCATATAAGTAACCGAATGAGTGGTGTTCGGCGGTTAGCCCCGGATACCCGTCATGGCCCGTAATTCGGGTCGTGACAGTGAGCCACATGGCCTATTAACAATTCTATGCCTCAATAATACCATTTCTAAAGGCTAAAGAACTTTTATATAGCAACGTCAACAACTATGCCCATACACATATACACAAGTCGACGAGGCTAATAAAATAATATACCAAAATATGAGCCAACAAGGCAAAAGACATTTACTATACATGACTGTCTACAAGCCTCTAAGAAGAGTAGGAATATCATCATAAGGACGGGACAGGGCCCCGCCATGCCCATACATATACACAAAAGAATAGTACCAACGGCCAACGGCTAATCAAATGGAGCTTCTCTATGCGATCTACGAACAAGCGATCTACGGGTCAAGTCTATCTCCCTGTCCACCTGCGGGCATGACGCAGCGTCCACAAACAAAAGGACGTCAATACGAATAATGTACTGAGTATGTAAAGCATAATCAACAACATAATAGAAGCATGAGAAATAACATAAGATAGGAAAGTCATGGAATGAAAGAGCCATTTATACCTCTAGCGACGTTCATCATATTTACTTACCCTCTTTCTAATGGGAAACATCCATTTCATACATTTATACATATAGTAGTATCATACCCGACCATAGAGGTTCGGTGTCTTACATACCCGGCTATGATAAGGTTCGGTGTTATACATACATAGCCCTACCAAGGCTCAGTGTCATCCGTACCCAACTGCAGTGGTGTGCACGCGATAGATATCATACCCGGCTATATAAGCTCGGTGTTCTTAGTAGTCATACTTTAATATATAACTATGTATACATAGGAGTACATACATGTCCTCAACATCATCATCGTCATCATCATTTTCATTATATCCTTCCTTAGAGAATCAACTATCATAAGATGGGACCAATGGCATCATGAGATTTATCAAGGATCATGAGCCTTAGCGATTCTAGGAATGAAGTCATCTTGGAAGACAATGTGGAATCCACATGAAGGTATACAACGATGGGATCATGCCTTAAGAAAGAAAGGTTAGCCTTACATACCTCTTTGACTTCTTAACTACTTAGCGTTCACCGCCCAAGCTTGAGAAATCTACATTTAAAAGGATTCATACCATGGTTAAGTCTTAAAGGCACTCTTGACTTTAAACTAGAGCAATTCATGAGCTAACGAAAATTGGGCAGCATTTGCCCTATTTCATCGGCTTCTAACATATTGCGAAACAACTCCCAAACAACTGTAACAACATCCACAATATCATAATCAAGTAGTCATATTCCATTAAGTCTCAAAATTCATACACGTGTTCAACTTATAATAACAACTTCACACCAACTCTTTGCACATTTTCATAAAACGTTTCCTCATTACTATTATTACCTTCCATAACATGATTATATCCATATCATATTAAGAATCATGACTCAAATTAGCTTACTACTCAAAACATCATGAAAACTACGTTTAAACCTCATTTTCTACTTTCTCCTTTTACCCAAGTTGTTCAACAACTAAACATTCTTGATAACATGTAATAAGCATGAAAACTAACCTTTTATCTCATAAGAGTGAGCTTTGGAGCAAGCTATCAACTTATATGAAAACCCTAGCTTCAATACCCAAAGAATTCTTGAAGTCTACTAACCCTAGCAAGACTTCTAACACATAGATAACTTGATTCTTGCCTCTTGATCTTTAATTTCTCTTAGATTTTAGCTTGGATTAGTTTATGGAGTTGAAGAGAGAGTTTTTGGAGAGCTCTTGGATCTGATTTGGGAAAATAAAATGTCCAAATGAAGTAAAACGAAATATATAAAGCGTAACTTAAAAAATCCTAACGGGCAATCCTGCGCCCACTTTGACTGGCCGTCAAAATTCCTACGGGCCATCAAAATGCTCTATCAAACTGCCCTTGACCAAACATGGCTCACTGTGACTATTTTACACTGGGAAGGTATCAAACTTGTCCATCAAAATGTTCTGCTCGAGCAGTCTGTCTTAAAACACCCATAACTTTTTACTCCGATGTCACATTGATGAACGGTTTGTTGCATTGGAAGCTAGACTCGATGAAATTCAATTTGGAGAAAATAAACACAACAAAACTCCTCATATCCTAGGAGATATACCTCTCCAAAGTTGGACCAAAATCCTGTCCAAATATTTTGCCAAGTTTTCCCAAAATTCCGACAAACTCAATTCCTTAATTTGCTTGTTCTCAAATCCTTCCATAGCTTATTTCATGGGCTTAAACCCCCCCCCCCCATAACCATAATATAGGAACATATAATCTCATATATCCTAGAAGATAACCCCAGTTTCCACGATTAGGACAACTAACACCTAACGAATCTCAACGGACGAAACTACGAGATGTAACAGTTCAGGTGATTTCCCGAGGAAGTGTTAGGCGCTCCGGTATTTAGAATCCGCAGAATGATGGGTTTAGTAAATACTGCTTAAAAAGTGTGTTTAAAATGTGTGTATATAAAAGTCAAGGCATACTAAAAAGGGAAATGGTTTCATGACAAATAAAGTTCCTTTCATCTTTTGTCAAAAGAATTGGATCTTTTTGAAAATACAAATAAGGATTTGAACAGTTTATTTCACTTTTTTGGAACAAAACGCACTCAAGGTTCCCCCAAGTAGACTTCTACTTGATTTAGTCCAAAGTGTCATAATCCTATTTATCCATATAAGTTATTTTTCTTAAAATGTTCACGTAAATGTCTTTGTTTCAATATGCCATAAGTTATACAAAATTTTGTATAAAACTTTATACCTTTTTTACAAATAAGATTTTTTGAAGTAAAGTCATGTATTTCCCCTTTTAAATGTAGGTCAACCGTGTTCTTTGTCCCAATCTTTATCCAAACTCAGGCAATTTGCAGGATTGCCCTTCGCTGGAGGTGGTTTTTAATTTTTACCCCTCAAAATGGTGGTCTTTAAAATTTGCCCTTCAGGCAGAATTTACATGGGCAGATTTGCAAAAATTCTGCCTAGCGAAATTTTGGCTTGCGAATTTTTTTTTTTTTTTTTTTAACTGAGCTGGGGTTCGAACCCACAACCTCAGGGTGTTAGGCGAAGGGCAATACTTAAAGACCACCAATTTGAAGGGCAAAAATTAAAGACCACCCCAAATGAAGGGCAATCCGCGAAAAAAAAAAAGTCCAAACTCAAGTTAAAAGTGAAGTCCCTTCTTTTATTTAAACTTATGAGGGCCAAGGCCCAAAACTGTTTGAAACCATTTCAATCTATTTTTTGCATCCTTTTCCAAATAAAACTTTCTTTTAATGAACCTTCTCTGAATTTTTTTCATGTCAAACTTATAAGTTTAAAATTTGATTTTAAGAGGAAAAAGAAGACCATCTCATTTTTACTTCTCATGGAAATCATTTTTTCACCACTGTTTTGCTTTGGTCAAGTAAGTATCTCGTTATCTTTTGTTGGGTCCAAAGTTTAAACACGTCGTGTTTCCTGTTCGTTCTAACGATATTAGCATCGTTCGCATAATCCAATTTCATCTAGGCTCTAAGTAAGGGTTTCAATCTTTACACAAGTATCTAACATACAACATATATGAGCATGAGTATAAAGGAAAATGGGCTGGTGGGTTTACTAAGCCCACCAGCTGAGATGTGGACTATTTTTATCCATGATTGGGCCTTAACGTCTGCATTTGGACTTCATAGAATGAGGTGTTGGCGCCAGAGCCCAACGGAAACAGCGAACATGCAGGTCCAAGCCCAATTGGGCCCGTGCGGGTATATTCATGCAAAGGAAGAGGGGAAAAGGAAAATTATGGTTAGAATGTATCTATACTTAGCAAACCTTTTAATAAACAAATAAAACAGAGGTATAGCACTTAATCATATTTAGGAGGGAAGAAAAAATTGTTAAACAATTAGACATATACATGAGAAGGCACAGTTGATATTCGAAACAACAAAAATGATCATAATAGGCCGAAACGAATTTTTTTACCATGTGTGAGGTACGCCATGTCATAGTTGTGTGAGGGTGTCTATTAATTGCCAAGCACTGTTATCTTATACGAGTGCAACAGTGACAATACAACACGAATAAATAGTTAATAAAACAATCCAAGAACAAATTCCGCACTTTGATAGGACGCTTGGAATGCTGCGTCATAATAATATACTTAAGTGGTACCACCTGTATGTGCACACCTGTGAGAGGGCAAGAACCAAAAAGCTACTGATGAAAGACGACGTTTAAAACAATTTGCTTGCAACAAGATGTTAAGCTGTTCGAGTCTGAGGTGCTCAAACGGATAACAAACAAGTCATCGCATGAACTGTTATTTATCATAGCAAGGGGTAAGTATAAATCTAATACAAACTTCCATGCATATGGTTCTGCAGATCTTTACCATTTTTTTTCCTTTAATTTTTCTAGTTTTGCATGTAAGCCCACGGGTTCAAATTACAAGACTTGAACAACACACACGCACACATCCATTCTCTGTTAACTCCTCTATGACTGCACCACAGACATCAGCAACTAAAGTATATTCTTTAAGGAAAACCTGTTTGATTTTAATGGAAGTACAGTAGCATGAGATTTCCCTCACGGGAAAGCTGCTACCTGAATCGTGAGGGGAGTGGGATTCAATTTATGGAGAAGACGAATGATTGGAAATATGAGAGGGCGACTGGAATTATGAGAAGTATACCGTTGGTCTTTAATGGTGGACTAGCATAAAACTTCAGAAATACATTTACAGGAAGAAAAAATAGGAAAAAGGAAGAGAAAAAATAATAAGCCTTATATCAAACAAGTTAAGATCGGCTCTATGAATCCTCATTGATCATGCCACCCCATGTAATACATCTCAAGCCAATAATATACAACATAAAGGGTACTTGAGCAATGATGAAAATTTGCTCTAAATTGTAAATGATGGGTCAAAAAAAGAGAGTACTATCTTTTTATTTTATAGGCATAATACATAAAAAGGCCCTCAAACTTAGCCTGAAACGACAAATGCAAATCATAGATTAACAGCAAAAAGATATAAAGTAAGAAAACTTTGAGAAGATGATTATTTTTTAAGTTGGAGTATTCAAGTGAGAAAGTGGGCCTATTTTATAACTTATAAATCCCTCAAAAGCTAAACAACTCATAGAAAAGCATGGATATAAAGTAAGAAGAGAAAAAAATGAAAAGTAAAAGATTAAATGGTTGCATATTATAATCCTAATATAAATTTTGTTATCTCCTAAGAAGGGTTATTAATTCCACTTCGAACAAGTTCGAGGGATATAAGGGGCCCTGCAACATAAAGGTACGTAACTCCAAATCCGAGAGTTATGCATTATCCCGATTTGTTTATTTAAAGATCCATTAATCTGGATTGATCTTTCTTTTCCTAAAGCATTTGCGCTACAGTTATTTGGTAAAAGATGAAAAGACAGTAAACTTCAAACCGTTATATATCCCCTCAATCTAATTTCTGAGGGGTTGAAAATCCAGGGGAGTTTGTTAGTTCTTCAAATGAAATAAACTTGGACACGGTATTTGAAGTTCAGCCAAGTCATTCCAATAAAGCAATGTTAACACACTTGATAAAATTCAATCAGCGGACACCTGGAGAACCATTCACAATCCAATGACCAAAAAAAGCCCGCAACTTCATAAACGAGGCTAATCCAAGAAACAGGTTACCTATATCTTTTCAAAAACCAGAGTCCTCATCAGTTGTGTCACCAAGCTCGTTATAGTCATCATCAGACGTGTCACCAAGCTTGCTATAGTAATCATCAGACGTGTCACCAAGCTCGCTATAGTCATCATCAGAAGTGTCACCAAACTCGCTATAGTCATCATCAGACGTGTCACCAAGCTCGCTATACTCATCAATTCCATCCTCATACTCAAATGAAACTTTAAGACCATCCAAAGAATCATGAGGGTGCTTCACATCTTTAATCTGTCGAGAAATTCTGTTACTCAAGTCTTCGTTGAGCCAAATGTCGTTGCACTGTCGTAGGTCAAGTGATTCAAGGTTAGGACAACCGCTAAGAATAGCTTCAAGGCCTTTGTTTGACATACAGTTCCCAATGAGCTGAAGGTGTTGCAAGGCAGGAATGCTATTAACAATAGCTTGAGCCTCTTTATTTCTTTCATATTCTTCATCGGAGTCGTCAATAAAATCCTCCTTGAATGAGTTATTCAATTCAAACGACTTCAACTTCAGGCACGAGCCACCAAGAGCTTCAATGACTTTGGTGTGATGGTAGTGTGTGTCAAACTTAGCTCTTCTAACAGTGGTAGCTTATGAGCTACTGCATCCAAGCCTTTATATACTCAACGGTAGCAACACGCAATACGAAGTCTTTTCAGTTTTCCTGATCTGGTGAACAGAAGCATAAATGAATTAATGGCAGACTGATGAAAATTACCAAACACAATGCCTAAAACAGAAGATTAGTACAAGTCTACCGCAGGATAGAACAATTTTCTACATTACTTCAAAAAAAAAAAAAAAATGGCAAGGCAATAGATTACCTCTGCATAGCCAAGAAACGGTTCTCTTTTTGGTATTTTATTATTTTATTTCCTGTCGGGGGAGAGTGGGATTTTAGAGGCAACACATACAAAAAGTACAAAACCACCACATTAACGAACTCAGAAAGAAAATAAAGGCCTAATATTCATCTTTTCTCTCTTTCATTGCAATCTGAAAAATAGGAACTTGAAAGAGAATATTACCCCCAAGTTAAACTGGTGCTTGCCGTTGCACCAGGTGCTAAAGCATGGGTGTTTTGTATCCAAAAACGGGTTGTAATGGTTCTTTGCTTGTTGAGATGAGGTAGAGGCTAGTCGCTAGCTATCTCATAGACTAGTCACCGATCTTCTCTCATTTTTCACACTAAGGGTCACATTGTTTAGACTCTTGCTCAGATGGAACCATGGAGGGCGCCACCTTAGGCCAAGTGGTGTCATTGATTGATTATCTTCGCCAATGATCAAAACCTACACCCTAAGAGAGTCTCGAGATGTGTGCAAGCTGGCCCGGAAACCACGGTTATTAAAAAAAAAAAAAAAAGAGTCAAGTGATAGAACTGGAACACTCTCGACGCTAAGCCACGTACCAATTTCGGCCAGAATATATACTTCAAGCACATAACGACTGAAAATTTTGCTAAATGCACATACAAATAATATGCAAAAACAAGAAATGGGGCAAAAATAATTATAAATTATGATCCCAAACAGATCGTGTTTCCTAGTCCAACTGATCAAACGAGTCGCCGTTTTAATGTCTACTTCTGTCAAATATAGTCACAGAAAATAGAAATTTATGTTTTAAATTTATGTTTTCGAATTTAACTTCTATACACTGATGGAATTTTTACAATGTTGGGGCAAGTCAGCATATAAAACTATACTAATAGTGTAAAAGTTCTTGAGACAGACATTGTAATATTAAGGGTACGTTTGGCCATGGAAAATTTTCACTTTCTTTCTGGAGTTTTATTCCAGAATCATATCTGGACATAGAATTGTTACAGTTTTCCGGAATTCAACTTCATCCGGAATTCAAAACACCAAATACGTGCTTTCACATTTTTCATTCCATATCACTCACAAAATTTCAACACTTTTCCTAGTTGTATTCATGTCCAAAAACTACTCCAAATTTCAACCTTTTCCAAGTTTCACATTTTTTATGTCCAAAGGCCCACCAATTAAATTAGTTTCTGGTGAATTCACCCCGAGACCACCACCAACCAGGGCAACCATGCTAAAACCCTCCCAATTCTCAAGGGAAAACATAACATTTTCTAAACAGGTCAACCAAAAAAAAAAAAAAAAACAGCAAATTACCTTTCTGCTGTGTACTGAAGCAACTGATCAGAAGCAAAGTACTCTAAATGGATATGAACAAGTTCACCTTGGCTACGATCAATGGCGTGGTGACACATTACCTCTAAATCATAGGGAATTTTAAAGAGGTCGCCGTGATTCGACATGTTAATGACACGCCACATCGAAGGGTCCTTACCCACTCGCCTACAAGTAGTGCACACTTTCTGTGCCGTTTCCAGTATTTCTATTGCACCTAATCTGTGCAATATGTTGGCCCATATATCTTCCCCTTGTTCCAACCAAGGTGGGTTTTTCACCATTGACCGATTCTTCTTGTTTTTACCTTTTCTTTTTCTTTTTCTTTTTCTTTTTCTCTTTCTCTTTCTCTTTCTATTCATTGTTTTCTTCTAGGGCTCGATTGGGGCGGGAAGCTTGGAAGAATTAACTGAAGGTGTCGTTTAAGTTTGGAAATTACTAAAGGTGACTTGTAGGGACCACATTAAGTCAAAACCCAATTAAATTTGGAATTAAGAAAATTGGGGTTGAAAATGTATTTTGCCAAACTTGTTAATCTTTTATAAAATACAAAAAAGACCCCAAACCATTTAATCCAACCCCCCATTTATTTCAAACTCAACATCGGTCCATATCAAACCACACGAACTTCATTCAAAACACACGATCATCTCAATCGCTCCTTCAAACTTTCAAGTTCAAACCCACGAACTGATCTCAACCGCTAAATGTGCTTCTTCAAACCGTCATCAACCTCTTCAAAAGCCGACTCAACAACGAACTGCTGCTCTCCATTTCTCTCAGGTAAAATCGCTCAATATTTTCTTCTTTTAAAGTTAGGTTTTGAAATCAAAATGAGAAAATGATGATTTTGGTCGAGAAGAAGAAAAATAACATGGGTTTGTCTCGTAATGTTATTTATTTTGTTGTTCAAATGCTTGAGAAACCCTTATTTGCCGTATTTGTTCGAGTTGTTGGGGTTTGTGTGTTTGTAAATAGTGTATGTGGTTGTGAAATTCTGGTTTTTGATGTTGTTTGTGTTCTCTTTCTCCTTAGAGTTCGAAAAAAGGGCTTGTTGGGCTTACAAAACCCGTATTTGCTCTATTTGTTCCACTTGTTGGTGTTTCGTGTTGTTAAATAGTGTATGTGGTTGTGAAATTATGGTTTTTGGTACCGTTTGTGTTCTTGTTCTCCTTGGGGTTTTGAAAAAAGGGTTGAATTTTTTTTGGATTTTTCCAATGTAGTAAGTTGTTGCAAAGAATCGCAGACTTGTTTGACAAACGAGGTTGGTTTATTTTGTTTAACTTGTGATGGTTGTGTGTTTGTATTGAAACAAATGTTTTTTCTAGTTCAAAAGTTAGGGTTTTGAAATAAAAGTACGAAAATGATTAATTTTGGTTAAAGAAGAAGAGGAAGAACATGGGCAGGGTGTGTCTATGCAATGCTGTGTATTTTGTTCAATTTTTTACTATGTTGTGTGTTTGTAATACACTGAGATTGCACTCGACGTGCTGAAATAGATGTTGTTGTCCTGTTGTTGTCCTTGTAAGGCTTAGGAAAAAGGGCCTTGCCTTTTTTTGTTTTTGTTTTTACCCAACAGCTGAGTAATCTGTTGCAACAGATTTCTAATCTGTTGGTAAAAACCCAAACAGTTGCTGAGGTTGTTGCAGCAAGTGAATATGTTGTTGCAACAGATTTAAAATCTGTTGAAAATTGTTAAAACAGTTGTTGCCGAGGAAGTTTTAAAGAATCGTTTCGATGATTTCCAAAGATTAGTCCGTTGTAACAACTCAATCATATGTTCCAACAACTTTGCGCTATGTTGCAACAGATTATCCGTCCGTTGGAAATAATCAATACTTCTTTAGCCGAGAAGCCGCAAATAATCGTATTGATATTTTCCAATGATGTATAATCATGTTCCAACAACTTATTAAGTTGTTGGAACGTATGATGGAGTTGTTCCAATATATTACACACTTGTTGCAACATATGCTTTGTTATAAAAATTCATTATTTGTTTACTTTAAATGGTGCACAAATCAATTGAAAGTGTTTTTGCTTATATCCCGTGTGCGTATAAAATGTCTTCACGAAAAAGAAAAGGGGAGAAATCATCTACAAGTAGTAAAAGATATAAGGGGGCATCATTAGATGATCTTGCTGAATGTGCAAATATTCTTTCGAACAACCGAAACAGAAACCTCTCAAGTAGGAGTTTCTGGCCAAGAAAGTAAAGAAGATCAAGTAGAAGAACAAGAAGAAAAGAAGAAGAAGAAGAAGAAGAAGAAGAAGCCGAAGAAAAAGAAGAAGAAAAAGAAGAAGATAAAGAAGAAGAAGAAAGAGAAGAAGATAAAGAAGAAGAAGAAAACAATGAAGAAGAAGAAGAAGAAGAAGAAGAAGAAGAAGAAGAAGAAGAAGAAGAAGAAGAAGAAGAAGAAGAAGAAGAAGAAGAACATGATGTAAATAATGATGACAATGAAGAGGATAAAATCGCATCTTTTGAAAGGTCGGCGATCGGGGGTCATTCTTCTATTGGGATCGATATTGATGTACCTTCCAATGATGAAGTTGTCAAAACTTTCAAAAGTATTGAGAAGTTCCGTGTGCATGCCAATGGATAAACTAGGTGATTTGAATGGTGATCTTGTTGTAAAATCACATGGGCAAGCCCTTTGATTACTTTAGGAAGATACTTCGTGAGGAGGACTTGAGGATTTCTTCAGTGGCCACATGTTTTGGCATGTATCTAGATTTGCCTCGAGACAACAATGCAAGGTTTCAAATGACCATTGTGTATGGTCTTCTCAAACGAAGAATTATTTGCAAAAGAAATCGATGAGATATGGATAAACTACCGCGGCATGCCGCCTTGTTTTTTGGCATCAAGGAGTTTGCCATAATCACCGGACCGAGGTGTCATGCTCCTTCTCACCTCTTCCTACGCTTACATTAAAGAAGGGAGCCAAGACACCCAAGTCATCCAAGGGAGCCAAGACACCCAAGTCATCCAAGGCAGCCAAGAAAGGCAAAGCCAAGGTTGATGATGATTTGGATTTAGTGGAAGTTTGTGGAAAGAGCTACAAAGCAGCGGATTTGCTAGCAGACTTGAAGTCAGAAACTATCTCAAGAAAGCACAAGGAGTCATTGTGCTTAGTTTGGTTTGTGAATTCTATTCTTTGGGCAAGGGATGTAAAGAATAATATAGAACTTGGTTTGATTAAACTCTCGGAGGATCATGAGGCATTCAATAACTATCCATGGGGTCATAAAAGTTTTAAGTTGATTGTTGAATATTTGTGCAAAGCTTTGAACCCTAATGTGAAGACTTCCAACATCTATGGCTTCCCTTGGGCCTTCATGGTAAACTTTCTTTCTTCAATGTTTTATCTTTTTAATTATTTTCCTTCATTGATTATTCTGATTTTGGTGGCATAATTTTTTCTAGGCTTGGGCATTTGAAGCCATTCCTCACCTACGAAGTCAAGTCAGGGACTATGCGGAAGAAGTTTGTTTTCCAAGGATCCTCAGATGGTTGACCACCAAAAACAGAAACAAAAAAAATTAATCTTGATCCTTTTAACCCCCCCCCCCTCCAAGGAAGCAGTAAGTCAGAATCTGTTGGAAAATATCCCTGAATAGTTTTATAACAAGTAACTACTTGTTGCAACAGATACATTTATCTGCTGCAACAACCTCAGAATATGTTGGAAAAATCAAAACAGTTGCTGAGGAAGTTGCAAAGAATCGTTTCCGATATTTTCCAACGATAGTGAATATGTTGCAACAACTCCTAAGATGTTGGAACAACTTACTCAGCTTGTTGCAACAGTTCACAATCTGTTGGAAAATATCACAATAGTTGCAGAGGAAGTCAAAAGCACTGTTTTGGTTTTTCCAACAGCTAAAGAATATGCTGCAACAACCTAGGAGGTTGTTGAAACATATGTTGGGGTTGTTCCAACAGATTACACACTTATTGGTTGAATATATCTGTTTGTTTGTTGTAGGTTGTGCACCCAAGGCTTATCCCGACAAAACGAGAGGTGCAGATGCCATGTCTTGTTAGTTTAGGGCATAGAGAATCTGTGCATGATGAATTGATTGATCAGATAAAAGAAGAATTGGCTGGAGCCACAACCATCATAAGGGCTGGTGTTGTTGATGGTGGTGGTGGTGATGGTGATGGTGATGTTAATGCTGTTGGTGATGGTGCTGGTGATGCTGTTGATATGAATATTGTTGTTGATGTTGCAAGACAAGCAGTGGAAGGTCTTGCTGATAAAAGAAGAGATGATGATGGTGGTGGTGATGGAGTTGGTGGTGAAGTTGGTGGATATACTCCCAAAGTGGTGGTGGTGGTATATATCCCTTATAGGTTGGGTAGATATTCTTCGCTTGGTGCCGGTTCCTCCAAGGTGTATTCTTGTGCTTGTGAATGCAAAAGACTTGCAGTCGAAAATGGAAGGTTTGATAAATAAGGTTGAAGAGTTGCTTGAGGCACAAAAAGATACGAAATTCAACTATAAAGAGTTTGATGTCCAAGAGGGTGTCCACCATCCAAAAAGCTAAGCTCACCCTACACTCCTATTGGGATTCGCAAGAGGGCAAAAACAATTTCCAAGGCACTTGCCGATTGTAGAGCAAGGAAAACAAGTACTCCACAAGTCTACAAAGCTTGCTACTCCTCCCGCCGAAGTTGTGCCACAAGTGCTGAAAAAAGTTGATATTTTCAAGCGTGTAAACCCTCAAAAAGAAAGAAGGTTGAAACCTTGATCAAATCCAAAAAGGGTGGGAGAGCACTATACTCAATGCATGAATTTGGGGCAGAAGACTTCAAGGTTATGACAAACATGCACGAATGGTGGGAGGATTGGGTAAGTTTCAACACTTATATATATGTATATGATTCAGTATACTGTTTGAACAAGTCATGTAATTCGATGAACTTGTTGCAACAAGTTAACTAGTTGTTACAACAAGATACTAACTTGTTGCAACTTGTTAAGTAGTTGTTCCAACAAGTGAATAACTATGTTGCAGTTAATGTAAGCTCACTAGTTGTTCCAACAACTCTAACTACCCGTCGTCAAGAATTGTCGATCGTTTTGATATTTTTACTTATTGCAAAGATGTAGATGAAATCTTATTGCTGATGCGTATGAGGCAGCTTAATTTCCCTGAGCACTATGATTCCTCTGATAGAATCATGGACCTCAACTTCTACCATCACTGTCGCAACAGGTACTTAGGGTTGTCCAATGAGTCTACAAATGTGGGTGCCGTGCCCTATGATCAAAGACTTGCTCTCTTTAGGTGGGACGATGATGGTCTCGCTTTTCCCAGAGGTGTTGTGCCCTACCTGTGTGGTCGCGAGTGGATTGGTGCCAAAAGGATCATAGTTGTCATGAATATTAATGACAACCATTTTGTCACTATTGAGATCATCATTGAGGAGGTATCATAAATGTTTATGATTGCAACATCCCATGTAATGCGTACGATGATTTCTTCGCCACATGCAAATGTTATTGGATCTTTTTCCCAAGTTGCTAAAGCAGAGTGGCATGTTCTCACACTTACCTGAAAAGTTGCTGAATGAACCATGGAAGTATGATCGGAAGAAGGATATCCCCCGAAATGAGACCAATAAGGCATGTGCTTCCTGGTCACTTGCTTTTGTTGAAGCTTTGCTTACCCGCACGAATATGACCAAGCCCGATACCTTATCGAGTGACAATACCGTGGAGAGGATGCAATGGAGGTGGGCTTGTGGAATTATTGATAAGGTGTTGGAGCCCTAATGTGGGGACAAACAATTTCTCTTAAACTATGTTTGCATTAAACAATTTCTCTCATATTTTGATTGCATTTGAATTATGGTGGATGAACACATTATGTAAATTTGTTAAATATATATTCTATGCTCAAGTACTTATATATTGTTTAAGTTGTTTCAAATAGTTTTACGCAAGTGATGTATATGTTGGAACAAATACCTAAATTGTTGGTAAAAATAAAACAACTAGTGCAAATATTGCAACGGATGTGAAGATTTTGCAACAAGGAAGAATCGGTTGGAGCATATGGATCTTCGTTGCAACAACTTACGTAGTTCCGCAACAATTAAAGAATGTGTGGAATATATGGATCTTCTTTGCAACAATTTACTTAGTTGTTGCAACAAGTAAATAATCTGTTGAGCATATGGATCTTCTGTTGCAACAACTTACGTAGTTGGATCTTTTCAACAATTAAGGAATCTCACACTGTTGGAATATATGGATCTTCTCGTTGCAACAATTTACTTAGTTGTTGCAACAAGTAAGGAATCCTGTTGGAACATATGGATCTTCTCGTTGCAACAACTTACTTTGTTTTACATCAACAATTAAGGAATCTGTTGGAACATATGGATCTTGTTGCAAATAATCCGGAAGATGTTGCAACAAGTAAGGAGAACATTTGGAACATATGGATCTACCGTTGCAACAACTTACTTAGTTGTTGCAACAATGTACACTTTTAACATATGGATTTCCGTTGTTTATCACTTGTGAATCGAGTAATTGACATCAATTCACTCTAATGATCACTCGATTTAGTTCATTGCTTAGAGATCCTTTTCCGACTCAAAACACATCAAATTGATTAAGTATTCCTTTGTTTATCACTAAATATGGGTGAATCGAGTAGTTGACATCAATTCACTCTAATGATCACTCGATTTAGTGCATACCGACTTAGGAGATCCTCTTTTTGACTTAAAACACATCAAATTGATTAAGTATTCCATTGTTTATCACTAAATATGGTTGATTTCCTTTGTTTATCACTAAATATGGGTGAATCGAGTAGTTGACATCAATTCACTCTAATGATCACTCGATTTAGTTCATACTGACTTAGAGATCCTCTTTGCTGACTCAAAACACATCAAATTGATTAAGTATTCCATTGTTTATCACTAAATATGGTTGATTTCCATTGTTTATCACTAAATATGGGTGAATCGAGTAGTTGACATCAATTCACTCTAATGATCACTCGATTTAGTTCATACTGACTTAGGAGATCCTCTTTGCTGACTCAAAACACATCAAATTGATTAAGTATTCCATTGTTTATCACTAAATATGGTTGATTTCCATTGTTTATCATTAAATATGGGTGAATCGAGTAGTTGACATCAATTCACTCTAATGATCACTCGATTTAGTTCATACTGACTTAGGAGATCCTCTTTGCTGACTCAAAATACATCAAATTGATTAAGTATTCCATTGTTTATCACTAAATATGGTTGATTTCCTTTATTTATCACTAAATATGGGTGAATCGAGTAGTTGATCATTAAATATGGATGAACCAAGTAGTATCGTTGCAACAAAATACATCAAATTGTAGTATTCCATTGCGGCACTATAGTATACGTTGCAACAAGTGTAGTATCTCATTAAATATGCGGCAAGTAGACATGAAAGATCTGTTGCAACAACCGTAGTATCATTATTGAAGAATCGTGCAACAACTCGTCGTATCCGTTACGGCAAGTACAAATCAGATATCTACATTGCAAGACGTGTAGAATCTGTTGCAACAATTGTAGTATATCGTGTCATGCAAGTGATTAAGTTGTTGAACAAATCCTTACTCTTGTTGGATAAAACACAAGTTGTAACACATAACTTAGTTGAAAAAACCCCAACATGTAACTTAGTTGTTGCAATAGATTTATTACTTGCTGGAAACTATTCAATAATTTATTAACAAATACACACATTTGTGATTTGAACAAGTTAAACATAAATTACCATGCTAAGAAACAATAACATTAAAATGTCATAAAGTTCCAACAGATAACTATTATTAAAGCATAATGCTATTTACAACTATGGAGCATTTAGGCTTGGACATGTTGTTTTTTTGTGGCACTGTTTTGCATAAGGAGCATTTGTTTTTCCTCGTTGGAAATGATTCCCCGATTCCACGCCTCCTCTTTGTCCGCCTTCTTCCGGTTTGCTTGGATCAACATATGGAGGAGGTATTTCTCTCTCTAAAATCTCCAAAGGAACTTCCCAAGATTCTTCGAAGGCACGGAGCAAATTTCCTCACAATATGCAATTATGTAATTCTCCACCTTATAATATGGAGATGAGTAGTCATAAATTCGCCTTCCAAAGTCGTCACCATATTGGATACGAAGCGCTGCCATTGCATGTGGACAAGGTATTTTGTCCGAGTCAAAAACTCTATAAGTACAAGATCTACTTTGCGGATCGATTGTCGCAACCGCACCGTGACCGATGACGCCGAACTTGTAGTTGGCAATTTGATGGGCTAATAACTTGTTCCCCAAGTTGACAAATTTTGAATTTTTTTTTTTTCAAGCTGAAGGAACAAAGATGTTTGGTGAGTCGATGAACTCCATACGCCTCTCATGAAATTTTCTGCAAATCTCCTATTTATGGCATCAAATAAAGCGAAAAGAATGGGAAATTCTCTTTCAACATTGAACATTGAGTTCACCGACTCAAAGAAATGTTTGACGTCATAAGATTATACTGTGAAAATAAACAATAACGTAATCCTTAAGGTACAAACGATTATAGGCATTGGAAAATATCAAAAAAGGCACTTATATATCAAACAGATGTGTTACTTGTTGGAGAGAGCTTCAGTTATTGTCTCTGTGTCACACCAAAATGCAACAACTAAGTGAGTTGTTAGAACAACTAACTTACCTGTTGCAACAAGTGCGTTAGTTGTTCCAACGGATGTGTTACTTCTTTGAGAGAGGCTTCGATTATTGTCTGTGTCACACCCAAAATGCAACAACTAAGTGAGTTGTTGGAACAACTAACTTACCCGTTGCAACAAGTGCGTTAGTTGTTCCAACATGATGTGTTACTTCTTTGGAGAGAGCTTCGCTTATTGTCTCGGTGTCACACCAAAATGCAACAACTAAGTGAGTTGTTGGAACAACTAACTTACTGTTGCAACAAGTGAGTTAGTTGTTCCAACAGATGTGTTACTTGTTGGAGAGAGCTTCAGTTATTGTCTCTGTGTCACACCAAAATGCAACAACTAAGTGAGTTGTTGGAACAACTAACTTACCTGTTGCAACAAGTGCGTTAGTTGTTCCAACAGATGTGTTACTTGGCCGGAGAGAGCTTCAGTTATTGTCTCGGTGTCACACCAAAATGCAACAACTAAGTGAGTTGTTGGAACAACTAACTTACCTGTTGCAACAAGTGAGGTAGTTGTTCCAACATATGTGTTACTTGTTGGAAAAAGTAATGTATGAATACCTATTTCCGGGGAAGAATACCCTGCTCCATCTGTGGAATCCAACACGTTCAAGATGTTCGGCGGCCCCAGGCACGGTATCTCTTATTTGATTGAAATGGTCATTGAACTCATCTATATTGTACGATTTTGTTTGCTTTATAAAGGCGAGATACGACCTTCGTATTGTGAAAGGTGGTTCGGAGATTTTCCCAAGGTGCTTCATGCAACAACCATAATGAGATAAAGGGAAGACAATTGAAACCGCCTTTTTGATACTTGGATGCCTATCGAAATTATGCACAACTCTTTGGTATCATCTACAAAGCTTCTCATTTGTTCAAAAAAATATTTGTACGAGGCATCACACTCCTTGTCCACTACACAAAATGCCACAGAAAAACATGATTCTCCGCATCTTGCGCCACGGCGTGACAACAACACTCCTTCGTACTTGCTCTTGAGAATGTCCCATCGACGGCTATGACTTTTCTCATTTGCGCAAAACCAAGCATCCAAGCCTTGTAGGCTACAAAAAAGTACTTGAACTTCCCATTAGCATCAACCTTCAATGCCGTCTTACTTCACGGATTTGCGGAACGAAGCATATAACGGTACGCATCAAGACCGCATACCCGTGCTCATGTGTCCCCCTTGTCAAAGATTTTGCAATCTCCATGCCCTACCAGACCTTCCAATAACTTACCTTACAACCCAATTCTGTGCGGAATGATTGACTCATATCTTTTGTAGACGGGCCTTTACCATCGGGAAACCTATCTCTGAAGTATTCACCAATGACTTTCGCTGTGGCGTGTGGATTATGGCTAGTAATATGCTCAGAACCACATGTGTGATACTTTACGTAGGTTGTAATACAAAATCTGTCAGAACTTAAAAGCTTCATAGCCCTCAGCCACCACTTGCACTCCGGATGTACACATCTAAAGCAATACACGATCGCGAATTAATCACCTTCTTGAGTGTGAAATCTTTCTTCACGCATGCAAGTTTCAACATAGTTGCTAGTTGTTCCTTGTTCTTGAATGACATTCCTTTATAAAAGCTTCGTTTCATCATCTTGAACATGGTTTGCACCGTGAAGATTGTGTAGAACACGGTGTATTGCTCGCAACTTCGGGTGTAGGAATCGGCTCACCCTCACTTCCATTATCTGGAATATCCATATCCATATCCATATCCGTATCCACCCCATCCAATTTATTATTTAACACATCTTGTTGGTCTTGACCTAAATTATGGTTCTCTACCGGGCTTCCAACCACGTATACCCTTAAAATGGGCCTAGCTACATCATTCAAATAAGTACGCAAACGATCCTGATCGGTTATCTTAAAAGGCAAGACCCTCTCGGTTTTCAAAAGAGCTATGCATGTAAGTGATGGCAAGATCTTTCGGTTCACAAGTTAATTCACAATAGGTGATGATTAAGTTCACAAAATCATCAAACACAACATCTCTTTGGACACTCATCGCTATCGTCTCTAACATGTGACTACCCTTCCATCGCCAAATATATCGATTGTTCTTCTCGATCCATTCACCATGACAATCAACACCTATTGTTATTGAGTCCCCATTAATGCTACTACGAATATATTTTGTTTTTTTAAAAAAAGGTCATGACAAGATAGTAACAAAATACAATAACGTAATGACTTGTTGGAACAGGATGAATCGGGTGTTGCAACAAGTGGATTACCCGTTGCAACAAGTACTATCCTTGTTGCACCAGCTAACTAATCCGTTGGAGTCGGCTTCGCTTTTTGAGTTGTTTAATCCAAAGACGAGCCAAGATGTCCAATGATTAGTGAGTTGTTGCAACAATTATATTACTTGTTGCAACAACAGTAATACACTTGTTCCGCAACTACATAATCTGTTGGAGTCGGCTACGCTTTTTGGGTCCGCTTTTTGGGTTACGTTGGGTCAAGTCGAATCCAACGGATCGGTGAGTTGTTGCAACAAGTAAGATACTTGTTGCAACGGGTAGTACACTACTTGCAATAACTCACAAATCATGTTGCAACTTATTCATACTACGTATTTAACAACAATTAGTCTAGAAGTTGCAATAACTACTTAATGTTGTAATTGTGGCGTGACTACAATAGGCGTTGCATAAACTACGGCGTGACTTAAAACTACAACGATTGTTGGAAAAATTTAGAAGCTCTTATACAGCAGCTTTAGCACTTGTTGCAACAAGTACAATTGCTACTGTAAATTGTTGGAAAATCAGCAGCAAAACCCAGATAAATAATTGAAACAAAACAGCAATATTTTACTTACCAAATGAGCGAAAATTACTTCTGAAGTAATGCCCAGCCAAAAAATTGCAAAATCTGCTGGTTTCGTTTTTTTCTTTGTTGACAAATTCTTCAAAATGCCGCACCAATGGAAGAAGAAGAAGCAGGGGAAGCAGCAATACTTATGAAGTAATGCCCATGTAGACACTAACGAAATCCAGCCAAAAAAATTACAAATCTGGTGGTTTAGTTTTTTCTTTTGTTGAGCAAATTCTTCAAAATGGCACAATGGATGAAGAAGAAGCGAGGAAGCAAGAATGGAAGATGAGGAAGAAGAATGGAGAGAGAAAAAGAATGAGAACAGGCGGATTGAAAAGAAGAAGAAGAAGAAGGAAGAACGAACCGAGGAAGAAGAAGAAGAACATTGGAGGGAAAAGAGCAAAAACAAAAGCGGCTATTGGCGCCTTTTTTTTTTTTTTTTTTGGACCCATTTTGGTATTTTAGGGCTTATATTGATAGGGTCAAAGTGTTAAAAAATAAAACTTGAGGGTAAAGTATTAAAAATAAAGTTGAGGGTCAAAGTATCAAAATAAAAACTTTTGGGCAAGGTCAAAACCTCTTAATCACTAATCAAAAAACATCACCTCCACTCAATAATTAAAACTTGAGTTACCTCCCCTCAATAAAAAGACTTAAGGGTCACCTATAGTTAAATGCCCCGGGAAGCTTTATATATCACTTTATTAATTTGGAGAAAACGGGGGATACATTTCGAATTTAAGAGTAGTAGTCCAAAGGTATTGTTTGATAGTATAATTACACAATCCGCCCTTCGTCCTAAAATAAGTGTTAGCTTAATAAAAAAAATTGTCCCAAATTAAGTGTCACCCTAGGAATTCAGCATAAAAATTGCTAAGTAAGATTTGTCCCAAAATAAGTGTAACCTAGGAATTCCGGACAAAAATTGGCAAGTTATTTTAGCTATACCCTTAACATAAAGAAGTGGTTTTTGTTAATATTGCTCAATTATCAAAAAACATCTATTAAATATGGGTAGTTTAGTAAACTCGACATTGTATTTATTGATTTCTTAATGAACGCGATTTTTTCTAAGGTGATACTTATTTTGAGGCGGAGAGAGTATTGCACTCCTATCTCCCCATTTATGTGACATGTTTTCTTTTTTAGTTACTCCCTCCATCCAATATTAGTTGTTATATTTCTTTTTTATACAGCTCTCAACAAATCTTAAATAAGAATTATTTTTACAATTTTACCCTTATCTCTCTTTATAAACAAGGCTAAGCTAATTTTATTAGTACTTGAATAATCATAACATCAATCAATAGTAACTTGATTGAACTCTTCAATTTTCTAATTTTTATGCTATGTAATAAAAGATTGTTTACTTTCAAAAACAACTAAAAGATTGTTTACTTTCAAAAACAACTAAACAAGGGCAAACTGAGAAAAAAAAAACAACTCTATATTGATTTTGTAAAATGACAAGTATTTTGGGACAAATATTTTTATTAACCTTGAAAACTAATATGGCACAGAAGGAGTAATCTATAGAGTGACACCTTTCTATATCTAGTAACAGCTCAATTTTAAAATACTCATTTTATCCTAATGAGATGCTTTATAGTCACATAAACATCTATGACTTATTTTAGACAAATTTTAAAAGTCTTCCTTTTTTCCTTAACTAGGTGCCAACTCAAAAATTTTAGAACGGGTATGTGTGTGTGTGGGGGGTTGGGGGGGGGGTTGGGGGGTACCCTCATGACTTTTCATAACTCTTTCTTCCTCTGTACTTTTGTCTTAATCATATTACTACTCCTTTTAACTGTAAACTCGTCGTAGTTTACCCCTACTTATCGGCTCACTCGATATCTCAATAAAATGTTCTCATACGAGTTGCCACCTTTTTCTAAATCATCCCTTAACATCACAAGCCCTTCCGAGTTATCCTAGCATTTCACCAACATCGTATGAAATACATGATCCTAGACTGACCCACAAGTTTAAGTTTTCCTTTCACAATTTCCATCTCCAATTAGTTGATTGAGAACTAATAAAATGTTACTATGAAGCATTCTCCAACCACCACCAGAAGAAAACTAGAATCCGACAAGCACCACAGGACTTCTTAATGCTTGATTCACATAGTTTTACCTCCATATTTGTTCTTGGGTCGTGAGCGAACCATTTAGTTCATAAATTACTTACTGTATGCTTTGTACTTTTCAATAGAAGTGAAACTTAATTACCGGACGTTTTTTCCCTCCAACATAAGCTTCTTCTAAAGCAAAAATGCGGCTGGAAGGTATCCTAGTCCATCCAACTGAATTGTAAACTTTGCCGCTCGTATAGGCTCTTTTTTTTTTTGAATTAAAATTGCCCAAGTAAGAACGGTACCCCTTACGGATGACATGGAGGGTATTTCTTAAAGCTTTAGTTCAACATAATAATTTACCCTATCGGTATCAACTTTCAAGACGTATTATGAACTTGTATCTCCTTCTCCTCTTTTTCCTATTCCTGGGAAAATTTGGGCAGAGTTTCCTCTGTACTTCTTACTATCCCAAAACACACTCGCAGCCAGAAATACCAACAATGCCTTACAGGGCCAACATATATACGCTTATATCATATCGTATTATAGCCACACAGGACTCCCAATTTCCAGTAACAAGTATAAAGGTGTTAGGACTTATCTCACATATCGCACCTCGAGACGTACCTGATCCTTTAACAATTTGTCCTGTTATACCTTCCGATCTACCTCCCCTTTCATTTTCCAACTTTACATGTCAATCATATTTCAATATTCTTACCTTATCCAACATGCCTCTTTCGCACCATTGCTTACACGTATGCTTGTGTGGCTCCCAATATCATCGATCACTTTCTTCCGTCAATGTCGTTCTTCAAATTTGAAATCAAAGGTTAGTAAAAGGAATTTCATTTCTTATGGCTGGGCTCTATCGCACGATCTTAGATATGAAAGAAAGGTAACATCCTAAATGTCCTGTAGCCTCTTGTTTATAGATGTGGTGCACAACACACCGATAAATAAGACTCTACTAGACACGGTCTGTAGACACTCCGAGGACGAACTACTCTGATACCACTTTTGTCACGACCCAACCCCGTAGGCCATGACTAGTGTCCGAGCTGGACACTCGTATACACCTGTTAACTATAATCATCCACAATTAGCATAATAAGGAACTTATAAATAAAAAGGCAAGACGTCGCCTCAAAGCTGTCGCATTGTATAGACGTATCATAGTAACTCCGTCTCTGTGAAGTTACAACTTTCAACAGACATCATAGTACATAAGCCGGCAAGGCTATCATAATACACAACTTCCAGAACATGTATATATATCTACGCAAGCCGACAAGGCTGCCACTACATATAACATCCCAAAACATATATATATATACGCAAGCCAACAAGGCTGCCACTACTAATGGGAACGTCCCAAAACATGAGTCATAGATACACAACTGAACGACAACTATATACAAACCCACACATATGTCTACAGACCTCTAAGAGCAACAACAGTATCCTATGACGGGACAGGGCCCCGCCGTACCCCTGGATAGACACGTATATACAACAAAAGGATCTGTACCAAAAAGCTAGGCTCCGGAACAAGGGAGCACCCCAAGATAGCTGAATGAATATCCTAAGCTGGCGGATCACCAAAACGAGCGTCTGTACCTGCGGGCATGAAACGCAGCCCCCCGAAGAAAGGGGGGGGATAAGTACGGCATATGTACTGAGCATGTAAAGCATGAAATACAGTAAACAGGATCATACTGAGATAAGGGTATAGAAAACTAACACAATAACCAGAAAACCACAAGGCTTGCCTTTGAAACATAAATCATGTGTAACCATTTCATACCCAACTCATTATGGGACTTAGTGACATAATTAGATAATCATCCTGTACATATGCATATATAACGTGTCCCGACCCTCTAGTGAGGGACTCGGTAAATAAAATCATCATATACATGTACATATAACGTGTCCCGGCCCTCTAGTGAGGGACTCGGTGAATAAAGTCATCATATGCCCTCCTGACCGCCATCCCCATATCATCATATCATCATGTCATCATATCATCATATCATCATATACATATAACGTGTCCCGACCCTCTCTGTGAGGGACTCGGTGAATAATGCAATGAAGCCGCGCACGAGAACATGTCCTGGCCCGGGACTCAGTGAAAGATGCAACGGTATGCACGAGCAGAGTAGTGAGTAACCATATACATATAAATCATCTTTTGAGACTCAATAGATAAGTAGACTAGTCAACGCTCGAGTATCAGGACGATAGTCGTATTCAGTATTCTTTGAATATCATTATGAACTATATCAAATTAAGGCCTCAGGGATCATACACATGTAGTAAGTTAATCCGAGTCAGTTAACAAAAGTTATGAACATTATTCATTATAGAATCCTTTAAGAATAGGAACCTTTATGCATCATTTACTATTCAATCATATAAAAGACTCGAGGGCAATAGCTCGACTGTCCTGAGAGTTCTAACATCAAGAAGTGAATAAGAATCATAAAACATGCTCAGAACTTATGAATAGAGTTACCCCAAGGTTCATATCGTATCATACTTACATCTAGGACATGCCAAAAGAAAGAAAGGGTAAGCTTTACATACCCAGTTGACGACTAATCGCAAAACCATTCGCTTTGTCGCTCTTTTTAGCCTATTTAACATAAGAGTAACGTTATCGTTAGTAACTATACTTTCTAGTTCGTAATTCCGTAACCAATTGCCTATAGAACTTATTCTTTAACTTATACATCCTCGTTTAGGACTATCCATTAGTTAGGGCTTAACGAAAATCGGGGGGCGCATTTCCCCTATATATTCATCTAACCCGAATTTCCAATTATTCTCCTGTTAACATGGAAATACCAACAATGACCATAATAGAAATATTCATACCAGATCTTTACAATCCAACTCATAAACATCTCAAACAATCCAATAACCTTTCTTAATCCTTTTCCAATCCAAATCACTAACATTTAAGATCATACGCCAAACGGACGAACATACGCTTTATATACAATACGTTATACGCTTCTTTCCTTCGAATTTAGAAGCCATATCAACGACGACACGACAACAACACGAACAACAACGTGTGAACATAAACCATACTTTGAATCTTTTCAACTCAACAATTCCATATAACAACTACAACTCCTAATATCAACGATTTCATGCAATTTCTTACTTCCAATTTCATCCAATCCAATTTTAATCCTTCCGTTATAACACCATTAATACAATTATACCATAAAATGAGAAAATCTTACCTTAATTTAATCGGAGGAAATTCTACTCTTAATTGCTCCAATTTCGCAATTTCTTCTTCTCCAACTTAAAATCCAATGTTGCTACCACCTCCTTGAATTTGTACTACACTTGAAAATTAATCAAAACAAGGAACCCAATATTTTTTTCCCAACAGCCATGGCTGGTCGTGAACGATGGCAACCATGGTCGCTCCTCTTTTTTTTTTTTTCTTTCTTTTTTTTCTTTGAATTGATCAATTTGCAAATGAATTGTGACAATTCAACTTGGTCATTGCCATATATATTTATATGGTGCCCTTCCTTGGACACGTGCCCCTCCCCATGACTCATCAATTGTGTGTGTTTGTTGTTGTTTTTTTTTAAACCAAAAACGGGTGGGGCCCACTTTAATAATTAACTAGTTACTTAATTAATCTTAATTAGCAACTAATACCCACTTAATAATTTAATCATGGTTAACTAATTTCCTATTCTCCAATGAAATTTCTACTCTAATTAAAATTTATAAATAATTATGTTCTAATTAAAATTGAAATTTAAAGATTTCTATTTCGTGTCCGAAAATGATTCTGCCTTTAACTCGAGTCGATTTGCTTGCGAATAATTCGACGTATAAATATACGGGGTATAACAAACCAATCCACTACGAATCACAAAAATAAGATGATATCCAATGCAATTCAACCAATGTTAGGTAACTCCACCGTACACACATACTAAGGGCATTGTTCGCACAATAGTCATGACTCGTGGGGGACCCTGGTGTCCATGTACCACTCACTCCGAAACTGACCTCAGATCACGAGCCACAACTAGGCCACATCCTCACCCCTTGTCATATATATATATATATATATATATATATATATATATATATATATATATATATATATCTCAAGGTGTCTTTCAAGTCTAGAACCTTATAAGAAGCACTACTCCAATGTAAGCATGATCATCAATAATATCAATACCAAGGAAGTACAAATCACAATGCCATAAGTCATAGCAAGCCTCAAATAAATCATAACAAGATTGAAATAAATCAACTCAACGATAGCGTGAAACATACAAGCTATCTCAATCAACACGAAGAGTATATATATCAGCCCCTTCCTCCTAAAAACACAACAATTACACCGCATGGTTCAATACATAAGTAATGGTGACTAGCCTAAAAAATTAGAAATCATACCAACCTAAGTAATATCCAACCAGACTCCGTGTCCGAAGACCTAATCATGCTTTCTCCCATCAATTCTACTATATACATAATCTACAAATCAAAGTCTAACTCAAGTAAATCGTAACCTACCTCAAGGCCGAGCAGGTGCCACGAACATCCATATGGTTTTCATCTTCCCGTTTTCGAACCAGGAACCATGACGGAAGGTTCTAATAATATCAACGAACCCGAGTAAGCAAGAGTCAAGGCTAAGGTATTCGTAGTACCTAAGATTAAAGAAAATGTACACACCAATTTCGGGTCTACAAGGGTAAAATTAGAACCCTTCCCCAAACTAGGTTTTCTTGGTTTCTAGGGAATAATAGCTTAGATTCCATTGTTAACTAACCCACAAAAGTCATATAAAATAGCCCTTCCCTTAAAATCCCTCAATTCAAGAAATCAAATCTTAACCCACTTTAAAAATAGAGAAAGAGTCAACATTTGGGGTTAGTTAATTAACCTAGAATAAGAATCTAGGTGATTCTTTTAGAAATGGCATGATTCCTAGTCAAGAAAACCCATTTCATCTTCCTAGGTGTGAACTAATGGGAGGACTCCATTTTTATTAATCCTTATGGGCATAGATTAGTAAATGAAGTAATAGATTTAAGGGAGATGAAATAAAGGGGGCTTAAGGGTTACCTTTCCTAAGCCTCCAAGTGTTTTCCTCTAAAAATGCCCCAAATGGCGGCCTAGATGAAGGGTTGGTGGAAAAATAAGGTTCAATACCGAAATGAGGTTTAAATACTAGGTCGGGCTAGCTTTGGCCACTGCAGCGGGCTACTGGTCCGTGGTAGCGATACTGTTATATCCCGTGTTTTTGCATATTCGGAAGTTTCGAAATAATTGTGACTTGTAAGGAGTAAGGCTATATTTTGGTTTTATTTAGCATAAAAGTTGTTCATGAGAAGTATTGACGCGGGAATATCGAGGGAGGTTAAGGGCAAAATTGAAATTTCGGAAATGAGTTCCGCGAGCTACCAATTATTTAACCAAGAAGTTGGGCCAAAAAAAAAATTACAAAATAGAGGCCCAATTATGGAAGTGGCCGGCCATGAATAGGAAAAAGAAATAAAAAAGGTCCAAGCCCAAGTTATTAGAATTATGGGATAAATAGATTAAGGAGGGGCTAAGTCTTCATTTTTCAAGAAACTTCAAGAACAAGAATTGAGAGAAAAAAAAGAAGGCCTACGGCCAAGAGAAAGAGAAAGGGAAAGAAGAAAAAAAAAATTCAAGCCATCCAACTTTGATGTGAGAATTCCTTTCTTCTTGAATTCTTAACAAGTTCAAGGTGCTTGTCGACGTGGTATAATTAGTTAAGCAAGAAAACTCCGTTTGCGGAAAGTAGAAATTTGAAGAAAAAGGTGAGATTTCTATCCTTTTATGTTATGAAAGATGTGAGTGTGTTATGACGATTAAAATTGTATGGAAAGCATAGAATTATGATGTGTGTGTGTGTGTGTGTGCATGGCCGTGTGGTGCATGTGTGTTGTGGCCGTGTGTGGTGCCTTGCATGAAGGGGGGTGGATTGAATTTATTTAGTGCATTAATTGTGTTGTTGTGTTCTTGTGGAGTAAATGAAAGGAGAATGGTTCAAGTTGGCATGAAAAATCCATGGCTAGGTTGTTGTAGGAATTATAAGATTTTATTCTAGTTTTATGTTATCATAGAAATGAAATTGTTAAGATGCAAATTATGATGATTGTGATGAAATTGGAAGATGGAAACATACTATGAATATGCATGTTAAAGATTAAAAGTCTTGGAAGCATTATGGCTTTGGTGGAAAGTTTGCATATATGGTATATTTTGTGAATATTTTGTAGAAATGATATGAAGTGTTTTCGAATTGTATTTGAATGGTTGTGGATTAGTAAATAAATATGAGAACGTTGACATGAAGTTGGAAAGGTGAAGTCGGAATGGAAGCTATAGCATTATGTTGGAAAGAAAACTAGTCGTGTTATATTGTGATTTGTAGAGACTATTATTGCGTTGTTGGTATTGTTGTGGATGTTGTTGTTGATATTATGGCCGAGTTAACTCTCGGGGATGTTAGATTTATAGAGGAGATGCTGCCCAAATTTTCGTAGACCAATTCGGGCTAAAAATAAGCTCTTAAAGGTATATGATTTATATTTGGTAACTTTGACCATTTGCAGATTCTGGACGAAACGGGATTTAAGTTTAAGCGAGTGTAAGACACCCGTAAGGTATGTGAAGCTATCCCTCTCCTTCTTTTGGCATGTCCTAGGTATACTAGGTTTGAACTTGAGCCTCGGGGTTATTACGTTCATAGAAATCCGACTCTGAGTGTGAGTACTATTCATTCAGCGCGATTGAATTAGAATCTTTATATCTTGTTGGAAAATGCTCAAACGTTTATAACTTGCATAAATGTGATCGAATTGCCTTGAAACTTTCATAAATGACTCCATTAAGCTTAGCATATGTAATTTGCGTACGCCACCTCCGATGGCCGAGGCGGGCCCACTATTTCCGGACCCCCTCCTATCGTTTTATTTGACTTATTTCTGTACCACAATTGAAGGAAAACTTTTGGCTATTGTCCTAACTACTAAGCAATATTTTACTATATAAGACTTTTCAAAACCACTCCGAAGGGAGTGCGATATTTTATTATTTAAGACTCTTCAAAAACCACTCCTAGAGAGGTGCGATTTTACTATTTCGTTCCACTTACGACTTATGTTTACATTCCACAACGTTATTATTATTATTATTATTATTATCATTATTATTATTATTATGCCCGAAGGGGCTAGGATTAGTATTATGTCACGAGTGGCATGCCCGGGGCCGGGGTAGCCGTATGTCACGAGTGGCATGCCCGAAGGAGCTGGAGTATTATGTCGGGGCCAGCATGTCCGAAGGGGCTAGGATAGACGTATGCTGGACCGGCATGCCCGAAGGGGCCATCATTTTATTTCGGGACCGGCATGCCCGAAGGGGCCAGGATAGACGGATGTCGGGACCGACACACCCGAAGGGGATTATTATCATTAACATCATTGTTGTTATCATTATTATTGCTATCATTATTATTATTAGGTCGGAAGCGGCCGTCCGAAGGGACTATTTTATTTAAACATTGAATTCATACTGGGTATCCTAAACTTGCTTACTGTTGTACTTTTCTGATTCATGCTTCAGTGACGCTTTACATATTCGGTACATATTCCGTACTGACCCCCTTTCTTCTGGGGCTGCGTTTCATGCCCGCGGTTCGGGGACGCAACCGGGGACCCGGCTTCTTAGAGGAGTTAGCATTGGGAGTCGACGACTCCATTTGCTCGGAGGTCGTTCTGTTTTGGTATAGTTTTATATATATGTGCGGTCATACTCGTAGAAGTGCAACGAACGGCGTGGGAGTTGTGGTTCTTGTTTGGCCTTGTCGGCCATTATTTTGTTGTACGAAATGGCGAGGAGGCCTTTTTTTGGCTCGCCTCGTTCTATGTCGTATGTATATATGTAACATGTTTTGAGGTGCCTTGAGCCACGTGTCGATTTTGGTATTTTATTTACAATTTTCAATTCTTGTTTAAAAAAAAAAATTTTGAGTTGACGTTTAAGGGTTCGCTCGACTCGACGAGAGTCGGGTGCCGTCACGCCCGATGAAGATTGGGGTGTGACAAAGTGGTATCGAGCGAGTCGGTCCTCGGCATGTTCACGTTGTGTCTAGTAGAGTCTTGTTTATCGGTGTGTTGTGCACCACATCTATAAACGAGGAAGCTACGAGACATTAATAAGTGTCATTCTTTCTTTCATGGTAAAGATCGTGCGATAGAGCCGTGTCGTAAGTAAGGTCCCTAATCTAACAATTTGTATGATTTCGGTAATGCCGCCTAAGAAGGGTAAAGCGACGGCGACCCGGAAGGGCAAAAGCAGATTGGGGATGAGGTAGTTAGCCAAGCCCCCGGAGTCTCTGGAGCTCGGACATATCTTTGGAATACGTATCCGGCCCCGAGTCCTCCCACCTCCCCATCTCCGGACGAGCTAAGAGGGCACACGATCCGGCCCGGCTCCGGCACCCGGCATCAGTATCTCCGGTCTCTCAGTCAGATGCCCAGCGTCAGGAGATTAGAGAAATGAAAGATGCTATACGTTTGTTAACTCAAATACTTGCCACCCAGGCTGGACAACAGGATAGGAGTCACGAGTATCCAGATAGGGCTGCTAGCGCCAGGGCACGAGATTTTCTTACATTAAGTCCCCCAGAATTTAAGGGCACGGACCCTAATGCTGATCCTCAGGAGTTCATAGATGGTATGCAGCGTACTTTAAATGTGATGCAGGCATCAGCCACGGAATCTGTTGAGTTAGCCTCTTATAGGCTGCAGGGCATAGCAATTAATTGGTATCAGTCTTGGAGATTATCGAGGGGTAGTGATGCCCTTCCGCCGACTTGGCGGGAATTCTCAGATGCCTTTTTACGCCACTATATGCCACCCGAATTGAAGCGGGCAAGGGTTGATAAGTTTCTTAACTTGCGACAGGGTAACATGTCTGTTAGAGAATATAGTGTGGAGTTTGATTCCTTAGCCAGATATGCCCCTACTATTGTGCAGGAAATGGAAGATAGAGTTCACCGATATGTAATAGGATTGGAGTCGGAGTTGCGGGAGATTTGTATGCCGGTGGCAATGCGGCCGGTATAGATATAGCTCGTATCCAAGCTTATGCTCAGGGAGCAGAGGATCGTAAGCGCCAACGAGAGGCTACTTCAGAGCAGGGTGGTAGTCAGCCCAAGAGGGCCAAGACAGAAGGTCGGAGTAAGGGTTCCACTAGCGAGAGCAGGCCCCAGTATAGCGCACCTTCACAGTTTCGTGGACCTCAGCGGGGTAGAGAGACAATTCCTCGGCCAGGACAGAGCTCTTCCTATACATCGGGCCCTCAGCAGCAGGCATGGTCGGGGCAAGAGGTGATGGCCCCTCCTCGATGCGCGACTTGCGGAAGGCGTCATGTAGGACAATGCCGACGGGGTGTGTGTTATACTTGTGGTGATCCGACCCATTATGCTAGAGATTGTCCACAAGGAGTGGGCCATACTGTTCCCGGAAACTCGGTAGCAGCGTCGTCACCTTCGGTAAGAGCCCCCGAGACAGGACCTCAGACTTCTTCCGGCCGAGGTAGGGGCGGAGGTAGAGCACCTAGCTCCAATGCAGGCCCACATCGTATCTATGCACTAGGTGGGAGACCAGGTCCCGAGGCACCGCAGGATGCACCACCAGGTAATCTAAATTCTGTAGTTGCTTGTCTTAATCAATGAGTGATTTATACGTGCCGTCCACCTAAAGAATCTTCCCCAAAAAAAAATACTCGTAAGACCTATAAGGCTAATTTAACATTCGAGGACGAATGTTCTAAAGGGGGGGAGGATGTTATATCCCGTGTTTTTGCATATTCGGAAGTTTCGAAATAATTGTGACTTGTAAGGAGTAAGGCTATATTTTGGTTTTATTTAGCATAAAAGTTGTTCATGAGAAGTATTGACGGAAATATCGAGGGAGGTTAAGGGAAAAATTGGAATTTCGGAAATGAGTTCCATGCGAGCTACCAATTATTTAACCAAGAAGTTGGGCCAAAAAAAAAAAATTACAAAATAGAGGCCCAATTATGGAAGTGGCCGGCCATGAATAGGAAAAAGAAATAAAAAAGGTCCAAGCCCAAGTTATTAGAATTATGGGATAAATAGATTAAGGAGGGGCTAAGTCTTCATTTTTCAAGAAACTTCAAGAACAAGAATTGAGAGAAAAAAAAGAAGGCCTACGGCCAAGAGAAAGAGAGAAAGGGAAAGAAGAGAAAAAAATTCAAGCCATCCAACTTTGATGTGAGAATTCCTTTCTTCTTGAATTCTTAACAAGTTCAAGGTGCTTGTCGACGTGGTATAATTAGTTAAGCAAGAAAACTCCATTTTGCGGAAAGTAGAAATTTGAAGAAAAAGGTGAGATTTCTATCCTTTTATGTTATGGAAGATGTGAGTGTGTTATGACGATTAAAATTGTATGGAAAGCATAGAATTATGATGTGTGTGTGTGTGTGCATGGCCGTGTGGTGCATGTGTGTTGTGGCCGTGTGTGGTGCCTTGCATGAAGGGGGGTGGATTGAATTTATTTAGTGCATTAATTGTGTTGTTGTGTTCTTGTGGAGTAAATGAAAGGAGAATGGTTCAAGTTGGCATGAAAAATCCATGGCTAGGTTGTTGTAGGAATTATATGATTTTATTCTAGTTTTATGTTATCATAGAAATGAAATTGTTAAGATGCAAATTATGATGATTGTGATGAAATTGGAAGATGGAAACATACTATGAATATGCATGTTAAAGATTAAAAGTCTTGGAAGCATTATGGCTTTGGTGGAAAGTTTGCATATATGGTATATTTTGTGAATATTTTGTAGAAATGATATGAAGTGTTTTCGAATTGTATTTGAATGGTTGTGGATTAGTAAATAAATATGAGAACGTTGACATGAAGTTGGAAAGGTGAAGTCGGAATGGAAGCTATAGCATTATGTTGGAAAGAAAACTAGTCGTGTTATATTGTGATTTGTAGAGACTATTATTGCGTTGTTGGTATTGTTGTGGATGTTGTTGTTGATATTATGGCCGAGTTAACTCTCGGGGATGTTAGATTTATAGAGGAGATGCTTTTGCCCAAATTTTCGTAGACCAATTCGGGCTAAAAATAAACTCTTAAAGGTATATGATTTATATTTGGTAACTTTGACCATTTGCAAATTACGGACGAAACGGGATTTAAGTTTAAGCGAGTGTAAGACACCCGTAAGGTATGTGAAGCTATCCCTCTCCTTCTTTTGGCATGTCCTAGGTATACTAGGTTTGAACTTGAGCCTCGGGGGTTATTCTGTTCATAGAAATCCGACTCTGAGTGTGAGTACTATTCATTCAGCGCGATTGAATTAGAATCTTTATATCTTGTTGGAAAATGCTCAAACGTTTATAACTTGCATAAATGTGATCGAATTGCCTTGAAACTTTCATAAATGACTCCATTAAGCTTAGCATATGTAATTTGCGTACGCCACCTCCGATGGCCGAGGCGGGCCCACTATTTCCGGACCCCTCCTATCGTTTTATTTGACTTATTTCTACGTACCACAATTGAAGGAAAACTTTTGGCTATTGTCCTAACTACTAAGCAATATTTTACTATATAAGACTTTTCAAAACCACTCCGAAGGGGTGCGATATTTTATTATTTAAGACTCTTCAAAACCACTCCTCGGAGGGGGTGCGGGATTTTACTATTTCGTTCCACTTACGACTTATGTTTACATTCCACAACGTTATTATTATTATTATTATTATTATCATTATTATTATTATTATGCCCGAAGGGGCTAGGATTAGTATTATGTCACGAGTGGCATGCCCGAAAGAACCGGGGTAGCCGTATGTCACGAGTGGCATGCCCGGGGCTAGGAGTATTATGTCGGGGCCGCATGTCCGAAGGGGCCAGGATAGACGTATGCTGGACCGGCATGCCCGAAGGGGCCATCATTTTATTTCGGGACCGGCATGCCCGAAGGAGCCAGGATAGACGGATGTCGGGACCGACACACCCGAAGAGGGATTATTATCATTAACATCATTGTTGTTATCATTATTATTGCTATCATTATTATTATTAGGTCGGAAGCGGGCGTCCGAAGGACTATTTTATTTAAACATTGAATTCATCTTGGGTATCCTAAACTTGCTTACTTTTGTTGTACTTTTCGATTCATGCTTCGGTGACGCTTTACATATTCGGTACATATTCGTCTTGACCCCCTTTCTTCGGGGGCTGCGTTTCATGCCCGCAGGTTCAGGGACGCAACCAGGGGACCCGGCTTCTTGGGGAGTTAGCATTGGGAGTCGAACCTCCATTTGCTCGGAGGCTGTTCTGTTTTGGTATAGTTTTATATATTGTGCGGTCATACTCTGTAGAATTGCAACAACGCGTGGGAGTTGTGGTTACTGTTTGGCCTTGTCGGCCATTATTTTGTTGTACAGAAATGGCAGAGGCCTTTTGGCTCGCCTTGTTCTATGTCGTATGTATATATGTAACATGTTTTGAGGTGCCTTGAGCCACGTGTCGATTTTGGTATTTCATTTACAATTTTCAATTCATGTTTAAAAAAAAAATTTTGAGTTGACGTTTAAGGGTTCGCTCGACTCTGATGAGAGTCGGGTGCCCGTCACGCCCTGATGAAGATTGGGGTGTGACAGATACCACTGTAGTAGTAAATGTGCCACGATAGCGGATATCAATGCATAGGCTTGTCTGCTGTAGCAGAAGTTAGGTCCGCTGGGGTAGAACCTCCAGGACCCAGCTAGCTCACTATAGCGAGCCTATCACTGTAGGGATGACACACTGCGGCGGTTCTCCAACATGCTGTAGCGATGCTCAGATACCAGTAATCCCACACGATTTAAACTCTTTCCAACACGACTACGGATCACTCCTAATAGAAAAATTCTCTGCACAACTAACCGTACAATGAATTAATTTGGCTTTATATCACATAATGTCGAAGGTTTGGTAACGGCCAAACGGGTCATTACATCAGATACCAATTAAACAACCGTTCGTCCTCGAACGACATGGGGTGGTAAAGGAACAAACGGAGGTGTCACGTAACATGATAAAAGATAATTAGAGTCCACACCCAAATCGCATACCAGAAATTGTCGATCAAGGTCTTCATTCAATTGAATCTTGTTTGCTTTAGAAGTGGGACCATCCGCTTGTGGAAATGAATTTTACATTACACTACACGAAGAGAACTTCCAATAGTCTATCTAAATAAGATGACTGGCCAGATACCAAATTTTAATAACCTACTAAGCTCATTAAGATCAAATACCCATCCAGGAAAAGGACTCGAATTGCGTAACACAGTTATATTAATTACGGCTGGAAAGGCGATGCTAGGACCACTACCGCAGTTCCCAACCGTGGGCTCGATTCTACTGGCGCGAAAAAATGAGGGCTATTACGGCATCTGAAAGAATTGCACGAGCCACTACAGCAGCTGGCTCAACCGCTATAGCAGTACCGCTAGAGCTGCTTTCTTCCACCGTAGCGGAGACCGACCAGTAAGAATAAATAGGGGAGGGTGATTTTTCACCTTCCCACTTCTATTCCTCCCCCCCACCCTCCACTACCCGAAAACTCTTCCCGTTCCCCCCATAATTTAATCTTCCAACTTCTACTTTAGTACAAAACATCGCTTTCCTCACTTACAACTCTCACCCAAAATCTCTCTTGACAACCTCATACTCAAAGGGAAGAAGGCAAAATTTTGATTTATCAAGGAGTAAGAAGTCTTGGAGTAATCAACATCAAATCTACTCAACCAAGGTATGTAGCTCTTCCTACAACTATAGAATGCTATTAAGAACCTTCAATTTGAAATCGCCATGCACAAATATCACAAAATTGCAAGAAAATTAGGAACTCTTTGAACAAGGGTTTCGGTTTGCTGGGGAGGGAGAAGTCCGAAATTCCTTGAGTTGTTTAATGTCTAAGAAGTTTTATCACTGTGTAATGCCTTAGATTAGTTCAAATTTGAGGGTAAAAGAGATTAGTTCAACTTTGAGGGTAAAAGGCATTGTTGAGGTGGTGGGTTGTTCTTGGTAGTGAGTTTTAATCTTTAGCAAAATTGGGAGTTGTTTGATGTTTGAAATGGTTTCCCAAAGCTTGTAAACGTCATGCATGCTAAGATATTAATTGATACCTCATGTAGAATTCTAAAATTGACCCAAAACTATGAGAATTTCTTTTTAAAAACTTAGGGTTTTTCGCTAGGGACGACAGATCTGCTGCGCCGAATCACTTCCGCTGGTGTGAATCTGCCGTAGCGCTCTCAAGTGCGCTGGCATGGACATGGGGGAAAAGGGATGCCTCGCGGGCATAATGGTTAGATCGCCATAACAAGTACGCTGCTGCGGGTTCGGCTTCGCTATAGTAGCCAAAAATAGTAAGCTTGCAGCGTCGTACATGAGGTTATTTTCGCTGCTTTCTTTGGTTTGTAAAACATCTAATTATTGGTTGGACTTGGTGCAATATCAAAACTAACATCGTCTCTTATCGTAGGTACATAACTTTCGACATTGTGGCCCAATATGAAGGAGGTAACACATCCCCTAACCACGCCGAAGGAGCTCCAACCTACAGCCGGTTTCCAACTTCACTAAGTCATCGCTACTATTGTAACGGGGCTTCAATATTGACAAGGTGGAGCGACGCGCTCCGGTGTTCTACAACCGCTTGCAAGCCATTAAGTAGAATCGTCTCATTGAGGACACCATCATGTGTAATGAGACTTAGGTGAGGGAATTTTATGACATGCTCAACATCGTGGATTGCTCTTCTCCAGCCCAGATATCCTAATCCGAGGGGTCAAGGTGAAAATAAGGGCCGAGGTGATCAATGATATCTATGGGTTAGACAACCACCCGGCTGATGAAATGGCCAAATAGGACTACGAAGACAACGGGGTTTGGTTGGTGTCCAAGTAAGTGGAGGAGGAAAAGAGGGGATTGGGTCAACAATAGGAACGAAATTAAGAGCACTCACTTCACCGCCGAGGTAAGGAGGTGGTTAAATGTCACGACCCGAACCCGACCCTGGATGTAACACGCATCCAATTGTATAGATGACACCAGAAGCACCTGATGAATCAATAAGCATCATGTTCCTTTTAATAAACCTTCATCAATTACTTCAACAAGTTATCTTTAGCAAGTTAACTCATAATCACCATTATAAAATGACATCAGTGGAAGTCTAATATAAATGCATCCTCAAGAAATGTAGCAATGCTCAATGAGTCAACAATGATTTCAACGACTACCCACAGTAATAACGTCTACCTATGGAGCTTCTAAGATAATAAACAAATGTCTAACCCATCAGGACGCAGGCCGGAAACTAAAATACATAAAATAAAGATCGAATGATGCCCCACGAACAATCATGTGGGCTCACCGAATATTTTCAAAAGCAACAATTTCTCTTAAATCGCACGTGTCTAGCGAACCTGCTTCTCTGTGTTACCCAACACACCATAAAAAATAACAATGGTATGCCTGAGTACTAAATACTTAGAGAATGTCTAAGGGGCAATAGTTATTAAAACCAAAGTAAAGTAGTAAAATCAAAAAAAGATATAAAAAGAAATAGTTCAAACTCCAAAGAATAAGTAAGTCCATAAACTAGGGAAATCACCAATAAGAGTCAACACACAGGAATATATCTAGTTCTACTTATGTTACCGTTCACATCATTATGTGTTTCATTAACGATCTCAATGTTTTCCACAAGCCACTCATAATCATCAAAGATGCAAAACAAGCCACTCATAGTTAACTAAAATACGAAACAAGCCACTCACAGGCAAACCAATCAACCGATACTCTGGGCTAGGAAACTACGGAGGCTAATAGTCCTCAGGGCTAGCACAATAATAGATGCACCGAGCTAGATGCCTCGAAGGTCAATCATCCTCTGGACTAACATATAAATAATCTTATCGGTACGTTAGGATCTATAATAGCCAATCGTCCTCTGGACAAGCGCAGCGGTAACGGCCCGTATGGTCGTTATAGTGTTTTGACCCGTTGACTTTTCCCCAAGTCCCGTTAGTATGATCTATGACTTAATGAAGTCATTGGGTTGGTCTCTGCAAGGTTTGAGTGTAAATTGAGTCATTGAGGGAGAAGCTAGTTAAGTTAGCGAGTTAGAGTTGACCACGGTCAACGTCGGGTTAGGATGACCCCGTGTCAATGTTTTGAAAGTTTAAACATGCTATTATGATGATTTTGAACTTGTCCACAAGTTTTGGTGAGGTTCCAAAGAGTGTTAGATGGGTTTGGGCTTTGTCGCGCTCGTATTCGGTGTTTTCGCCGTAGGTTTGTCGATATAAATGGCTCCATATTAAGAATACAACCTTTTTTTAGTTAGGTCAGAACCATTAGATCTGTATCAAAATTACGAAGCTATAGGAAAAAGAATCAACGCGTTTGGCCTCCGGATGAGGGAGTTAGGACCATTTTAGTGTGGACTTGTCCAGCAGGGCCGCTATACCAACCAAGAGGCCGCTATAGCGGGAATGCTGCAGCGGTCTGGAGACCGTCACAATGGCCAGCAGGGCTAGAAACCTTTATTTTAATTCCCTAACCTTGATGAAAGCATCTTGGAGGGTAAGTTCCCATCTTTATTTATTCCTTTTCCTTTCTTCTTCAAGTTCCATGATTATTTTAAGGTCCATCAATGGTGGACGAAAATCCTAGAAACTCAGAATTAGTAAGCCCCTAAATAATTGGTGGGTTGTTGATTTTATTGTTCATTAATCATCTAAGAGTATAGATTATCACTTTCTAGGAAGAGAATTTGATTTCTTATGGTTGGAATTGCTTGTTGAGACTTAGGGTTCTAATAAAAATGGAAGCTTTGTCCTAAAATCTGTTTTAAGGGTAAAATTGATTAAAAACCCATGAATTAAAGTTTAATGATTGTAGAGGTAGAAGTTGTGATCAATTCACCATTGAATGATGGTTTCATCCAATTGAAAAGTGTAGAAGTAAGTGGGCCTTCTTCCCCAAATTATTGTCCTTGTTTAAATACATGGTTTGTTACTTACTTAGCATCATATTATTAGACTTTGACTGGTATGAGGCTCTTCGGAAATAGAAGGCTCATGTGGAGTAGTTCGTGGCTCCTGTTCTGCATTCGAGGTAAGTTACAGCTTACTTTAGTTAGACTTTGATTAGCGAAATGTATGTATTGTATAGAATTAATGGGAGAAAGCATGATTACGTCTTCGGACATGGTGTTTTGGTTGGATATTAGCTAGGTTGGTATGACTTCTGATTTTGTGGGCTCGTCATCGTTACTTTATGTACTGAAACATGAGGTGTAGTTGTATTCATACTGTGGCGATTCGGGATGGATTTCTTTTCAGTTGATGGTCATTGATGGTGGCATGTTGCCCTATTATTATGATTAGACTTATTGCCTAAATTGTCACGTGGTACCCAGTTCTCTCCTATTGTGACATATATTATCAGATAAAGGAAGGATAATGAGTTTAGGCTTGAATTGTGATATAAACTTATGATAGTACGTAGATGAAAACTTGATGTATGATTACAGTTAATGATAATATATAGAAAAGTGGAGCTTATTGGTGATACAAGACTTAGTTGTGAGGCGTACTTGCTAAATGTGGAAGTAAAGAGGGACATAGACTATTATGTTGGTTGAGATGATTATATGATTCATTTCATGGCTGAGTTGATCCAAGTCTTGATATGACTTGTGGCTTTGTGACGGGCATTTTCACTGTTGCTTTTTTGGCTTGTATTGATTTACCACGTTTACACTCATTTATTCATTCATACACTCATGCATGATGGAAATGGTTTGGAAGACTTGTGGCATGATGCCTTGTGTTTGACATTGATATTGCTGATTTTTCATAGTCCATACTTACTAATGAACTGAAATACATTGAGTCATACATTGTGATGTGAAATTGTGCAGAAGTTAATATGATCTTCTTGATGAACTTGTGATACAAATTGATGATAATTGTGGTGAGAAGCTAATATGCTCTTCACGATGAAAATAATATACTACTTGATAATTTCTCATTAAGAAGGATGTAACAGTGTTTCTTGTATAATCGAGTGGCTCCGGGTCCGAGGCTCTTTCCGGAACGGAGGGTGTATAAGCTCGAGTCCGAGGTAAATTTCGAGCGGAGGGCAATAAGTGACTCAGGTCCAAGGAGTGTTCCGGAACGAGTGATACATGATGTGGATCCATGACCGAGGTTCTTTCTGCGGCGGAGGATTTATGGCTCGGGCTCGAGGAGTGTTCCGGAACTAGTAGTACACGGGCGCCATGGGGCCCCTGCAGGTCATGACTACTGAGCTATGACATCAGTAGCATGTGTGTACAGTGTGTATTTGGCTAGGGCATTGCATTACATTGCATTGCACATCATCATATTTTGCATTGCACATCATTACATTTTATTCTGCATTATTTATGCCTCGTTATTTCTAATTTTGGTGTGTTCACTGAAACGGTTGTTGTGGTATTGATATGATCATTGACTGAGTTAAATTGTGGATTGGCGACTCTACCTAGGGAAGGAACTTGGGCGTGTGATTATTAGGTGAGATTATTGAAACTTGACACACTTGTGGGTTAGAAGCTTTAACTTAGGTTGTGACTCTGTTATGGGATATTCTGTGACTTGGATTTGAGTATTAAGTGCCTATCTGTTTATCTTGTTGATTTATACTTATATGCGTGAACTAATCTTAGTCGACCTATGATGTTTACCGGTACATAGTGTTTGTACTGATACTACCTTGCTGCACCCTTTTTGAGTGCAAATTGTGTTCCAGAGATTTCATCCAGATTACATCTCTAGCTTGAAGCTAGTTTGCTCGATCAAATCCGAGGGTGAGTTTCTATCCATGCTATGCCACCTGAAGATCTCTCTGTCTAGATGTCTATTTTCATTCATAGACATTCTTTTCTATTATATTTGAGATATACTTCATTCTTTAAACATTGTTAGTTAGAGTCCTAGTACGATAACTTTCAGATTCTGGGGATGTAATAGTTAGAATTCCGCACTTGTATCATTTATTTATTTTGACTTGGTAGACTATGTATTCATTCACATGTTCATTGATTTGTGTTAGCATAAATGATTAAAGAAGTTAAAATAGGCTAGTGATTAAAGGGTTAACAGGTAAGGGTTAGCCTACTAGTGATAACAAAGTAGGTGCCCGCACGATCGGTAATTAGGGTCGTGACAACAGCTTTCCTATTTAGGCCCAAACATAAATAGTTATAATCATGGCATATAACTGAATTATCAATCATGGCTTATCGCTGAATTCACTTCTCAGACCATCTTCTCATAATAGAGGTATTTGATGTCACATTCCATTTAGAAATCATGTTCAAATCATCTATTCAATTTCACAACACATTTGAAACTTCAGTCTTTTAGATATAAATTCAAACATCCTATAACAGGCAAAACATGTTTATTGGAAGAGTTTAATTCATTTAAGGTTTGATGCGGGCTTAACCCTACAGGCACATGAACTTATTCAATTGTCATCTTTTAGTTCAAAAACAAGTTCAACAAAGAACAACCACCAATCTAGGTTTTAACTTGTACCAACAATCAAGGAAGGATTCTCAAATACAAATCATGCTTTCATAATATAAACGTACTTCAAAAGTAGACATACTTGAAAAGAAATTTTTTGAAATATAGACATACCTCAGATCCCGTTTAAACGTAATTCCCAAGGTTGTACGATCACAAAACAATGGTTTTAGATGAGAAAAAATAGAATTTTGAATCCAATTCCACCCATCTACCCCCTTTATCGAAAAACTAGGGTTTTCATGTCTAGAACGTGTTCTTGAACACCTCATGAATCATTAATGGATTCTAATCCCATAGGATAACCTACACTAGCCTAAATCCTTTAAATAATATCAAAAAAGTCAAGGATCATATCTCTTTGAAGGAATTTCAATGTCTTCAAACGTCCATTTCTTCTTCTCTTCCTTGGGTTTCAAGAATCTAGGGTTTTTTAAGATGGACTAGTGTTAATTCTTGTTACTTTAATATAGTTTAATCATAAGATGATTAGGAACTCACCTTTTAAGTTTTGGAGAAGTTCTAGGGTCTTTTATCCTCAAAAGGTCAGCCAAGAATGAAATAGGTTTGGAAATTTCAAGAAATCACGTTCTTATACAAAATTTTCCCCGTTGAGTATGTGGTCACATCTCGAGTTTGTGGCCACATACGGGCCGCATTCTTGAATGAAAATTCAATCCAGAAACTTTTAAAATTTGTCCAAAATGCGACCAATAGGCAACTTCACATCCTGAGTTTACGGCGTCACATTCTGAGTTTACGGTCACATCTCAGTCAGCGTCCTAAACAGGCTTTAGTAAAACGGGCATAACCTTTTTATCACAACTCCATTTAAGCTCCACCTTATATTGTTGGAAAAATATTTCAAATATCTACAGCTTCTATTAGAGGAAGTTTTCCCAAATTCTCAATGGATTTCACGAAATTGGCCTACACGTCAGACCTACCGAAACTTAAACAAGTTTGAGAACTCCTACGAACTTTACTACTTGGTCTTGATCTTAAATCAACTATTTCCATCCAAACTCATCTTGATAGTACTTCATATGCCTAAAATGTCACACTAATTATCATTTAATATATTCACACCTAACTCGAATTTAATGAGTGTTACATTGTCCCCCCCCCCATCATTCGTCCCCGAATGAAAGTCATAGCCTAAGATATTCACTAAGCCTCAAGCTGTCTCAAACAAACTCAGTTAATACTCTAACAATAACCATATGGTCCTCATGGGGTACTCCTTACAACTACCCCAAACAAGCCTATGCATGAAATGAGGGATTTACACCTAAACCATCACATGCATTCGACAACCAGAAGATTCAACACATACTTGGAATCAGGAACAAATGAGGGTATCTCTTATTCATATCATCCTCCACTTCCCAAGTCTCTTCTTTGGTATTTTGGTTTCACCACAAGACTTTAACTAATGCTACATCTTTTGTTCCGAACCTCCTAACTTGTCGATCCAAGATCTGCACCGGTTCTTCTTCATAAAACAACCCGTCGTTGATTTCAATATCTTCATGAGTCAAGATATGAGAAGGATCAATTTTATATAACCTCAACATCAAAATGTGAAACACAGGATGCACCATGGCCATCTCAGATGGTAACTTCAACTCATAAGCCACCTTCCTAATTCTCCTAACAATCTCATAAGGGTCAATGAAACGAGGACTAAGCTTGCCCTTTCTAGCAAACCACATTATTACCTCATCGGTGACACTTTCAAGAATACCTTGTCACTAACAGAAAACTCTAGCTCATGCCGCCTCAGGTCCGTATAAGACTTATGTCGACTCTGAGCTAAGTTGGTGCACAATAAGGTTCACCTTCTTGATTGCTTCGCGAACTGAGTCGGGACCCAACAACTCCACTTTGGTGGGTTCAAACCACCCAATTGGAGATCCACAATGCCTCCCATATAGTGCTTTATACGAAGTCATCTGAATACTCGTTTGGTAACTATTATTGTTAGCAAACTCCACAAGAGGTAGATGTTCATCCCAGTTACCTCCAAAATCAATTGCATAAGCCTATAACATGTCTTCTAGAGTTTGTATAGTTCTTTCTACCTGCCTGTCCGTCTGAGGACGAAAGGCAGTGCTCAATTTCACTCGAGTTCCCAAACCTTCTTGGAACGACTTGAATAAATGAGCAGTGAATTGAGTACCTCTGTCAGATATGATAGATGTCGGAATCCCATCTAATCTAACAATCTCTTTCAAATATAACTTGGCATAATGTACCGCAGTTTCCGTTTTCTTCACAGGAAGGAAATGAGCAGACTTGGTAAGTCTGTCCACGATCACCCAAATAGAATAAAACTTGGTCTTTGTGTGGGGTAAGCCCACGACAAAGTCCATATTAATCATCTCCTACTTCTATTGGAGAATCTCAACATTTTGAGCCAATCCACTAGGCCTTTGGTGTTCGGCCTTCACCTGTTGACAGTTCAAACACTTAGTGACAAAGTTAGAGATATCTACTTTCATACTCTTCCACCGATAGTGTTGTTTCAAATCTTTATACATCTTGGGGTATCCCGGAGGCACAGAATACTTGGAACTATGTGCTTTCACCATCAATTCTTGCCAGAGGCCATCAACATCGGGGACACATAAGCATCCTTGCAATCGCAGAGCGTTATCATCGACGCCAATGGTGAATGAAGTGTACTCACCCTTCTCCACCCCGCCTCGCAGCTTCACCAAAAGTCCATCTTTATATTGCTTGGACTTACTTCTCTCCTCAATATCGAATCACACTTGAGTAATTCCCACTAACTTCCCATTTTCAGTTTCATCGAGTCGAACCCCAAGACTAGCAAGTCTTATTGGCATATTCTGAGCATGCAAATATGATAACGTGCCTATAGATTTTCAGCTCAAAGTATCCGCAACAACATTCGCTTTACCAGGACGATACAAGATGTTCAAGTCATAATATTTCAACAACTCCAACTATCTTCTCTGTTTAAGATTCAACTCATGCTGCTTCAAGATGCATTACAAGCTCTTGTGATCAGTGAAGACATCACAGTGCTCACCAAACAAGTAATGACGCCAAATCTTTAAAGCAAAAACCACAACAGCCAATTCGAAATCATGAGTTGGATAAAAATTCTCATGTTTCTTCAACTATCGCGAAGCATAGGCCATCACCTTACCATTATGCATCAACAAACAACCCAAACCAATCCTAGAAGAATCACAATAAGCTACATAGCTACCAGACACTGAAGGTAAAGTCAAAACAGGAGCCGAAGTTAATCTCGCCTTAAGCTCATGAAAGCTCCTTTCACAGGCTTCAGACCACTAAAACTTAGCAGTCTTCTGAGTCAATTTTGCCAATGGTGAGGCTATCGATGAGAAACCTTCCACAAACATCCGGTAGTAACTTACCAAACCCAAAAAGCTGTGAATATCCATCGCACTCGCGGGTCTCGGCCAGTCTTTGACTGTCGAAATTTTAGGAGGGTCAAACTTAATACCTTCACTAGACACCACGTGGCCTAAGAAAGCCACAGAATTAAGCCAGTACTCACACTTAGAAAATTTTGCATAAAGCTTATTCTCCTCGAGCATTGTTAAGGTTATTCTCAAGTGATTTGCATGTTCCTCACTGCTCTTTGAATACACTAGAATATCATCAATGAAGACAATAATGAAACTATCAAAAAAAGGTTCGAGCACACGATTCATCAGATCCATAAATGCAGCAGGTGCATTCGTCAGACCAAAAGAAATCACCAGAAATTCAAAGTGTCAATAACGAGTATGAAAAGGTGTTTTTGAAATATCCTGCTTCTTTATTTTCAGCTGATGATACCCAAACCTCAAGTGAATCTTTGAAAAGAACTTAGCACCCTGAAGTTGGTCGAACAGGTCATCTATCCTAGGCAAAGGATACTTATTCTTAATGGCCACCTTATTAGGCTGACGATAATCAACACACATTCTAAGAGAACCATACTTCTTTCTGACGAACAGGACCAGATCACCCCAAGGTGAGATACTTGGTCGAATAAAACTTTTATCCAAAAAGTCCTTCAATTGATCTTTCAATTCTTGTAGCTCCGCCGGAGCCATACGATATGGTGGAATAGAGATCGGTTGATTATCAGGAATCACATCAATCCCAAAATCAATAACTCTATCTGGTGGGATATCCGAAAGATCTTCTGGAAACACATCGGGATATTCATTAACTATAGGGACAGACGCGAATTCGGGTACTAGGGCTTAAGTGTCTTTGACAACAACCAGATGATAAATACACCCTTTCGAGATCAGCTTATGAGCCTTGAGATAAGAAATAAACCTACCTCGAGGCTTAACAATTTCACCTTTCCACACAATAACCGGTTCATTAGGAAATTCAAAACGAACTAACTTATGCCGGCAATCCGCATTTTCATAACACGCGAACAACTAATCCATCCCCATAATCACTTCAAAATCTACCATCTCTAGTTCAAATAAATCAGCTATAGTCTCACGACTTTTAATTACAACTACACAGTTTCTATAAAATCTAGAAGCAATAACTGGAACACTAGCAGGAGTATTCACAGAGAAAGATTCTAACAATAGTTCGGGCTCCACCCCAAAATCAAGAGCTAAATATGGTGTCACATAAGAGAGAGAACGCTTCGCCTTTTCTTATCTTCTTCCCACCCTAGGAGTAGCACAAAAAGAGGGATTAGCATTATTGACCCAATGATAAAGCACTAAGACCTTCCTCGTTAGGGTTCCGTGCACTGGGAAAAGGCTGACGTGACGATAAACTGGCCACTAGTTACAAAGCTCCAATAAGTTATCGAGATGGCTATCACAATTAGGTGCGAATTTTATTTGAACCCAGATCAATCAACCAATATGCATCAAAAGAGCAAATAGTGAGAATACCTGTGACCACAGCATCTGAGGCTTCAGCTGCCTCTCTACGAGTCAAGCCGTAAAGTAGATCTTGTCCCCCATTAGCGGTGTTAGAAAAGGCTTTACCATTCCTGTTACCACGAGCATTAGGAGTGTTATTAGCATTACCAGCAGGTTGATTTTTAGCAGCAGCAGGAGCAGATGAATTATTTCCTTGGCCAGAAGAGTTAGCCATTTCACGAAGCCACTTCCTATAAACCTTCTTGATATTACCCCTTATTCCACAATGGTGACGTGATCCTCCCAACGGGATGAATGTCGGCTATTACCTGCGAGAATCTACTCTTATTATTATTTCTCTGACCCTGTCTACCAGATGGAACACTACCACTAGAATAAGCGCCAGACTGAGCAGGTGCAGAATACCCTTTTCTTTGGCCTCTATTATACGAACCACTAAAACCACCCACAGATCGGTCATTCTTACTTTCTTCCCTCTCTAACCTCTCTTCACCCTTCAAATTCTCTAGTTGTTCAGCGAACCCAACCAAGGATAAAATGTAGAAGTAGGAGACATAGAAGTAGCAGCACACACAAAGTTAAAATGTTGTACCAAACCACGCATAAATCAGCTCAACTTGTGCTTTTCAGTCGAAATAACAAACATTGCATACCTTACCAGACGAGTAAACTTCAAACTATACTCACGAACAGAGATAGTGCCCTGCTCAAGCTTCTCAAACTTAGTAATAGCTTACCGCTCCTCATCAGACAAGAATCTCTCCATAAATGCTTCCTTGAACTCAGCACAAGTAGGAGCCGGTGCATTACTACCCCTCTCTGCCTCCCATAATACAAACCAAGCATGAGCAACATCTTTTAGCGAGTAGGCCGCGAATTCCATGACTTTAGAACCATGGGCACTCATTGCTCGTAGAGCCTTGAAAGTTTCATCCATAAAGTATTGAGTATCGTCTTCCCGCGAACTAAAGAACCTAGGTGGATTCATTCCCAAAAAGTGCTCAAGTCTTCCTCTACTATTAAGTGTCGGATCCACACCCCCACGTTGTTGTGCAGCGACAAGGGTAGTAAGCATCTGGATCGCATTCTGCATCGACCCAATATCAGCTACTCCTGCAGTAGGGGCAGCTGGACCAAGTGGTGCTGGGGGTGGTGCTTTGTTTCCATTGTTGTTTTCAACCCCAGCAATAGTCTCAACAGTGGGCAGTTAGTGAACCTAGTGGCTCATCCTCCAGATGATGAATCAGAAGCACCATTACTCCCTTGTTAGCAGCTCCAGCACGAGATAAATCCATTTCTATAAGGCATGAATTAACGAACGTCAGAATGATCCTAACGAAAGTTCAAACTCTATAGCACAATCTAGAATAAAGAAGAATGAGAAACACCTATAAATTCGATCATGCAGGTAATCAAGCTACACAAGGAAGACTTTAGTAGACACAGCTCCACAGATGTAGAAAACTCTTAGGACACATCTAAACCTAGGCTTTGATACCAAGGTTGTCACGCCCCGAACCCGACTCTGGACGTAAAAGGCATCCGATCCTATGGATAGCACCGAAAGAACCTTTTGAATCAATATGCATCATGTTCCTTTTAATAAACCTTCATAAATTACTTCAAAAAGTTATGTATAGCTAGTTAACTCATAATCACCACTATAAAATGATATCAGCGGAAGTCTAATATAAATGCATCATCAAGAAACGTAGCAATACTCAATGAGTCAACAATGACTTCAACGACTACCCGCACTAATAACGTCTATCTATGGAGCTTCTAAGATAATGAAATAAATGTCTAACTCATTGGGATGCAGCCCGAAAACTATAGTACGTAAAATAAAAATAGAATGGTGCCCCATGAACAATCATGTGGGCTCACCGAATAGTCTAAAAAGAAGCAAGTTCTCCTAAGTCGCACGTGTCTCGCGAACTTGCTCCTCTGTGTTACCTAACACACCATAAAAAACAACAATGGTATGCCTGAGTACTGGGTAATTAGTGAATGTCTAAAGGGCAATAGTTAAAAAGACCAAAGTAAGGTAGTAAAATCAACAAAACGATATCTAAAGAAATAGTTCGAACTCCAAAGAATAAGTAAGCCAATAAACTAGGGAAATTACCAATAAGAGTCAACATACAGGAATATATCAAGTTCCATTTATGTTACCGTTCACATCATTATGTGTTTCATTTGCGAACTCAAGGATTCCACAAGCCACTCACAATCAACAAAGATATGAAACAAGCCACTCACAGGCAACTAAAATATGAAGCATGCCACTCACAATAAAATCAATCAATCGATACTTCGGGGTAGGAAACCACGGAGGCTAATAGTCCTCTGGACTAGCACAGCAATAGATGCATCGGGCTACATCCCTCGGAGTCAATCATCCTATGGGCTGACATATCAATAATTGTATCGATACGGTTGGATCCATAACGACTAATCATTCTCTGGACTAGCACAGCTTGCCCATACAAGCCAAAACACAAACAATTAAAATCATGGTATATAACTGAATCATCAATCATGGATTATAGCCGAATTCACTTCTCAGACATCTTCTCACAATAGAGGTATTTCATATCACATTCCGTTTAAAAATCACGTTAAAATCATCTATTCAATTTCACAACACATTTGAAACTTCATTCTTTTAGAAATAAATTCAATCATCCTATAACAGTCAAAGCGTGTTTATTGGAAGAGTTTAATTCATTTAAGGTTCGATACGGGCTTGACGTTACACGCGCATGACCTTGTTAAATTGTTACCTTTTTAGTTCAAAAATAAGTTCGACAAAGAACAACCACTAAACTAGGGTTTTAACTTATACAAATAATCAAGGAAGGATACTCAAATACAAATCATGGTTTCACAATATAAATGTACTTCAAAAGTAAACATACTTGAAAAGACGATTTTTGAAAAGTAGACATACCTCAAATCGCGCTCAAATGTAATTCCCAAGGTTATACAATCACAAAACAATGGCTTTAGATGAGAAAGATTAGAATTTTGAATCCAATTCCACCCATCTACCCCCTTTAACGAAAAACTAGAGTTTTCATGTCTAGAACGTGTCCATGAACACCTCATTAATCATTCATGGATTCTAATCCGATTGGATAGCCTACACTAGCCTAAATCCTTTCAATAGCATCAAAAAAGTCAAGGATCATACCTAGTTGAAGGAATTTCAACGTCTTCAAACGTCCCTTTTTTTCTTCTCTTCCTTGTGTTTCAAGAATATAGGATTTTTTTAAGATGACCTAGTGTTAATTCCTTTTACTTTGAGATAGTTTAATCACAAGATGATTAGGAACTCACCTCCTCAAAAAGTAGGCCAAGAATGAAGTGGGTTTGGAAATTTCAAGAAAATCACGTTCTTATACAAAATATTCCTGGTCGAGTATGCGATCGCATCTCGAGTTTGCGGTCACATACGAGCCGCATTCTGAATGAAAATTCACTCTAGAAACTTTCAAAATTTGGCCAAAATGCAACCAATATGCAATATCACATCCTGAGTTAGCGGCGTCGCATTCTGAGTTTGTGTTCGCATCTCAGCCGGCGTCCCAAATAGGCTTCAGTAAAACGGGCATAAAATTTTGCTGACAACTCTATTTAAGCTCCACCTTATATCGTTGAAAGGGTACTTCAAAGATCTACAACTTCTATTAGAGGAAGTTATCCCAAATTCGCAACGAATTTTTACAAAATCGGCCTACCAGTTAGACCTACCGAAACTTAAATGAGTTTGAGAACTCTTACGAACTTCACTACTTGGTCTTGATCTTAAATCAATTATTTCCATCCCAACTCATCTTGATAGGACTTCATATGCTAAAATGTCACACTAATTCTGATTAATACATTCAAGCCTAACTCGACTTTACGGAATGTTACATAAACCTCATTTCTCGAAAGGTTTGCACTTCGAGCAACACTCCCGATATTCATACCCCTGGGCCCTCATAATTGCTTGAATACTCAATGAGGTTTCTATGAATGTGGGTCGTCAGGTGATTTTGGAATGGAGGAATTTTTTGAGGAAGGCGAGGCCAAGCTCTATGTTTCCTCTCTTATTAATTTCTATGCGAGAGAGCCAATGTTTAGAAGAGGGACGAGGATACTTGGGTTAATTCAGACATCGATTTGAACCCATTGAAGGTAAAGAGTAAAGGTTCAGTTGTCCAAAGTAAGAAAAGGAAGCTCGATGAGAATGTCGGGGGCAGTGTAGGCTATGCAAAGGGAGGGGAGAGGTTGGCGCTTCACAGACTTAGGGCCCCTTTGAGCGGTTGGAGTCGGGGATGGAGGTGATGAAGGACCTTTTGCTTGGTTTATCCTAGCCTTCTATGGAGGCCGGCTTGTCAAGTGCTGCTACTGGTTGCTTCACCCCAGAAGAGGTGAGGGGGTACATGAAGACACAAACGGAGATAAAGACCTCGGTGGACCCCTATAGAGCATCTATACCACTATGGCTCAGGCCCATGGTGAGCTTCAGGTAGATTTTGACAAGGAGAAGAAGAAGAGCAAATCAAGGGACAAGCTGTTTGTCAAGATGTGAAAGGGTTTCAAGAGTTTGTTTAAGCTGATGAACCCAAAAGAGAAGCTCCCGATAGTGGCCAAGGACGACTCCGAGCATTACTCCTTCTTGAGAGAGTCCGAGGGTGGTAGTGGAGATTCTAACAGTTCCGAGGATGAGACCAATGAGGCAATGAGCAAGGAAAAGGCTTAGGGGCCCTTCCCCTATCTCATGGTTCTTCCTTTGTAGGGCTTTTTATCTTTAAACACTGGTTTTTGGTTTTGGGTGACGATCATTTAACAATTGCTTTTTCTGTTTTCCATATTTTGTTTTGGTGGTTTTTACAATGGTGGATTTCACCTTTGTTGGGCTTGGTATTTTATCCGAATGCTGTTTTGGAATGCTGCTTTCTTGACATTTTTGGACAAGAATAGGTTTTTGGTGTACAAGGTAACGAGTTACTGGAAATTGGCACTGCTACCGCTGCTGCAGACGCAAATTCTGCTATGGTGGACATGCCATCTTGAACAAAGTTGCACGGTAGCGGACATAAGGGAATTTGAGGTCGTGCTGTAGCGAACAGATTTTCGCTATGGTGATACCGCTGTCACGAAGGTAAATGTGCTATAGCGTTAAGAAGAATTTCGAGGAGTCTGTTGTAGCAGACACAAACCCGCTATGGAACTCACTACGACGTACTGGGTTCCGCTAGCGCGACGCACCAAGGAAAGGTCACTATCGCCACAGCGGTCCTCCCTTCACCGGTGTGGGGCCGCTAGCTCAAACGGCCACCCGCTGTAGCGAGAACTCCAACCAGTGGCATTTTCTGATGCCCACAGGACTTGCACAACACTTGGAACTTGTCGAATCACCTTTCGCACACAAAAACAGACCACACAATCTTTACAATGACACTATCATTAGATACCAATTGGAATCGACTAGTACAAATTTAGACTTATCAAGATACCAATTGGAATCACCTTGATACCAATTGGGTATATATTGGAGGTCAAATTGGCCGAGGTGGCACGATAGGAAAGAAAGGAGGGAAGTTACCTAAATTCCCATTAGCCTCTCGTGGTTGGGTATGGACGCCCGCGTACCATTCCACGAGACTCTACTAGACATTGCTCTTGTACTTATAAGACCGGTAACCTAAGGCTCTGATACCAACTTGTCACGACCCAAATCGGGCTCGTGCGGGCACCTACGTAATCTCACCTAGTAGGAGAACCCTTTACCCTCATAATTACACCATTTGGAAGACTCAATAATAAATCATTTTCCATTAATATAACATAAATGCGAAATAAGAATATTTATACAACCATTTCCCAAAATTGTGGCTAGATTAGCATAAGAGCTTTTAAGATAAGACTAGAATGAAACAAATAAAATAAAGTACATCTCTGTTTGGAAAATAATAAACATAGTCTTCGAGATAGCCACCGGCGAATCCTTGGAACCTACTAAACCGTAAACTCATCCTGCAACAAATCTACACCCTGAAAAGGGTGCAACAAGAGTAGTATCAGTACAACACTCGTACTAGTAAGTATCATAGGCCGACTAAGATTGGTTCACATATACACTCATAGAATCACTCAAGATAAACAGGCAGATACAATCGCCCACACAATCATAATTACTAACCTAGAGCGACACCTCTACGCACACAACACAAGCTTTCCTTTTACTAGTGAAAGAAACGAGAATTTAATCTACCAAAATGCACAAATTCATAATCACCTTAACCACTACACTTTGTTTCTCGATTACTGCCACCCAGGCGTAATAACGGAGATAGGTAGCTAGTCGTACAAGAACCTATCATACTAAGATGAAATACCTAGACAGTGGTCTCCTAAGTCTTAATGAATGACAATTAGGTATTCCCACTCTAAGGCCGAATCTAGGTGGGACCACTAACCCATAACCCATCCGAACATTTTAAAACAGATTTATAGTATAAGCAAGTAGACACAACAACAACCAATCAATTGCGAATCACAGAAATAAGATGATATCTAATGCAATACAACTAATGATAGGTAACTCCACCGTACACACATGCTAAGGGCATTGTTCGCACAATAGTCATGACCCGCGGGAGACCCATGGTGCCCATGTATCACTCGCTTCGGAACTGACCTCAGATCACAAGCCATAACTAGGTCACATCCTTACACCCTGTCAAATGTGCCTTATATTTATATATCTGTATATCACAATAAATCTTAAGATGTGTTTCAAGAACCAAATATGAAGCACCAGTCCAATATAAGCATGGTTAATCAATAATATCAATGCCAAGGAAGTACAAGCCACAATGCCATAAGTCATAACAAGACTCACATAAATCAACTCAACAATAACGTAAAACATACAAGCTATGTCAATCAACACGAAGAGTATATATATCAACCCCTTCCTCAAAAAAACACAATAATTACACCTCATGGTTCAACACATAAGTAACGACGACGAGCCCACATAATCAGAAATCATACCAACCTAAGTAATATCAAACCTGAAATTGTGTAAGAAGACCTAATCATGTTGTCTCCCTTCGATTCTACTATATATACAATTTACTAATCAAAGTCTAACTCAAGTAAATCGTAACCTACCTAAAGGATGAGTAAATGCCACGAACATCTATATAGTTTTCATCTTCCTATTTTCAAATCGGGAATCGTGACGAAAGGGTCTAAGAATATCAACGAACCCGAGTAAGCAAGAGTCAAGGCTAAGGTATACGTAGTACCTAAGAATAATGAAAATCTACACACCAATTTTGGGTCCACAAGGGTAAAATTAGAACCCTTCCCCAAACTAGGTTTTCTAGGTTTTGCAAGGACTAAAAGTCTAGATTCCATTGTTAACTAACCCACACAAGTCATATAAAATAGCCCTTCCCTTAAAAATAGAGAAAGAATCAACATTTGGGGTTAGTTAATCAAGACCTAAATTACGGATCATACGGGCACCTATCTTATTGCCACCTGATAGGCAAACCCTTACCAACCATAACCTCTTTTGTAAAGTTGTATTGGAAGCAAATGCAACAAAAAATACTAAATAAAATAAACATTACGAAGATATTCTTTGATTAATTAGAACAATTCAACTTTTCGAAGGATCTAGTCTAGATCGGTACAAGAGCTTCTAAATTATAGAGAGATAACATAATTTAAAAGACAGAGCTTCTATCTTCAGAATGAGATGTACAAAAGTTATAGAAAGATATCTGCCACTTCAACTAAGGAAACCTTCAAGCAGCAACATGAAACACATCTACACCCCAAAGGATATAGCACAAGTAGTATCAGTATACCACACGTACTAGTAAGCATCATAGGTCGACTAAGATTAGTTCACATAATATGATATAAAATCAAACAGAATAAACAAATAGGTATCATCGTAACATCGTTTTATATCCTACCCATACTTAAACAGTTCTGACATAAACATGCTCGTGTCCCATTACCATGTCAACGTAACACTGGGAAGTAGGAACCAACAGACAACAACCGTTACCTTTAAGATAGACTCCTAGACAAATTAGGCCCCGGCAATTGTAAAGGACAGACCTCAACCTCACTATTAACCGACACTCAGTGGGACCACTAATCCTTACCTTACCCCCACCCCCTCCGTACTTTAACACACTTAGAATTTAACGATTAGACTTAATCAAACACACAACCCACAATGGACAAAAGACTCAAACCACTTATCAAGTGTAGATGCCTTCATCCGCCACTATTTGCCACCCGAGGTCCGTCGAGCTAGACCGGATAGGTTCTTAAATTTGAAGCAAGGAAATATGTGTTACACCTCGAAAAATTTCCCGTTGGTACGCAAGTGGACGAACTAGTGATGAGAGCGAGGAGTGCGAGTGTATGATGTTTCATGGGCAATGTATGTAAATGGATGGGAATGAATAGAATAAAAAGTCTAGAAATGTGAAAAGTTGAAAGTTGGCAAAAGCCGCCCGAGTCGTGAAGTCCAAATACGGGCCGTAAAGTGGAATACGGTCCGTAAATCGCTGTGTCGTAAAATGGCATGCAAAGGTTTCAACTTTACGCCGGTGGAGAAATGGTTAAATACGACCTGGTGGACGGACCGTAAAGTGAAATACGGCCCGTAAACCATGGTCGTAAATCACCATGTATGCTGCCAAGGTTTTTGGTTCTGCTTAAGGTTAAAGACGACCGCGAGGGACGGTCCGTAAAGTGGAATACGGACCGTAAACCTCCATGGACGACCACTGTTCACCTCAGCACACATTTCGAATTCATTAAATATGAGGACCAAGACTTATTTTATTTCATTTCTACACTACACCACCTCTCTCTAGAATCTCTCTCTACAATTATTACACAAGTTTTCAAGGATATTTGAGGATCAACAACATCAAATAAGTGAATCAAGAGTAAAGGGAATCATCAAAGATCATCCAAGTCAAGAAATCCAAATGGAGAAAAACTAGGGTTTTGCTCAAAGAGAGAGTATTAGCAACCAAGGCTTGTTCCTAAAACATCTAAGGTAAGATTCATGATATTTATGTGTTGTTTAAGGTATTTAGGAGTTGAAATACTTGGTCATTAAAGAGAATAGCAAAATGGGTTATGAATGATGAATAGTGACGTTTTGAGACATAGTTGGAAATTGAATCATGAATGTTGTTGGGTTGTGATATAAATGTGTTATAAATGACCTATAGACATGAAATGAGTGTTGGATACGAAAGAATATGACGATGAATTTTTAGTCATGATTATGGGAAATTGAAGTGAATTATGAAATGCGAATCATATGAATGAATCATGATTATTGTTTATCATATTGTGATGATTATTATGAATGTTGGGAATTGATATGGAATATGGCGGAAAGTAGTATAAACAAAGGAAAGCGCGCCCAAATTTCTATAGCTTTAGTAAGTATGTTTTTACGATGACATAGCTAATGTCGATATGAATTCCATTGAAGGTATAGACAAGCGCATTAAGGAGAACGAACAAGCGATAGAGTAGCTAAGCGACAAAGGTATGTGAGGCTAATCCCTTTCCTTCTAAGGCATGAGTCCTATGGCATGAATTTCCTTTTTACTATGAATGTTCCATCTCCAAGAAAGTTAAGAGTCCTCCTCTCATGAATAGCTATACGAGATAAGAAATATAAGATGAATATGAAAATGATGATAGCAAGCTAAAGTCTAGAAATACTATAGCCTATGATATGATGCCTCTAAGAAGCTAAGTATGTAATATATGTAATTTAATGATATTGATCATTGTGCACACTCACCTTAT
>NC_081353.1:7534509-7560675 GCF_029784015.1 Lycium ferocissimum
ATTTGCTCATATTGGATGGTTCAATTTTCTAGTCCAAAAAATACGGGATATTATAGAAAACTGGACCGTATTCCATTCAAATAAATTTTTAACCTCGACGAAACTCATTTTCTTCGATTGGTTCAACTTCAAATCCCTACGATACATGTGTACCATCACTTTAACCACCTATAAGCTTGGGGGATAACCTCGTGTCCGTTACTAATATCATTTACGCACACACTTTCCGACACACGAAAACACGGGATGTAACACGGGTACCGTGTATATTTGGTGTTATGATGTGTCCAGTTCGCCAAGCCCCTCGCTAGAGGGCCGGGTACCGTGTATATTTGATGTTGTGATGTGTTATGTGATATGTCGGGTTTCGGAGATATGAAATCTTCTGGTGTTATGCTGTGTTATGGCGCCAACGACGGGAGGGCGACCATATTCTAAGAGCCCCATGCATGATTTGTGTTTTAATGAGTAAGCATTTTGATATTCTGGATATTGCATTTACTACACACTGTGCTTCGATTATGATCATGTTCTTGTTTTTATGCTTTGCATACTCGGTACATATTTCGTGCGACCCCTTTCTTCGGGGGCTGCGTTTCATACCGCGCGAGTACGGATACTTGTTTGGATGATCCACCGGCTTAGGATTCTTTGTTCGAAATTTGTCTTGGGGCGCTCCTTTGTTCGGAGCCTATACTTTGGTCCGGATTGCAGTTATGTACATATGTATATGTCGTTTATGGGTACGGCGGGGCCCGTCCCGTCATATGATTCTGTTATTACTGCTTATTGAGGTACGTAGACATATATGTGTGGGTATGGGTAGTCACTTTATTCGGTTTATGTACGTGTGATTTGTGTTTTGGACGTCCCCGTATTCGGATAGCCTTCTTTAGCTTACATGTGATATCATTTGCGAAAGTTGCGACATGATATGTATATATGTATTTGTGACGACTTGGGGCAACGGTTCACTTCTCTTGTATGTATACGATCTGATTATGCTAGCTATGGTCTGCCGTTCGATCTTTGTATATGTATAAGCGGTTTGTACGCCGATTATGGTTAATGGGTGTGTGCGGGTGCCCAGCTCGGGCACTAGTCGCGGCCTACGGGGTTGGGTCGTGACAAAAGTGGTATCAGAGCAGTTCGTCCTCGGATTGTCTACAGACCGTGTCCGGCAGAGTCTTGTTTATGGTGTGAAGCCGACCACACTTATAAACAGGAGGCGGCGGGGCATTTAGGAATCGGTGACCCTTTTTCTGTCTTAGATCATGCGATAGAGCCAAGTCATAGGAAATGAGATTTCTCGTACTAACTTTTGATTTCAACGGAAGGACGACATCGACAGAAGGAAGTGATTGACGATATTGGAAGTTACAAAGCACGCAGGTAAGCAAAGGTACGAAAGGTATATGTCAAATAAGGTATTGACGTATGATTGAAATGTAGAGTTGAAAATCGAAAGGGAAAGTAAACGGGGAAAGTGTATACGAGGTGCGAGTTCGAGTTGGACATACTTTGGGTAAAAGTCTATTATTTTCATACTGTTATTGATACCGGGAGCCCTGTGTGGCTGTGATATGATATGATATGTATATATACGTGTTGGCCCTGTGAGGCATTGTTGGTATTTCCTGCGTGCAGGTTTTGAGATAGCAAGAAATATAGAGGAAACTCTGCCGAAATTTTCCAGGAAATAAAAAGAGAATGAGATATGGGTTTGTAATATGCCTTGAAAGGTCGTGTCAATAGTAAGGATAGGATTTGACTAAGTTGCAAGTACGGCTGACCTTGAGAAATAAGTTAACTGCTGAATTGATGGTAATAGTAATTAGGAGGTCGATATCGATATGATGAAAAGGATTTGGAAAGGGCGTGTGATATTAAGGGATGATTTAGAAGAGGTTGGCAAATCTTGATAGAGTGTTATGTTAAGGTACCAACTGAATTGATAAGCAGGGATAAATTACGACGAGTTTATAGTCAGAAGAAATAATAGTATGATTGAGACAAGAATACAGAGGAAAAAGAATTGCGACGGATATGAAAGTATTGATAAGACAGCTTGTGACATATTAAAGATAAGATTGACCAGAAAGGGCAAAAAGTTAAGAAGTGTGACACTATAAGATTGACTACGAACAGGATATTATGTGAATAAAATAAGGATTGTTACAAAAATGAGCAAAGCCTGGCGAGGAAGTGACTAAAAGATATGTCGAGATCTATGTCACTAAAGTATAAAGGTGGGCTATTGATCAAAAAAGGAGAGGAATTTAGGAAGTTCTTCTATAGGGAAAGTTCCGAATAAAGACTATGAGATAACGAAAATGATAGCGAGCACGAAAGAAGAAAGGATTAATTGGAAGGAGGAGATGAAAAGAAAAGCGGGCGAGATAATAGTGCAGTAATAGATTGTGACATGTATAGCCAAGAACACGAGTAATATCAGTGACGGAACCGTGAAAGACTAAATTATGGAGAGATGAACAATGCGGTAGACTGAGTGCTAGGAAATGACTGGTATGATAAGAACACATAGGGATGAATAGAATATGGTTTGAAAATGGGAAAGGGATTATTTAGGTGTAGTACTTTCCGAAGAATATAGAGGTATTATAAAATTCCTCATGCATAGAAAAGAAGGAGGGGCATAGACTGAAGAGGTAGGGTAAGGGGATACCAAAGGAAGCACCCAAGATAGATGTAATTAAATGAGTACGAATTTGGAACGAAAAGCGAATACATAGTTATAAATTTAAAGGGGTAGTGCGACGACATGGTGATAAGATAAGACCGCTATTGAGACAAACTTGGTATGTTTTTGAGTAAGTTAGAAGCCTGTGTTGGGTACCAGGTAAGGGTAAAAAGGTATAAAGCATAAAGGGGTACTGCGTGCACATGACTTCACCTCGAGAATAATGGAATCTTTAAGCGACAAAGATGGTAGGCTTAAGGAACAGATGGCGCAGTATGATTTCGTCGAAAGAAACAGATGAGATAAGTTGAGATAAAGATACTATCCCAAGAGAACTTTGGACACTCACCGTTGGAATATGAGTGCCCCCTAACTGAGAATTTGGAATAACTACGAGTATTAAATAATCATTGGGTCGAAGTAGGAGACCCTTTAATTCGGCGGGAGATGTGTTATGAGGGCGTTTTGAAATCTGTTAAGACTTCAACCTACTCCAGATTATGTGCCGAAGGTCATGTGGTGAGGTGGACGCGATTATACTAACATTAGAGCGTCGCATTTCATCAAAGTCCCAAAGTTAAGCGTGCTGGAATGGGAGCAATTTTAGGATGGGTGACCCCCTGGGAAGTTTACTAAAAGTCTTATAGAGTCGGACATAAGAGAGATAAATGGGAAGCTAGAGCAGTTTAAAGGAAATTGGAGTATACAGAGCGGGTAGAAACCGTAAGAGGTCATATGGGACGAGACGGACTAGACCAGTGAAGAGAAAGAAGGGGCATCACAGCTCTAGAAGCAGGGTAGTTAAATGGCGTTTGGAAACATTTTGTAAACAGGATGGTAGCAGTTATGTAGACGTATGTATATGATATCCCATACATGGCTATATTGTATCCCAACAATCGACGTTGTGACGTATTGGAAGGCATTGATCGGACAGGGTAACGAAGTTCAGGTGAAAGAAAATAAAATGGCACAAATGTTATAAGGCAAGCTGATGCTGTTTTCACTACAGGCTGAACTTGGAAAGTTCTAAGATAATGATATTTGGGAAAGAAGGAGAGTGAGTAGATGGTAGGTAAAGTGACCAAAATGTCGGGGAAAAAGTGAAAGAATAAGGAACGTGAGGGAGTAGAGCCTCCAAGAGAGAGACGATGGGCAAAGCACAGCAGTAGTTGGATAAAAATTTGAGGGTAGGCGTGTGAGAGGGATAGAGTGTGGTAGTATGGAATAAAAGAGGAATATGTGGGGTTGGAGAACAGACTTCGACAAGTGGGACGAAAGGATAGTGACCACGATGAGAAATGAGAAGTAAAGGAAAAAAATGGTTAGGCCATGCAACGATGCTAAGAGATTTCTAACTCTCGAAAGACAAGTGCCGAAGACGATGGATATTTAAAAATTATTGGTGTATTAGGACCTCCCTAATATAGGGGGGGGGGAGAACATATTGAACTTGGAAGAGATTATGGTGTTCTCATGCTCCGGAAAGGGAAATTTACTAGCTTGGAGCTAGAGTTCGAAACGATCGTCAATACATGGGGATCGAAGACACGTATGTTTGTGCTATAAGAGAATCGGAAGGCAGTAAGGCTTTCTGTAGCCCTATGCTTTTGTGTAGCATTGTAAGATTTGAGGGCAAAAAGCTAAAGGAAAAGCTGTAGCAAGAGCTCAAGGATTCAGTTTAAACTCGAATTACGAGTTGCCATAAGTATAGTAGTACTGCGAAGGATGGCGAAGGGTGCAGGACCATTTCGTATATACATAACCATTATATTCACTAGCGACAAAGTCATATGAGTGAGCATTCGAATGTAAAGATGAATGGTGACAAGGATGTAAGGACTAATGACGCTGACCATTGAACCGCAAGTGAGTTTTAGCACGGCATTTCACCCGCAGTCTGACGCGCAGACCGAGCGTACTATTCAGACACTAAGGAATATGTTACGGGCCTGCGTTATTGATTTAAGAGGCTGCTGAGAGGATCATTTGCCACTTGTGAGTTTGAATATAACAATACCCACCATCCTAGCATCCAGATAACCGCATGAGGCTTTATATGGCAGGAAGTGCAGGTCACCGGGTGGCTGGTTCGATGTTGGCGAAACCAAGTCAGTTGGCCCCGATATGATTCAGCAAATTATAAAGTGAAGCTTATTCAGGAAAGGCTCTTAGCGACCGAGTCGACAAGAGCAAGTATCTTGATGTCGACGTCGACACTTAGAGTTCCAATTGTCGATTGAGTATTTAGGGAAGTGTCACCCATGAAGGGTGTTCTAAGATTCGGCAAAAAAGGAAACTCAGTTCGAGTCCGAGGTATGTTGGATCTTATCGGATCGTCCGTAAGGTAGGCAAAGCTGCCTATGAATTATATCTATCACCCGAATTGGAGGCATGCGTCCAGTCTTCTACTTGTCAGTGCTTCGTAAAGGTATAGGCGATCCCTCCGGAGTATCTTCCATAGATGGTATCCAGGCACCAGAAAAGTCGTCCTACGCGAAACTTGACCTATAACCATACTAGATCGGCGGGTGAGAAAGCTGCGTACTAAAGATGTGGTTTCCGTAAGGTAGTGTGGCGGAACAGTAACAGGGAAGAGATGAAGAATACGTATCCCTACTTATTTCCTATGTCTACAGATGATCTAAATTTCGAAATTGGTTATGGTAGTTGACTAATGAACTGTTTGGGATAACTGTATAAGGAACTCCCCCGAAACACTTACAAGACCCGATAAGACTAGTTTAACATTCGAGGACGAATGTTCTAAAGGGGGGAGGATGTTATATCCCGTATTTTGTACGTCGGGACATTCCGAGCTAATTGCGGAAAGTTAATGACAAGGCTATTTTCCGACTTTGTTTTAAGGTACAAGTTGTTTATGATTTTATTGGATGGAAATATTGAGGGAAACTAAGGGCTAAAAGTTGGAAAAATTATTTCATGAAATGGCCAAATGGCCATGAGGCCGTGTGGGGTATGTGGGACCCACCCTTGGTGGGCCAAATTTGACTAGTTCAAGCTATGAAGGGTGCATGTGATTACTTTACAATTGTAGGGGCTAGAAGTGGAAAAAAATATTTCTTGAGGAGGCTAAGGTGGCCGGCCAAGAGGTGTGGGCCATAGGGCCACATGTGGTAATTTTATATGGACATAAAAGATGACAAATTAAGTCATCTTCATCATTTTTCATCTCCTAGAAATTTCAAGAAACTTGGAGGAAAAATGAGAAGGGCCATTCGGCCAAGAAGGAGAAAAATGAAGATCAAAAATCTTCATCAAAAAAATTATTTCTTCTAGGTTTTCAACTAATTGGAAGGTCCTAAACAACATGGAGTAATTGTTAGAGCAAGCAAACCATTCATTCTTGCAATTCTCAACCCAAGCCATGTTGAAGAACTAAGTGAAGAAGGTGAGTTTTAATCCTCTTTTCATATGTTATGAATGGTTTATGGGTGTTGGGGTGTGTGTGGAAATGAATGAAATTCATGAAATATGGTGTATTGAAGTTGGGCCGTGTAGGTGTTGGTGGTGTTAGAGTGATGAGTTAATTCTTATTTAATATTTTTGGTTGTTGTTGCATGGATTTTATGATGAGAATGATGGTTTAATGATTTAAATTGAAGTTATAATCGTTTGTAGGTTGTTGTAGAAGTTAGTGTGATTTTATTATAGTTTCTTGAATTTATGAGAATAAGGTTGTTAACATGCGGATTATCGATGTAGTTTATGAATTTGGAAGAAGAAATGTGTTGGTGTTGTTCCTATTGGAATTGGAAGACTTCGGGTTATGTAGTATATTGGTTGGGCCGTTTGAACATTTTGTGGATTGTTTGAAGTGTTCTTGGATCTTGTTTGAGTGGTCTCGGATTAGTATTTGAATGTATGTGCATTGGGGTCGGCTTGATTGTATGTGGTTAATTCGAATGTAAATGGAATGTCGTCGAATTATGTAGAAACGAGTTGTTGACGTTAGAATGTATTTTGAATTGATTAGTGATGTTGTTAAATATTGTTGTTGGTATTGTTGTTGAAGATTTGGCCGAGTTGAATTCTCGGGGTTGTTGAGTTTACAGGGGAAATGCTGCCCAAATTTCTATAGATCAAGTGATAGCTTAGAATTGGATTTCTAAGTGCTTATGACTAATGTTTGATATCTAATGACATTGTTGTAGATTTGAGAAGCCGAGACTTGAATTCGGATTAGCTTAGGAAGCGGACAAGGTATGTGAAGCCTAACCTTTCTTTCTTTTGGCTTGTCTTAGTTGTAAGTAGGCTATACTACGAGCCTCGGGGTAACTCCATTCTTGCGATCCGAGCATGTCTACGATTCTTATTCACTTCTTAATGTTGGCATTTTTAATGTACGAGAATAATGGTCCTTATGTCTTTGGTATGATTGGATTTCAAAGTTTGCATAAAAAGTTTTGTTCCTAAAGGGTTCTATGTCGAAAAAGGGCCGTAACTTTCGTAGACAGAACCGGATCGCCTCGATATGCTCGTAGAAGGTTTTGTAGCGTATAATGACCACACTTTCCATAGGCGGGCTCGGATTGGGTTGACGCTCGTCCGTGGGTCCCGCGACTTTCCTTTGTATAGTTCCAACGACCTTTGAAAGAACTTAGCATGACTATCGTCTTAACCTTCGAGCGTTGACTACTTACTTACCTATCGAATCCGTAATGACGATTATGTGCTTGACTTTCATAAGCCACTTCATATGACATCGATACATACCTATGGTTTCCAAATCTCTATTTGATATGTCCCCGAGTGACATTCGGGGGAAACTTGATTTGACTATTCTTTTGGTTTTTAAATGATAGTTCGTTTGACTATCCTATGGAGTTTTTGAAAATGTTTTAAATTGCATTTGGTTCCTCACGACTCTGCTCGTGCATATGGTTATTATATCTTTCGTCGAGTCCCGGGCCGGTTATGTGATCGTGCGCACTATGTTATATTCCGGAGTATGATGTGTCCGGTTCGCCGAGTCCCTCGCTAAAGGGCCGGGTACCGTGTATATTTGGTGTTATGATGTGTCCGGTTCGCCGAGCCCCTCGCTAGAGGGCCGGGTACCGTGTATATTTGATGTTGTGATGTGTTATGTGATATGTCGGGTTTCGGAGATATGAAATCTTCTGGTGTTATGCTGTGTTATGGCGCCAACGACGGGAGGGCGACCATATTCTAAGAGCCCCATGCATGATTTGTGTTTTAATGAGTAAGCATTTTGATATTCGGATATTGCATTTACTTTCGTACTTCGGTTCGATTATGATCACGTTTCTCGTTTTTTATGCTTTGCATACTCGGTACATATTTCGCATCGACCCCTCTCTTCGGGGCTGCGTTTCATACCGCGCGGTACGGATACTTGTTTGGATGATCCACCGCTTAGATTCCCGTTCGAGTGTCTTGGGGCGCTCCCTTGTTCCGGAGCCTATACTTTGGTCCAGATTCTGTTATTGTACATATGTATATGTCTGTTTATGGGTACGGCGGGGCCCTGTCCCGTCATATGATTCTGTTATTACTCTTAGAGGTCTGTAGACATATATGTGTGGGTATGGGTAGTCACTGTTCAGTCATGTCTGTGTGATTTGTGTTTTGGACGTCCCCCCGTATTCTGATAGCCTTGCTGGCTTACATGTGATATCATTTGCTGAAAGTTGCGACAGTGATATGTATATATGTATTTGTGACAGACTTGGGGCGACGGTTCACTTCTCTGTATGTATACGATCTGATTATGCTAGCTATGGTCTGCCGTTCGATCTTTGTATATGTATAAGCGGTTTGTACGCCGATTATGGTTAATGGGTGTGTGCGGGTACCCAGCTCGGGCACTAGTCGCAGCCTACGGGGTTGGGTCGTAACATGACGTCATTAGTGTTACTCGAAGGGCGAACCCTCTGGGAAACTAGGTTCAGCCACCTTCGAGCATCGACAGTGAAGTAAGTACTCTTAATCCCAGTCTGGCTAATAGCCCAAGCACCTTACTCCTCTTGTTCTCCTAAACCAACGTAGATACCAGCTAAGGGCCATTACCGTCATGGTCCTTAGCAAGCATCTCACCCTCAGGAGGGTTGGGAAGCCCATAAAATTCATTGATCACTTCCTCCTTAACCTTCACCTGGACGCCTTGAATTGTGATCTCCGGGTCTGGAGAGGACCAACCAATAGTGGAGAGCATGGTATAAAACTGCCTGACTCAGTTGGCATTGCAATTGCCGGGGTCGTAGACCAATATATTCCACCCAATCTCTTGTAAGCGGTTGTAGAATTCTAGGAAAAGCTCGTCCATCCGGTCCATAATAAAACCCCTCTCATGCAACAATCCCTTGCTCTGTTGCTCCATGTAGCGCCTTCGGTAGTGAGAGCTGACGAACCTGGCATAGACGAGAGCTGCTTGTTGCTGTTGTTTGGCCACGACGTAGTAAGACCGTGTACCTTTGAAAAGAAACCGCGTTAGTTCAATGCTTCACCAAGTTCGGCTAGTTATATGACATGTACAGCCCAAGGATGACCAACAAAGCTCAACTAGATGGGAGACTGCTACTAACTAGATTCTGCTCGAGCAGCCTTCGCTGCAGCGGTCGTTCTACCTCTGCAACGAGTCCATGCTAGCTCAGAGGGATCCGCTCCAAAGGAGAAAACCCCTATTTCATCATGTTATATCCCGTATTTTGTACATTGGAATATTTTAAGTTGGTTGCGACAAGTTATGGACAAGGCTATTTTTTCCGACTTTGTTTTAAGGCATAAGTTGCTTATAATTTTAATTGGTATGGAATATTAAGGAAAAGTTGGGGTTAAAAGTGAATATGGGAAAGTTAATTATTTTTCATGAAATTAAGGGCCATGGCCGTGTGGCATATGTGGGGGCCACATGTGTTAATTATATATGATGCTAAAAGATGACAAATTAAATCATCTTCATCATTTTCACCTTAGAAAATTCAAGAAACTTGGAGAACTTGGGAGAGAAAAAAAAAAGAGCATTCGGCCACGGCTTGGCCGAATATGGTCCCAAAAAATTTGATCAAAAAAAATTATTTTCTTCTAGCTTTTCTACTAATTGGAAGGTCCTCTACAACGTGGAGTGGTTATTGGAACAAGCAATCCATTCATCTTTGCAATTCACCAACCCTAGCCAAGTGGAAAGCTAAGAGGTAAAGGTGAGATTTAATCTCCTTTTTCATGTGTTATGGATGATTTGTACATGTTGTAGTATGTAGAAATGGATGAAACTCATGATATTATGCATTTGGATGTTGAGCAAAAGTGGGTGTTGGATGGTGTAGGAGTGATGAACTAATTTTATTTAGTATCTTTGGTTGTTGTTGTTGTGAATCTATGATGAAAATGAAAGTTTAATGATTCAAGTCAAGTTGTAATTGTTGTGGGATGTTTTAGTGGCCAACGTGAATTGTATGCGCTTTCTTGTATTTATGAAGATAATGTTGTTAAAGTGTGGATTGTTAGTGTAGTTCATGAATTTGGAAGAAAGAAATGTGTTGTTGTTGTTCCTATGGAAATTTGGAGGTTTCGTGATGTTGTGAGTAGTTGGGCGTGTGGAATGTGTGCGCATTGTTTGAAATGTTCTTAAATCTTGTTTGAATGACCTCGGATTAGTACTTGAACTTGTGAGCGTCGATGTTGACTTGAATGTATGTAGTTGAATGGAAGATAAATGGAATGTTGATGAGTTATATAGAAAAGAGTTACTAGCGTTATAATGCATGTTGAATTGATTATTGATGTTGTTAATATGGTTGTTGGTATTGTTGTTGAAGATTTGGCCGAGTTGAATTCTCGGGGATGTTGAATTTATAGGGGAAATGCTGCCCGAATTTCTGTAGATGAAGTGCTAGCTTAGAATTGAATTCTTAAATGCCTATGGCTAATGTTAGTACTTAATGATGTTGTTGTAGCTCTTGGAGAGCCCGAGACTTAAGTTTGGATTAGCTTAGGAAGCGGACGAGGTATGTAAAGCTTACTCTTTCTTTCTTTTGGCATGTCTTAGACGGAAGTAAGGTATGACATGATTTGTGCCTTGGGGTAACTCCATTCTTAAGTTCCGAGCATGTTTATGATTCTTATTTGCTTCTTGATGTTGACATTCTTCATATGGTCGGACTATGGTCCTTAAGTCTTATGTATGGTTGAATTTCAAATGTTGCAAAAAGAATTTTTGTTCTTAAAAGATTCTATGTCTAATAATGGCCGTAACTTTCCTAGACGGAACCGGATTGCTATGATATGTTCGCAAATGATTCTGTAATGAATAACGCCCGTAACTTTCATAGGCGGGCTCGGATTGGCTCGATATGTGTTTATGATCCCCGAGACGTCATGTGACATATTTCGTAACGATGTTTCAAGAGTTTAAGTGTGACTATCGTTTGATACTCGAGCATTGACTTGACTACTTATCCATTGAGTCTGTGATGATGATTTGTGTGCATATGGTTTCTCACTACTCTGCTCGGGCGAGCTGTTATTACTTCTTTCACTGCGTCCCCGGCCAGGGCATGTATTCGTGCACGACTCCACTGCATTATTCACCGCGTCCCTCATTAGAGGGCCGGGCATGTTATATGTATATGATGATATTCACCGCGTCCCTCACTAGAGGGCCGGGGCACGTTATATGATATGATGATATGGGGAGGCGGCCAGGATGGCATATGATGACTTCATTCACCGCGTCCCTCACTAGAGGGCCGGGGCACGTTATATGTACATGATATGATGATTTTACTTACCGCGTCCCTCACTAGAGGGCCGGGGCACGTTATATGTATATGTTCATGTATATGATAATTTTACTCACCGAGTCCCTCACTAGAGGGCCGGGACACGTTATGCATGCATATGTCTATGATGATTGCTTACTTATGTTACTCAGTCCCATAATGAGCTGGATATGATTTTGATACGCATGATTCATGTTTCAAAGGCAAGCCTTGTGGTTTCTGGTTACTGTACTACTTTTCTGTACTCCGTACTTCAGTATGATCCTGTTTACTGTATTTCATGCTTTACATGCTCAGTACATATTCCGTACTGACCCCCTTTCTTCGGGGGCTGCGTTTCATGCCACGCAGGTGTATACAGATGAGTAGAAGATATTCCAGCTGGATTGGCGAGCTCCATTTCCTCCTGGAGTGCTGCCGAGTCAGAGTGTTCGTGATATGGTATCTTGAGTTATGTTAGAGACTTTGCAGACAGAGTCGTGTATATAATATGTCAGTTTTGTAAGCGGCTATGTAAGCCGATATATCATTATGCATTATGTTACAGATTTGTTATGATTACAAATTTTATTTGATTTGAGAAGGACTAAAAGCATGTTTCTTCGAAAGGCTTACATTATGCATTCATGTCATGATTTAAGGGCCCAGCATGATTATGAGTATTACGAGAGTCAGCGGGTTCGCTCGGCCCTAAGTAAGGGTCGGGTGCCCATCACGCCCTATCGAAAATTAGGGCGTGACACATCAAAAATGGCGGCCCAAAATTTCGACCAAATTTCTACAGATTTCGACATAGATCGATTAATATGTTAGCATGCATCTCGTTTTCACCCTATGGAACACCTTTTTAACAGCAAATAGTCCGAAAATTCGAGCATTATCTAAAACCACTTCTACCAAATGCACCCACTACCCCAGCAAGGGTTTACCCCCATTTTCAAGCAGATCTTAAGTAACCAGTGATGTTAAGTCTTTCTGAATGTCGAATAACATGCCATAATTCGAAATCTCCCTTCCCTTAGGAATCAAAAAACCTTGTCCCAAAATCCCAACATTTTTGTACTACCCAACAACTTAAGCATGGAAAATTTTGAAACAATAGGGTCTAATAGTCTCATAGAGAAGCAGAAGAGGGTACATACCTTGCTATTTCCCTAGGATTCTTCCTTTCTCTCTTGTGTGTTATAGTGTGATAGTGAATAAAGCGTGTGGGGAGTTTAAAAAAGGGAAGATGGGGAATATTAGGGGTCTAGGGGAGTGAATGAGGGGAGAAAAATCATGGGGAGTGGAGAGGTTTTTGGTGGAGGGAGAGGTATGAAGTGGGAAAGTGAAATATCACCCTCCCCTATTTTAATTTTTCCTGGGTATTCCCGCTGCAGCGGCCCTCGAGCCATTGCAGCGGTGGCATCGCTATAGTAGGAATCAAACTACCGCAGTGTACCCGTGATTTCATTCCGGTTCGAGTCGCGACAATGGCTCGAGGTCCCGCCTTTTCCATCCATAGGGATTAAAATCACGTATGAGTCCCAAGTCCTCGGGTGTTCCAATTTTGCGGACTAAGGTTTTCAAAGTTCGGTGCCTCATCCCTTAGGCAGTACAGCTATTCCAATGATGCATGTCCTGTATGCCCGACGTATTGATACCTAGTGGCAAGTGAACTCGAGTAAGGAGTTAAAACTTGTGATTTGGTATGAGGTTCATAAATTTATAACGTCCAGTATAATATAACCTTGCGACTCCAATCCACCCGACGTTGTTTAGGGATGAACGATTGTTTAATTGGTATCTGATATAATGACCCGCCTGGTCGTTATTGTACCTTCTACAGCCTATGTACGGAAACCAAGTGAATCATCAAAAGATCGGTCCACGGGGGAGTTTTAAGTGTAATATTTACTCGTAGTTGAATTTGATGAGAGTTAAAGAGTTGTGGACCTGGGGAGACATCTTCGCTATAGTGGATGGACGACCACCATAGTGAACCCACTGTAGTGGACAAGCAGTCCGCTGCAGCGGTATATACTGACCAGTACCCGTTTAATGACTTTATTTTGGGATTTAGCCCCTCTTGCCCAGAAAACCCCTCTTATAAGCTGTCATTATGGTACTCCCTGAGTAAAACACTTGATAACTAGGGAAAAGTATCCCTTCATACATCCTTCCCGTTATCTTCCTTAAAGATTTCTCTATCATGGTTTAGGGCTCAAAGACGGGATGGCGGATATTCCATAAACGTTCATGAAAGCTTCTTAGCAACAACGTAGGTTACAGTTTACTTGCGTTAGAATTTGATTAGTAAATCGTATATATGCTATAGAATTAACGGGAGAAAGCATGATTAGGTCTTCGGACCTGGAGTCCGGCTGAATATTGTTTAGGTTAATATAAATGCTAATTTATGTGGGCATCGTGCGATTAGGTGAATAAGTGAACCAAGTTACGTAGTTGATAAAAAGGGAAGCAAAGTAGTGAATATGGTTTGTTATTGATCTAGTTAAAGGGTGGGGTTTGTGCAACTGCCGAGTTGGCAAATAGAGTCTTGTTGCACCATAGGTAGGGCCGAGTTGTTGCTAAATTGTTGGTGTCATCGCTGAGTTTTCATGTTGTTCTTATTCTATGTACTGAGCATGCGGGAATGGTCAGTATTTACTTTCTTATTGATTTGGAGTGATTCCTTATTCACATTATTGATGAGTTGAGTCAAAGTCTTGGTATGGCTGTTAAGTGATGACTTGTATTCTTATTTTATGCATCATCGGGAAGTATCCGCAATGTTAGAAGGTTGATTTCCTAAGTCTCGTTATGATTCGTGACATGGTGACTGTGTTCCTTGATATTAATTTATTGATTGTTCACACTCCTTATTAATGGTGGAATGAAACACATTATGAAGATAAAGATAATATAAATATGAAAAGGAACATTTGACAAGGGGTGAGGATATGGCCTAGTTATAGGCTTGTGATCCTAAGTCAGTTCCGGAGTGAGTGGTACATGGACACCATGCGTCCCCTGCAGGTCATGACTATTTGGGCAAACATTACCATTTAGCATGTGTGTACGGATACGATACTAACATTGATTGCATTATACTTGTGTGTTCATAGTTTGTGACAGTGGCAGAGCAGATTCCGGTTGGATGACATGTAGTCATGATTCATTCTGGTATGTTACAATTAGTTTCCTTATGATTGTGGAGATGAGGTGTTTACTAGTAACCTCATAATTTGTTGATAAATAAAGGAAGGTAGGTTGAGTTGACCCCATTAGCGTGGCTACGTGTTTGGAAGTATATTGATTTGCTATCATTTCTTTCAATGCTTACTTGTTCTTACTTGTAACTTGATGTCACGACCCGACTAGGGCCATGACGGGTACCCGAGGCTAACCACCGAGCATCGCTCATTCTATTACTCATTCTGCGGTCATTCATTATGTCTCATACTTATAATCATAGAAAAACCATTTTTCACTTGAAACATATTTACTTTATATACATAAGCCCTTCGGTTATCAAAATAATATATGTACATACGATGAGAAACTGTGAGACCATACTACCCACACATACGTATCTACGAGCCTCTACTAGAGTACTAGACATATGGACGGGACAGGACCCCGACATGCCCAAAACATATATATACACAAAAGAATATATCAATGGCACCTCCGGAACAATGGAGTGCCGGAACAATGGAGTGCCCTCAAGTCAGCTAGTAGCTCCTACGAATCTGGATCACCTCCCTGTATACCTGTGGGCATGAACACAATGTCCAAAGAAAACGACGTCGCACGAACATTGTACTGAGTATGTAAGGCATCAACAATAATAATACATCAATGAAATGAGGAAGCATCAAATAAGGAGCAACCTGTAACTGACTGTCAATCATAAAAGAAACAATGCATGCTGGCTTACTTCATAATCATCATCATATCATGTATGCATATATGTATAAGCTTGTTATATCCCGTATTTTGAGCAACGGGACAATATGAGTGGATTACGATAAGTTGGGGACAAGACTATCTCGAGATATGAAGTAGAGACTTTTGTTTGTTTGTTTTAAAGGCTTAAGTTGTGTATGATTTTATTGGCATGGAAATGTTAAGGAAACATTTGGGGTCAAATTCCATTTTTGGAAAGTATGCTATTTTTGGAAAGTGAATTATTATATGAAAAACAAACAAAAAAAAAGAGAGAAATAAGTAACCATGTGGCCGGCCACCTTGGTGTGGGCCATGGCCACATGGATGGTTAATACTTGCGTTTAAAAAGATGACTTAGTCATCTTATTTCCCATTCCAACACTTAAGAGAAATCTAGAAAAATCAAGAGAGCTTGGAGAGGAGAAAGAAGGGTGTTCGGCCATAGCTTGAATTTTCAAGACAAAAATTAAGCCATCAAAAAAATAATTTCTTCAAGCAAACCTACTAATTGGAGGGTGCTTAGCAACGTGGAGTTGTTGTTTCAAGCGATAGACTACTCGTTTTCATCCTTGGCCAACTTTAGGCAAGTTGAGAAATTGTGAAGAAAGGTGAGTTTAATCTTGTTTTCATGTGTTATAGATGGTTTATATGTGTTGTTGTATGCTAAAATGGAAGGAATTCATGATAGAAATCATGTTGAAGTTGAGGCCGTGTATAGGGTGTTTGGCCGTGTGTGTGTGTGTTGTGTTGGAAGTGGTGAATTAATTCTAATTAGCATGTTTTGATTGTTGTAGTGTGAAGAAAAGAATGAAAATCATCTATATGTGTGTATATGGGGTTGGCCGAATAGGTCCCCTTTGAGTAGTTGAGCACGAATAAATTGTCGTTAGTATTTTAGTTGTCGTCGTTATGAATTCTATGATGAAAAATGCAAGTTTAATGACTCAAAGTGATGTTGTGTTGGTTATGGGTTGATTTGGAAATTTATGCGAATTCTATGTAATTTTTGTAGTTATGGAAGTGACATTGTTAATGTGTGGATTTATTGGTGTAATTCATGAATTTGAGAGAAAGAAATGTGGGTGTAGTGCCCTCGGGTTGGGGGTTTGAGTGAGTTGGAGTGTGGTTTGGGTTGTTTGAAAAATTGTGTGAATTGTTTAAAGCGTTCTTGAATATTGTTTAAATGGTTTTGGATTAGTAATCGAATGTATAAACGTTGATATTGGTTTGAATGTAAGTAGTTGAAGTGAGCATATCGGAATATTATGAATGTTGTTGAGTTATGTAAAAAGAGCTACTAATGTTAAATGCATTTTGAATTGATTGTTGATGTTGTAGTTTGGTTGTTGGTGTTGTTGTTGATGAATTTGGCCGAGTTGAAATCTCGGGGTTGGTGTATTTACAGGGGAAATGCTGCCCAAATTTCTGTAGAATTTGATGTTCGTTTGGAATTGAATGTCTAAATGCTTAAATAATGTTGGGTATCTATTGGCGTTATGTAGATCTTGGAGTGCCCGAGACTTGAGGCTTTGACTTAGCTTGAGAGCGGACGAGGTATGTGAAGCCTAATCTTTCGTTCTTTTGGCATGTCCTAGTGTTAAGTAGGCTATGAAATGAATCTCGACGAAACTCCACTCTTACGATCCGAGCTTGCATATGACTTTTATTTGCTTCCATAGACTTACTCTCTTAATATGGTCAAGTTAAGGTACTTATGTTTTCATATGGTTGAATTTTAAAAGCTATGTAAAGTATTTTGCTCTTAAAAGATTCCGAAACTACGAACGCTCGCAACTTTCGTAGACGAGCTCGAATCTCCCCGAAACTTTCGTAGGGGATTCCATAATGCATAACATCCCCTAACTTCCATAAGCGGGCTCGGATGGGGTTGACACCCGTCCGTGGGTCCCGCGACTTTTCTATGTTCGTTCTCAATGACCTTCGGGAAAGACTTAGTATTACTTTTACCTTAACTCCCGAGCATGGATTTCTTATTTATTTAATGAGTTATGATTTTGATTTTATGCATATTGTTACTCACGACTCTGCTCGTGCATATGGTTAGTACTTCTTTCGCCGGATCCCGGGCCGGTTATGCTCGTGCGCACTTTGATATATTCCGGAGTATGATGTGTCCAGTACGCCGAGTCCCCTTTGGCCGGGTACCGTGTATATTTGGCGTTGTGGGGTGTTACGGCGTTATGATGTGATGTGATATGTCGGGTTTCGAGATATGAAATCTTTCTCTCTCGAGTATGATGTGGTATGGCGCCATCGACAGGCGGGCGACCATCGTTCTAAGAGCCCATGCATGATTTATGTTTTTAAACTAAATGTTTTGACATTTTGCATATTGTACTCATTTTCTGTATCTTCTGTTCGATTATGATTCTGTTACTATATTTTCTTGCTTTGCATACTCAGTACATATTCCGTACTGACCCCCTTTCTTCGGGGGCTGCGTTTCATGCCCGCAGGCGACGCTCGGCCTGGTGATCCACCCACCTAGGACACCTATCCCGTTTCGGGAGTGCTCCTTCATCCGGAGCCTATATTTTGGTATATATACTTTTCTCGTTGCATATGTACCTATTCATTGTGGGTACGACGGCCCCGTCCCGTCATATGATTCTCGTTACTCATTTAGAGGTCCGTAGACATATATGTGGGTTGTGTGTCCCCGTACGTATATGTTCGTACGTTTTATGTTTGGGGGCGGTCTTACCTGCGTGCGCCCCCTCGTCGGTCGCATATGTGTATTTTGAAATGCTATGTACACTACGACAGTCTCGCCGGCTTTTGTGACATATGTTGGATATTATGCGTTAATCTAAGACTATATGTGATCATATATATTTATACGAGTTAGTATGCTAATTCTGAGTGTCAGGTGCGTATGAGTGTCCAATTCGGACACTAGTCATGGCCTACGGGGTTGGGTCGTGACAAAGCTGCCCGACCTTATAGGTACGGTGTGATAATCATTAGCCCGCGTCCAGGCCTCCCGCGTCCAGGGTACCATCTCATGCCGCCCACTAGTGGTGTCTGCCCATGCCATCTAGACATGGTGTATACGCTGCCCGCCTTAGTGGTGTCTGCCCGGCCATATAGGTGCGGTGAAATATCATCATCATATACTCATCATAATGCATGCATAGAACTCAAAGACAACTATACTTTATCGGGGTGACATAAGGTCGTAAACCCCCGATTCTATTATGGAACATTCATAAGCATTTTTCCTTACCTTGAAGGAATTAGCATATAAGGTGAGTGTATACAATAAACAACATCGATAGATCGTAGTTAACATCATTAGCTTTATAGGAACATCATATCATGAATTCTAGAATCTTTGGACTTAAGCTCATCATCATCATTAACGTGCTCATAATGTATCTCTTATCTTTATCTCATGTGGCTATTCATGAACATAAACCCTTAATTTCCGGAATGTAGGAGATTCATGGAAAAGGAGGGAAAATCATGCCATAAGATTCATGCCTTAGAAAGAAAGGACTAGCTTCACATACCTTTTTCGTTTAACTATTCTATCGCTTGCTCGTTCTCTTTCAATGCCCACGTTGTTACCTTTAAGGGAATTCGCATTAATATTAGCTAATCGATTATATGAACGTATTACTAAAGCTAGAGAAAATTGGGTAGCATTTCCTTTGTTTATACAACTTTCCTCACATCACATATCAACTCCCAAACATCCATAACAACATTCACAATATTATAGGCAACAATCATCATTCATCTACATTACCCACATTTCACAATTTCACTTCAATTCCTCTATAATCATGGTCATAGTTCACTATTACGTTCTCTCACTTATAATGCTTATCCCAAGTTCTAAATGTCATTCATAACGTACTTATAATCACAACATCTCAATAATCATGACTCAATCCAAGCTTTTACTCAAAAATGACACTATTCCCACATTCATGACCCCTTTTCTATATTCTTCTACAATCCAAGTGTTTCAACTCTCAATACCTTAAACAACATGAAAATACGATAAAACTTACCTTAGATAGTGTAGGAATAAGCCTTGAATGGAAATACTCTTCTTGCACCAAAACCCTAGTTCACTTCCATTGAAATTTCTTGGCTTGGATGAACTTTAATGTGTTTCATACACTTGATTTTATTGGTTCGAAGAAGTTGATCATAGATTTCTCTTGGGTTCTTGTGGATGAAGAGTGGAGAGGATTCTAGAGGGTTCTTGAGGTGTGGAGTGAAAATGAAATGAAATAAATGAAGTTGGGTCCTTATATCAACATTTAAAATGCGTCCCGACCGATTCTACGGACCAACATACGGTCCGTATAAATTATCTTGACCGTATGTCGGCCGTAGATCTGGTCCAAGTTGAGGTGTGCTATCTGGGCTGATTATACGGCCAGACATACGACGATATAATTCATACGGCGATATGTTGGGCCGTATAATGCCCGATTTTCCGAACTTCGTTCTCGTTGACTCGTTTGATCTTCAATCCTTATGGAACCTTCTTAACGCTTGTTTAACACCTCATTAACAATCTAAGGGATGTTATATCTCTTCTCCAAAACATCATTAAGCTCTCATTGGTTCGATACTCGTAAATCTTGCCCGACACACAACATATACCTTGCTTGCCTTAACAACTTTCTTCCCTTATCTCAAATGTCTTTGAAATCTCATTTAGAATCATCAAATGCTATGTATTAGTTACCAAGACATCATATACTTCGTGCCCTTCGTTAGTCCATTCACTGTACGTTAACGAGAAATTTTTGAGGTGTAACATTAGCCCCCCCCCCCCCTTTTGGAACATTCGTCCTCGAATGTTAAGCACTCGGAAATTCTACAAAAATTTTACTAGAGTTTTCCCTATAATATGGCACTACCATCCTATCACAACAGCCCACAATAACATCACCTCACAGGGCCACATCACAATAGCAATATAAGTTGGCCACACGACCCATATGCATGAAAAGAAAATATACATACCTCATAATCTCGATGTTTCATCGTGGATCTCTTCTGGGGGCTGAAATAAGTGCGGGTATTTGGTTCATACTCTCTTACCTTCCCAAGTCATTTCTTCTCGGTTATTATTTCGCCACAAGACTTTAATCGAGGCTGCTTCCTTATTTCGAAGTCTCTAAAGTACTTGCTCGTCTAATATGGCAAGGGGCACTTCTTCATAGACTAGCTTTTCTGTCACTTGAACATCATCTATTGGAACAATCCTCGTAGGATCTCCAACACACTTGCGGAGCATTGAGATATGAAAAACTGGATGGACTGATTCAAGCTCTGGAGGCAAGTCCAATTCATAAGCTACTTGACCTACCTTGCGAATAATCTTATAGGGTCCAATGTATCGAGGACTCAATTTTCCTTTCTTGCCAAACCTCATCACACCTTTCATTGGCGACACCTTCAAAAATACCCAATCATCAACTTGAAATTCTAAGTCTCGCCGGATTGTCCGCATAAGATTTTTGGCGACTTTGAGGTTTGTCATTAATCGATCTCGGATCACCTTGACTTTTCTCTTTTGCTTGTTGAATTAACTCGGGGCCTATTAGTCATTGTACTTCTCCTATTTCAAACCATCCAATTGGAGACCTACACTTCCTTCCATATAAAGCTTCATGAGAGCCATTTGGATCTTGGAATGGTAGCTATTGTTGTATGCAAACTCAATTAGAGGTAAGTGGTCATCCCAACTACCCCCAAAATCTAGAACACATGCTCTTAGCATATCCTCCAAGGTCTGAATGGTACGTTCGGCTTGCTCATCAGTTTGCGGATGAAATGCCGTGCTGAGCCTTACTTGAGTACCTAAAACTTCTTGGAAAGATTTCCAGAACTTGGTTGTAAATTGCGCTCCTCTATCTGTGATAATGGACATTGGGATACCATGGAGTCGCACAATCTCCTTGAGATACTGTTACATTCCGTATTTTGTACCCTCGGGTAAGTCAAGGCAAGTGACACAAGTTGATGGTAAGCCACACTTTGGCCTAGTTTAAGACATAAGTTGCTTATGGAAAATTTTGAAGTGGAAGTATTAAGAAAGGCTAGGGGTAAAAAGGTATATTCGCAATATGACCCGTGAAAATATGGAGAGGGGCTAAGGGCGAATTTGGAATTTTGAAAAAATTATTTTTCATGAGTTGCAAGATCAAAGGAACAAAAAAAAATGGGCTTGGAATAAATGAACCACTTGGGCCATCCACATGAGTGGGCTTAGGCCCAACTAGAATTAAATGGCCACTTATAAAAGATGACCAAGTCATCTTTCCTAACCCATTTTCTAGACATTTCAAGAGACAAGAAAGCAAGAAAGAGAGAAAAAAAAAAAAAGACATGGCCATTCGGCCTTGAAGAAAATCGAGAAGAAAAAAAAATTGTTCAACTTGTTCCTTCTAGCCAAACAATCCCTTGAAGGGTTCTTAGTAAGGTGAAGTGATTGTGGAGCAAGAAGAACTCATATTCATACAAGTTGCCAATTTGAGTCAAGTGAAGAAGTGAGGAAAAAGGTAAGGTTTAATTCTTTTCTTATGTGTTATGGATGTTTGAGTATGTTGTGTCATGAAAAGATGGATGAAATTCATGTGTTATGGAAGTGTGTGTGTGGTGCCGTGACTTGTGTGGTTAGGCCGTGAGTGTGTGTGTGTGTGTGTGTTGTGCGTTGTATGTTGCATGAAAGATTAAATTAAGCTTATGTTGTAGTGTATAGAAAATATGGAAATCCATGAAAAACATGCATATGGGTGTGTTGGCCGAGTGGTATAGATAATGGAAGGGTGTGGCGAATTGATTTTTTTTACTTAGAATGGAAATTGTTGTTATGGTAGGTTCTATGATGTAAGAATAAGGATTTAATGGTTTGGAGGAGTGAAAGTTGGGTTGTTGTGATTGAATTTGAAAGAAGGAAAAAAATGTTGTTGTTGTTTCATTAAAATTAGAAGGTTTTGGGTAAGTAGTATGTTGATGGAGTTGTTGGAATATCATGTGAATTCAATTGTATTGAATTATATTGAATTGTATGGAATTGTATTGAATTGGATTTAATAGAATTGTATAGAGTTGAAATGAATATAATGACTTGTTGGTATTGTTGGTATGAACGATTTGATATTCTCGGATTATAAGTGTAATAGTTGGATTTGGATTGTTGGATGTTATACGTATAAGACTGCTGCCCAAATTTTGTTTATAGGCGATTAGTATTGGTTAAGATTGATATCTTAAAGCCTTACAAATTAACATTTGTTAATTGTGACCAAATTGTAGATTTTTGGCGAACTTGAAGCTTGAGCCAAGTTGGAGACGTGTGCAAAGCGGAAAAGGTATGTAAAGGCCACCTCTCCTTCTCTTGGCATGTCCTAGTTATTATAGGTCGAAATCCGTGTTGTTTACCCTCGGGCACTAAGTCTACTCCTCGGAAACAACACTTGAATTTATTCCTTTTTCATTCGGTAGAATTGAATCCATAATTTACGCTTTAAGGTAAAGTAATGTTCAAATGCGTAAAAGGTAAATGAAATCGGAATGCCTTGAAATCTCCGTGGATGACCCAATAGGACATGATGACCATGTTTTTTTTTTGTATCGTTACTCGATCCGACCCTCGGGAAAAGTCCATTACTTCTTTCGGAAACGACACCTTTATAATCTTATTTTATGTTCTCTCGTTCCGTTGATGGTCTCGAACCTATAACTTGTTCCTTCAAGGTATTCCAAATGGTAATCGGGGGCTACGACCTTAACTCCGATAGACAATGAAATTCTTTGGGTGTCTTGCAATCTTCGTATGACTATGTATATAATGTATACGATTTTATATGAAAATGGGAAATGTCGATAAACGTTGCATATAGCGCATTTCCATTACTTCTTTCATAGAAACTTTATAATCTTATTTTATGTTTTCTTATGGTGTTGCGATTCATTGATATTTCGCCTTATGACATGTTCTGTTCCTTCATATGTATATGACAAGAAATGTTTTAAAGAAAATAATAATCGGCAAGCATGATAGCCTTTACGTCATCCTCTTATCATTGATAGACACATGACTTTCTTTGGGTTCTCATAAATGCTGCTTATATGATATGTATATGACATGTATATGATATGTATATGAAAATGGGGAATTTTGAGGGAATGGATACATGTTGCGCTATAGACGCATTGCCACTCGTTTATAAGCATGCGGATATTGTTGAGCGTAATTCCCGACCGGTACGGAATAAGATGCCCGGACGCGGGGATACATGTGGGAAGCCGACGTATTTCGGCGACGGATGACTTGATATTTTTACATGTATATGATACGAAATGTTTTGAACAAAAGTATGTATAAGCAAGCATGACATCGGCACGAAAGGCACTTGCACGGTCCATGTTGATCCTTTTTATCTCGTTATATGATCTTTGGTCTCACATGTTGTTTCGATTTTCTCGCATGTTACATGCTTTATTGTCTCTATTTCTACGGCAATACATACTCGAGATCATGATACATCTTTGTTCTGTGAATAGACCCCTTTTCTTGGGGGGACGTAGTCTCGTATCGGAACGCGATATAGGCACGGGTTGACGGGCTCGACTCAAATGGAACTTTCCCGTTGTACATCGAGAGGCGCTCCGATGCGTTCCGGAGCTTCTATTTTGGAGTACTACTTTTTGTTATATAATTGGACACGGCAAAGTCGATTACTTGTGCTCATATTAGCTGTTTAGAGGCTCGTGAATTAATTCTTTTTCTCCAAAGGAACTTCAAATGTTTCATCGACCTAAGTTGTCTTTGTTTCCGTAAGGTATAAAATGTCGGCACGGTTGATCTTTCTACTCGTTTACATGTATGCTATTATCGGCGATGTTATGAAGGAAAAAAAAATGCCGGTGTTATCGACATGCCCATACAAATGTAATAAGAATAAGACGTATGACGATCATGGGGATGCCTTTTCATGTTTCGGGTACTCGTCGCGGTCTGGTGGGTCGTGACAAGAGCGTCAACCCCGACACGAAGCATCACAATATACAACATAGCCATCGAAGTGTTAAGGCTAGGGCGGAAGTTAATCGGTCCTTCAATTCTTGGAAGGCACGCTCACAAGCATCATTCAACGAAATTTAGCGACTTGGGTTAGCTTCGTCAATGGAAATTTGAAATAGATAAAAATCCTTCTATGACACATGGTAACATGCGAATCTCGAAAAGCTATGGACTTTGTAGGCGTTGTCGGCCTTGACCCGTCTTCACGGCTTGAACGATTTTACGAGTATCGACTCGAATGCCATCATACTGTGATAACATGACCTAAGAATGTCCACGAGAATTCAACCAAAACTCGCAACTTTGAAAATTTTGCATACAATTCCCCGATTCGAAGAATTCCAATAACAATACGTAAATGGTCGCATGTTTTTGATTACGTGCGAGAATATGCAAAATATCATCGGTGAATACTATTACGAATAAATCCAAAGAGGCCTAAATACATTATTCATTTGATTCATGAACACGCTGTCGGAGCATTAGTTAACTTAAATGAGATCACCCGAAATTCATATGGCCATATCTTTGGAAAGCTATTTTGGGGATATCTTCTTCTCCGAACTCTCGCTTGATGATAACTCGACCTCGAAATCCTATTTTGGAAAACCACTTGGCACCTTATAATTGATCAAACAAATCATCAATCCTTGGGAGAGGATATTTGTTGATTATCGTCACCTTGTTCACTTCCTATAATCGATGCACATTTGTAGGGAGCCATCTTTCTTTCTCACAAATAGGACGGGTGCTCCCCACGGTGATGAACTAAGGTGCTGATAAACCCCACTTCTCGAGCAAATGCTTTCAGCGTGCCTTTGCTTTCTTTCAATTACGGGGCCATCCGGTAAGAGACGAATAGAAATAGGCTTGGTGTCGACAACATCAATAGCGAAATCAATTTCTCTTTCCGGAGGATGGCACAGGAAGTTCATCTGTAAATAAATCCAAGTTCGTTCAACTACTAGGGCAATTTGGAAAGTTGGCACCTTTACTTCAGTATTTGTCACAACCCAACTTGATAGGGCGTGATGGGCACCCGACCCTTACTCTATCCCGTATTTTGTACATTGGAACAATCCGAGCTAACCATGATAAGTTAAGGACAAGACTATTTCGGGATACGAGGTAGAGACTTTTGACCCCCGATTTTGTTTTAAGGCACTGTTGCTTATGATTTTCTTGGTATGAAATATTAAGGAAAATTTGGGGTTGAAAGTGAATTATGGAAAGTTGGTAATTTCATGAAAATGGCCACATGTGGCCGTGTGATGTGGGTGGGCCATGGGCCACATGGATGCATAATATAAGTATAAGAAAGGTGATTAATTAATCATATACATCATCTTCACCTTAGAAACTCTAGAAACTTGGAGAGATATGGGGGAAAAAAAAAAGAAGCATATTCGGCCATGGTTGGCCGAATAGGTGTCCATAAAAAATTGATCAAGAAAAATTATTTTCTTCTAGCTTTTCAACCAATTGGAAGGTCCTCTATAACGTGGAGTAACTGTTGGAGCAAGCAAACCATTCATTTTTGCTATCACAAACTCTGGCCAAGTTGAGGAGTCAAGTGATAAAGGTAAGGTTTAATCCTCTTTTTCATGTGTTATGGATGATTTGTACATGTTGTAGTGTGTAGAAATGGATAAAAATCATGAATCTTGCATGGTGATGTTGAGGGTTTTTTG
>NC_081353.1:7560775-7575136 GCF_029784015.1 Lycium ferocissimum
ACGGGGGTTTCTCTCCAAAACCCCCCATCCCGCTCCCAAGAAGTGGGCGCACCCCCTTTGTTTTGTAGCAAAGTAGTCTTTCCCTTTGCCTGTGCCCAAATAAAAGGGTAACATACCTAACTCGAGGTATCCGGCGATCTCTTCTGCATGGAGTAGCTCGTGCGTGATCACAATGAACTCATAGGCATCCTCGTCTGGTGCTCCTGTGAAAATCGGTGGGGCCAACCTCATGTACCTCCTTCATACTGGCGTGTCGCGAATCCTCACCATCTGTGAGGGAAGAGATAAGAGTCAGATACTAATTTGGTCTTTCCAGATACCAATTTGAATAAGGTAGCACGATGGAAACAAAGAAGATGAGATTTCTAAAATGTCCCATAGCCTCTTGCAGATAAGTACGGAGCTCATCGTACTGATCTACGAGACTCTACTAGACACGCTCTTCTATTAAAGACCGATTAACATAGGGCTCTGATACCAACTTATCACGATCCATTTTAGCATAGGTCATGCGGGCACCTACCATTCCCCCCTCGGTAGGCGAACCCTTAAATCAACGTTCACAATCAATAAATATAATAAAAAGCGAAAGAAGTGAATGACGTAAGACTCACAATATCGTATAATATAGAAAAGTGCGGAAGTAAATGAAACCGCGTGTACGGTACGGTCGTACAAGAGCATCTAAATACGAATAACTATGGTCTGAATAATAACACATAAAGTGTCTCAATCATGTCTTGAAAGGAAAGTAAGACATAAACAATAGAAGAGTCTTCGATGCACTACAATCGAATCTGGGATAACATCAGGGCCCAACCTAAGGCAACATCCATCCCAACTTCGCACCGAAAGGAGTTCACATCATTGTCTCGACATCATAGTCTAAATATGTGATTCACTATACTATGTCTCTCCAAAGGTAAACCATAACCTACCGTTTAACCGGGACCCCTGACAACTAACAAGTAACTCTATACTTGCCCTTCCACGAAGATCAGAACCAAAGTAGTCTAAGCATAATTGAATTCTAAATTAGAAATCATGAATAATGATTCTAATATCGCTATGATATCAAATAGGTCTAATTTAACCCTAGAAATTGGAAAAACGGGCCCACAAAGGCAAAACGGGAAATTCATGGATAAAATACCAAATCGAATCCTAGGTAATCATAACCCAATCATTTATTATTAATTTAGCTCAAGAACTATCCCCAAATTTGATTTCTAGCAAAACCCCCAAATTAGGTATGAACCCTAATTTTCCAAATCTGAAATTCAACATTAAAATCACTAAGCTTAGATTCATCATATTTTAGTATTAGCATCATCAATTTTATCAATTATAACCCTAGGGAGAAGTCTCCCAAAACGCTTCTTCAAATTCTACTTCTAAGGGATTGAAAAAGGAAGGGATGATTCTAAGATGATAATGATAAAAGAGAAGAGTAAAGGATTAGGCAAAGTTTACCTCTAAGAGTTTCTTCAAATTATCTCCAAGAACAGTTTCTCTAGGTTCCAATACTGAGATATGAAATAATGACGGTCTAAGTCTTATTTAAGACACATTAAATGAAATAACACTGCCCGTGACCGCCACGGCGAGGGTATTGCCTCTACAGCGGCGCCGCTGTGGTATCGGGGCCACCGCTGCAGTTTTGAAGGCCCAATTACTCGCAGGTACCCGCGGCGGTCACTTCACAGCATAAGCGGTACCGCGAGGTAGCTCTAGTGCCGCCGTTGCGGGCACCCGGTTTCAAGAAAGTCCCCATGTTTTCTAAGTCTTCCATCGAATTTTTGGGTTATTCTCGAGGCCATTTGCTCATGCAAAAATATGCTACGAACGCACTCGTGATTTTAGAATTTCCAACAGAGGTCCCGTTGACCGAGTAAACCACCGATGCTTACTTCCCATTTCCTATCCAAAGTCTCGAGATGCACTAAAATGCTTTGGGAACTGAACCAATCATACATACTAGTTCTAAACAATCATCCGAAACTCTCGGAGTTGATGAAACTCTAGAGAAGGTCTGTTTGCACAAAAGTCAACCTTGGGTCAAAATGAGTCAATAACGCTCGGAACTGGCGAAAGTGCCAAAAGGACTATAACGACAAAACGGGTCTTTATCCTAACTATCTAGCAGGCTACATTGTATAGAAGGCAAATTCCTAGCATCTAACTTAGTGAGCTTACAATTCTTGTTGTAATCGCGGGTGAGGTACTACAACCTTACAAACTTTGTGTAGCGAGCCTTAGTTATATCAATACGAAATTAGGTGTTAACAATGGAGCGGCTTCTAAGGGAGAAAATTGATCAAGTGCTGAAGAAGATTCAAGAAGTTGATCAAGGGTACATAAATACATATGAAGCTTCTATGTGTTTGTCATCATCAAAAAGGGGGAATTGTTAAATAGTTGCTGACTCAATAATAGATGCTGAACTTATAATGATGTTTTGATGATTTGACAAATAATGTACTTGAGACAATTAAGGTAGATATACGGAAGACATTTGAATACTCATAATTCTAAACAAATCTCCAAAAGATTTAGAGAAGCAGTCACAATATCATAGGAACTGGTCAAAGGAATTGATCCTTATCACGGAACACTGGAGACCGTCAAAGAGAAATTTCATGCCAACTGGTAGAAAGAGAATATTAACTCATTCATATTTGATGAAATATTGGATTTTAAGTTAAGGATATATTACCATAAGTTGATCAACATGAAATTATCATTGAAGTAGAAAAACAAAGTTGACACGCATACAAGAAAAAAAAAAAGATCCAAGTCAAACAAGGATTGGTTTTACGGGTACAATTGTGAATCGAATACTTGGTTGGATTCAACAAGACAAGGAGTCAACTACTTCTATATAAATACAACATGAACAAGCATTGGAGCTTACCACAATCACGACATTCCAATGTAAGGCAAAAGTGAGTAGAGTCAACACGTAGTTTCTAGAAGAGCTAGCTACATATCAAAAAAGAACCCGATCTTAGCAAGATTTATAATCAATTTCTTTAGTTGTAATAGTTAGGTTCTACTGGTGGTTCCATATATTTGTTTTTGCTATAATTGTATAACAGGTGTTAGTTGGTATCTAGTTGTAAGGGACTGCTCTGACTGGTCGAGTCATTGAGGTGTCATTAAGTGGGTAGAGACAGGGTATTACAAGGAAGATTGTAAATTTAAACTGCTCGAGTTTAGTGAAATTGGGAAAGTCCTATAAGAGATAGGTCATGGTTTTTGCCTCTCTTGAGCAAGGAGTTTTCTAAGCGAAAATTCTTGTGTTAATTTACTTATTCCACAATTTACCTTCTTGCATAGTTGCTCAAAGAACCTGGTTCATTGAGTACATAGATAGTAGCCAGATCCTAACATGGGGACAAGGATAATTTTGACCCATGATTTATACACACAACATATATAAGTAAAACATGCATCTTTTAGGTCATCACACACACCCGAAAATGAATGAATTTAGTTAGATATCATTTGGAATTTAGCTGGGTTTTCTACCATGATGATGTCTAGCTAAATTCTTTCATTTTTGGGTCTACATGAAAGTTGATATTCAGATGTTGATTTGATTATTTAACTCATCATAGCCGGATTATTAATTCATACCATGCGCTTAATTATCTGTTTGTGTGACCAACAATTACATACTATCTATAAATCTTGAGTTGAGCTTTGAAAATAAAATTCTTGATTGCAGTGAGAATAGAGTTTATTCTTAAATCGAGGCATTAAAGAATTGAAATGTGAATAAGAGGATCGAATAGAAAGCATTCTTAATTCCAGGCATTAAAGAATTAAAATGAGAATAACGATAGAAATGTACCTATTCATCGTGCTTAGTCAATTAGTGCAAGAAATTATTAATGCATTTTTTATCTCTAAACTCATAGAAATATAGGGTTTAGAATAAATTGAATAGGTGAGTGAATATTGACAAATTATTGTGAATATTATCATTCTTACAAGTTAATAACTTATATAAAATAATAAGTCAAATTAATTAAAGAATCTAATAAGATTGATAGATAAACCATAACCGAATATTATTTCTTCTTGAACTAAAACCTTTTTTCTATGTGTATTAGTTAAAAAAATGTTAACTAGATATATTGGAATTAATTTAGTTTAGTAGATAGCTAATTACAAGTACATGAGGGAACTAATTTTTGAAAGTTAGGGTTTATACCCAAATTTGGGTGGGAAAGGTAGGTGCCCGCGCGACTTAGCTAAATTGGATCGTGACAAGTTGGTGTCAGAGCCCTAGATTACCCAATTTATAACACAAGAGCGTGTCTAGTAGAGTTTCATGGATCGGTACGATGAGCTCCGTACTTATCTGGGAGAGGCTATAAGACATTTAAGAAACTTTCAATTCTTTCATTCTCTCGTGCGACTTCATTCAAATTGGTATCTTGTCGATTCCAATTGGTATCTAAACATTCTTATGTTAATCACCCACGAAGGGTGGAAACCTGTCCTTGAATTCTTATGTGAATGGTTGATCTAGGATGTTTTGTGGTTTGGTGCGAGATGTGTTATTCTGACTCGGGAAAGTGATCAAGTTCAGTCTCTAGTGATGGCTTAAGGATTCAATTATGTGGATTCACGATTAGACTTGTTTATTAGAGGAGTTCGTGAGAAATGAAAAGATAGTCCAGAGGGCTACAGGGTCTCCGTGATTTAGCATTTGGTTGCTCGGAAGTGATAGGGTGCATTGATGGCTTAACAATAGTGGGTTGCTCGATGATATGATTCGTTTGACTTCCACTTCATCAAGGCATAATGATGGTTTGCATGACACTGGTGTACCAATGGCGGGTCGACGATTCAGCAGCGGTATAGTATTAGACTTCGGTATATGGGAACAAGTGTAAGTTCGGTAATGACCACCGAATTAGGAAAACGTATTGTAACCGCGTGTTATAAAGAAAGGAAGTTGACAATAAGGACACGAAGGAAGACTTTTGTGGAAAGCGCGTAGCTAAGTGAGACTTCATAGAATATCTTAGCCATGAGTACTTTCCGTGAGATTGGGAAGGAAAAAAAAATTAGTATATGACATGGTTGTCCGGATAAGGTTGAAATTGATACGAGGGCGAATTTCGTGTTCGGTTGTGAAAGGTAAAGAGGGTTCGGCATGACAGAATGGTACCGATAGAAGTGGTCGTCTGAGCTATGGTTATTATTGAGTATTGAATCTTGTGGAAATAATTAGGCATGGTTGGGTAACAGTGGTACTAAATGTTATTCTTGATATAAGCTTGTTGATGTTAAAGGACTACTCGCTATTAAGTGAATGCTACGGGCATATCGTTTAACCGGTAAATTGACTGGGTTGTAGATTTCTGAGAAATTAGTAATCAACTAGTGGAGATGACTTCAAATATGAGCATATGCGATGAGTTAATGACTTCGGAAGTTACTGGTTGCTACACTTCGCTTTGAGGAGATGTATTGATATTGTTTGTGGTTCGTTCGGCTCAGAGGGTTGATTGCTTTAAAGGATCAAGTGGATTTGAGTATTTGCTGGTTGATAATGATAAAGTAATTTGAAATGAAATACGAGAACTGAAGGATTACAATGAGACATCTTGCTATCGTGTTCAGGAGATTAAGGCTCGTAAGATTTGAGATGAAATATGGGTACGTGAGTCATGTTTGGATTGCGGGGGCATTATATCATGGCATTCAGAAAATGGGTGATCGATGAGGTTGATGAGTGTCTTCAAGGTTAAGGGTAGAAAGACAATCATGGAGACAAGAATTAGTGATGTGAGAGCTTGGTTGCGATTGTACAGTGTAGAGTGGGCTTGAGAGTTTATGAATAGGTTGGTATGTTCCGTTATGTTATAAACTAACAGAGATCAGTGGTGGACTGAGGTTGGGAACCTTGTATTCATTGTGTAAAAATTTACTAGATCCCGCCACTAATGGTGTTATTACTCGGCTTATATGATTGAATAAAAAGGGATTGACGCACGAGTGGTTAGAGGTGTTCAGATTCGATGATTGAGGTAAGAGGTGATTCTTCGAGGGCTAGTAACGTTAAGGATTTTAGTAAGGGACTAGTAACATAGGAACTTGGAATGATAGAATAGATGATGATGGGTTGACTGAGTTAAGTTCGGTATACATTCGAAAATTGAGTAAGCTAACTCGAGCAAGAATGTTTCTGTGGGATACATAAGGATATTAGTGAGACTGTTTGTGTGATACACTGGATTTAAAGAGTGTTCAAGTTCAATTTGTAATCGTTAAGGAAACTCTAATATGCAGAGTGTGTGGTACGATCCTATCTCCACGATTAATTCGGCTAGTTGCAAGATTTATGATTTTGTGGTATTCGATGGAGTGGATTTGAGGAATAATTATGATATCCATGATCGTGAAGTGATTAGAAAATTGAGAATTGACGAGTCAAGAAAAGGTATAGTTGATTGTGAACGGATAAAAAAAAGGTACATCTTGGGGATTTTGGGGCCAGTATGGATTGTGGTGTCATTTTCTTGCACATTGCAATTGAGATGTGATTGTTACGTGAGCTTAAGAACGAAATCTACAGAAATAGACCATGTAATATGATAGAGTTCCGTCAGGTTCGTGATTAGTGATTAGTGAGGAGCATACTTCATTGAACCGACATGTTGGGATTTATAAGAAATGGCTTGATGGTGCACCATTGGAAAAGTTTGTAACATTCTACAGTGAATGAGTTAGCGTGATCTAAGAGAAAGGATTCTGGAATTCCTATCATATGAGGCTAGAGTTATATTTTCGGGGAGGGACCTTACTCGTGGTAATACAGTATGATTGCAAGTAATATTGACTGGACAGTTTGGGTAAGCATTTTTGGGTATTAAGGACTAGGGAACAATTGCGTGAGATTTAAGGCGGTAGTGGTAAGATCGGATAATTTCAAAAAATTTCTGACCATATTGAGGTGACACTATGAGAGGTTCGATGGATTTATAATTACTATATGAGGCTTCAGGTTTTGCGTTGAAAGTTCGAGTTTGTATCGGATTCGCGTATCGGGTAAAGGTTGAGGAACATGAAAGATTGTAATTGTAAGGTACAGCTCTTCGTTACTAAGTGATAACTTGGATAGGGCTGAACTTGTAGAGTCAAGGGTGATAGACAGGATTTCTTATGCGTGGTATGACTGTGATTGGTTTTGAAATTCGGAGTCAGTTCTAATTACTATTGGTGATATTCGCGAGTTGTGCATTTATTCAGGGTCAGCGTTGTTCGAGTTAAGCTTAAAGGTCTATGATTATTCTTCCAGGAAGATATCTAAGGATTCGAAGCGTTTCGACTCAGATTTTTGGTATGGCAGGTTTGCCGAGCTTTGTCAGGGTTTTCTAATGGGTTTGATGATACTCTCTGAGATCAGTTAGTTGGACAAAATAATGGTATACAATGAGACTAGTACAGATTTGAGGAGGAACTGTTGTGCGAGAGGTCTTTATAGTGATCAGTTGGGCTCCGACGGACTTTGCTCGGCGAGGTAGTCAATGGTATGGTTCTTGTATTGTGATTTGAAGGTTTAAGAAGACTTGGAACTAGCCAAGTTGGCTGTCAATAAAATCAGCTTTGATGGAATTACGTAAGGATCTCAGATGAATCAAGGATTCTTTCTAGCGAGAGTAAGTTATGGGTTCAGAATTTGGTATGTGTGTTTATACGTTTCTAAGGAATCGCGGTATAAGAAACGACTTTAGTAAGTGGGAAAGGAAGGTTAGCAGAATCAGAGTATTTTATCGGTTCAGAATGGGCTATTATTGTAACCATATTTTAGAGGATTGCATTGATTTGGGAAAGTGGTTGTGGGGCCTATTGATTGCATTCAGAGTTCCGATTTTATCAAATCAGAGAATCCGAGTAAGCGATTCATTATTCGAGAATTGCAAGGGAAATTTGAATAGGAAGATATGAAAATTGAAGCTTGCGCTAAGTTTAGAGAGTTGTGACAGGTAAAGTGAGCGATCAGGTTTTTCGGAATGTTACACCAAATGCTATCTGTTGTATTGATCTTGTGTTTTGTGAGTTAGTTGTTAACCAGGTCTGTCAAGTGTTCGTCCGATCCTTCATGTCTCTACGACGACGAGGTACCATTCTAATGGTTCCTATATCATTCGTTGGGATTCAATTTTATTCAAAGAGAATCTTTCCTATCTAGAGAAACCTGATATATGTTCGAGATATCCTCAGTTGTTGCAAGCTCAGATATCTTTCCCCATTCCCTTCCTTGTCACTCGAGGACGAGCGATTGTTTAATTCGTATCTGATGTAGCGACTTGCTTGGCCGTTATAGTCTTTTCAGCACTTTTTACCCTTTTTCGAACTTCGTTAGCTCACTTTTGACCTTAGGGGACCGTTGACACACTTCTCGAAGGTGTTCGGGGTTGATTGTGGTGACTTTTTGGGAGAAATTGGCTTTAAGCGAAAAAGAGTTGACTGACTTTTGGGTAAACGGACCTTTTTCGAAAATTCATTGATTTCGAGAGGTCCGGATGGTATTTAGAACTTGTGTGTATATTTGGTTCGGTTCCCAATGCACTCCGGTGCATTTTGGGACTTCGATTAGGAAGTAAGAATTGAGGTATCAGGCGTTGACCTGGTCAATGAGACCTCCGTTGAAAACTTCGAGGCCACGAGTGCGTTCGTAATGTGTTTTTATGTGTGTCTGTGTATGTGATTTGTGAGCAAATGTCCTTGGGTATTAGTCAGGATCTCGGATTGAGATTGTATTATTTTGGGAAATTTTGGTGCTGGTGTCCCCCATGGCGGCACCCTTACCGTCCCAGCGGCACCGCCATAGCGGTGGGATGGGCCGCTGGGGTGGCCCAGTGTAATTGTAGCCAACCGTCTCGGCGGTCTGAGAGGCCATCGAGGCGGGATTGCCGCTGCGGTCCCACTGCCACTGTAGCGGTATCGGACCCATTATGTCATTAGTTGTGTATTAAAAGCCCTTAGTCTCTCATTTATTACCATTCCGAAAATTGATCTATTGGGAGAAATCCAGAGGATTCTTGGAGAAGATTCTTGGTGGTTAGTCCTTCTAATCTCCTTGCTATTCCATTACCTCTAATCATCTTAGAATCCCTGTACCTTGTTACTTCATTAAGTAATGGAAGATTAAAGATGGGTTTAATGAATATTCTATCTAGGCTTCTAAATCACGATTTATTGGTGGGTTAGCTTCTTTAAGAATTGAATTGATGATTAGAATCCTTTATTTCATAATTTCTTCCTAATTAGAGGCTGATTTGTGGAATTGAAAGTTAAGGTTTATATCCAAATTTGGGGGTTTTGCCTAGAATCCGAATTAGAGTGATTTGTGGATTATTCTAACTTGCTAATGATGGGAATTGATGTTACACCCCTCACTTTCGTAGTAGTCGAACCTATGATTTCCTAGTCGGGTATGCCCTTGGAATAGAGACTCGAGCCCGAGTTTAGAGGTAGAAAGTGTCCTATCCTATGTACAAGGGTACCAGTAGATGTTCCTTGCAATTTATAGAGTTAGAAGTTGAACGAATCGAATCGACATCGTCGACGGGTCGTCAACATGGTCAATGGACCGTTGATGTACGGCATCGACAGGGTCCCACAACTTTGCATCTGCAGGCGCAGGTCGACGGAGCAAGTCGACGGACCGTCGACCCGCTCGTCGAACCGGACCGCCGTAGCTTTTTGGCTTCCAAGTATAAATATAGGAGCCACGACCTTATTTCTTATTTTCCTCCATTCCAAATCAGAAAAACCCTAATATATTCTTTCCCAATATTTTCCATCATATTAGTGAAGATTTGACAAGACCCGGACCCTGTAAACCCGAGCTTGTGAAGAAGAAGGTTGCTTCTAGGGTTTCTTCAAGGTTGTAAAGCTAGGGAAATTGGAGTTGAAGTGATTCTTGGGATTTTTGACCACCCTCAAGGTATGTAAATGACTTCTACCTTTCTATTTGAGTTTATTATCAAGATTTTTAGTGATTTAAGTAAAGAGAAGGTATTTGTGGGATTGGTAAGTTGATAAAGGACAAGATAGTGACTTGGGGTTATTTTAAGAGGTGCTTGGAAATGGATTTAAGTATATTTTGATATATATATATATATATATATATATATATATATATATGTGTGTGTGTGTGTGTGTGTGTGTGTGTGTGTGTGTGTGTGTGTGTGTGTGTGTGTGTGTGTGTGTGTGTGTTGTCATCGTGTTGTGGGTATTGTGGTTGATGTTGGATCGAATGAGAAGTTGAAGAGTTGTTAAGCTTATAAGGGAAATGTTGCCCATAAATTGTCAAGCTTCATCCGTGTTTAAAATGATTAGTAAGCGAGGTAAATAGTCTAATTGAGACCTATGTTATCTTAATTGTAGACTTGCAAATTCGAGAGGTAGAAGTTGGACGATTGAGTATACTTCGAGGTATGTTAAGGCTATCCTTTCTTTCCTTTGGCATGATCCTATGGTATGATCCAACAAGCGAGTAAGCGAGCTTTCATATTACTCTATTCCTAGAAGCATTAGGAGTACTTCAGTCTTTGATGTTCATGTACCCCGTTTATGAGTGATCCTTCTATTCATGGGTCCAGTCTTATGTAGCCAGTTCTATGCATACAGTTTATTCATGCATTACATTCATTATATATTTATGTACATTGACCCGTGACCAGAAGGCGATATATAAGCGAATATTAGATATATGTAAAGTATGAAAAGAGATACAGGCGTTATATACGCAGTACACATGATGCGTATGAGAATCGGTACGCAAGTACCGCAGCAACGTATATGATGATGATCGCAGAGAGGCCGATATGATATGAGAAAAGAGACAGGCGTTATATACACACACATATATAGATGTATGACCTTCATTGATAGGCATGAGCATGCATATTATGCGCCTACAGTGGCATTGTCTGTTACGTACATTTATGCGGAATACGAGCGAGATACTAGTTCATACAAGTACATGCAGATAGTCATTTCAGCTTATGAGTTCAGATCTTATCCATGATTCTTGTGTATATATATGTTGTCCTTATGCCTTACATACTCAGTACATTATACGTATTGACTCCCCGTTGCTCGGGTGGCTGCGTTCATGCCGCGGTACGGAGTAGACACAAGTGGTCCGGCTCGCAGGACCTCTAGATCTAGCGGTGGTCGGTGCGCTCCGTTTGATCCCGAGGCTGCGATCGGTTTGGTATGCCACCCTTTTTAGATTATTATGCATATGGGTATGACGGGGCCTGTCCCGTCCTTTCTACGGACTTTCATTCCGGTAGGTACGTACGGTTGTATGTAGTAGTCGAGATGATGTAGCCTTGTCGGCACATTCTTTTGTGTACAGTATATGTAGTAGCCTATCTGGCTTGCCTTTGTTCTTCCGCATGTTGTGTATGTATGCAGATTGTACAGAGTTTTGACGTTTCTTTTTTATGAGATCAGTTTATACCATTATGGGCCCTTGATGATTAGTAAGATTCAGATGTGAGTATAGAGGTGTTTGGTCGCTAGAGGTCAGACGCTCGTCACGATTCATCGGCTTGGTCATGACAATTGGTCACCTAGAGGTTTGATTTAATGTTGGGACCTTGAGATCTCTAATTTCACAGTTCTAGTTCATAAATCCTATTCCATAGGTTGGGGATTTGGGTCTTGATAGAAGTAGGGTTGTTTGATGTTCTTCTTGATTCTAATTCCATGATTCGCATATGCCTAGACTTTCTTGATCTCGAGGCTCAGAGGAAAGGAAAGGCTAAGGAGTGATTGTTGGTGTTAATGTTGTTCGGCCTTTCGGGTAGGTTACGGTTTACCCTATGGTGAGACTTCATTTGGCGAAGCATATATTTAGATGATATTGTCGGAGAAAGCATGTAAACCTTCGGGTATGAAGTTGTGTTAGATATTGTCTTAGGTTGGGCCCCGTTATGTTGTGATTGATTTGTTCTATTGTTGTTGGTTTGATGCCACTTGATGATAGTAGATATTGGAGACTAATGATATATCTTGATCATAATATTGTAGTTTCGTACTTGTTGACATTTGATACGAGGATAGCGTTCTATATGGCTTGTATAGCCTTTTCATGATATTGTTGGCGGTAATGCTTGGTACTTGTGATATTGATTTGATCATTGATGTTGAACTCATACATTGCACGCATTCTCATCCTTCATGATATACTGTTGATACATTGATGATACTTGAGGAAAGACTGCGATGAGCTAGGCTCAGTTGGATGAAAGTGACATGAGGACCAATATCCGATGGTTGTTCCGAAATCGTGGTTGTGTTGTAGCAAATCCCGATGTTTGTCCTGAGATCGTGAGGTAGCGGTATCCAGGTTTTCACCAGACCTTGAGGTACATGGAATCCTTGGGTCCCCCATGGGTTGTGCTACCGAGACGTCGATACTTCTGTCCGCAGTACATGTGTTCACAGTATTGCATTGCATCCACATTTCATACATTATTGCATTGCATTGCATTATGGCTTTATGTTGATGATCGGGTGAAATACTTGTATTATTTGGATTTGTATTGATTATATTGAGACTTGGCACACTTGGGATTAGATGTTATAACCTAGGTGACGACGTGTACTTGGTTTCTGATTTATGTTGACTTATACTTGTTGATTTACTTGTCTATATTACTTTATTGTCTGGATTATGTTAGTCGGCCGATGATACCTACCGATCTTGTGGTTTTTCTTGGCTTTATTCTTTGCGTTCTTTTATGAATGCGAGAATTCAGTGTTCGACCCTTGTTTCTCGTGGCTGATAGTCGCTCTAAGAGTTGCTTAAAGTCTACAGGGTGGGCATGAGACATCTGCCGCCTTGAAGATTCTTCTTTATTTATGTCTTATTTTCTATTCTGAGACATATTCGAACTGGATGTATTATCGATATTTCAGACTTGTAGATTCTAGTTAGATGTTGTTGTATGGATTAGACCCGACTCTGGGGTGTATTTTCCGTACTTCCGCATATTTCATATATTATCATCGTCAGATTTATGTGATTTTATCTCTTCCGCTCATTTAATTATATTGTCTATGCTTTTACTATTGTTGGGTTGAGGGTTCGCCTATCGAGGTGGGAAAGGTAGGTGCTCGCACGACTTAGCTAAATTGGGTCATGACAGTCATCTTCCTCACAAACCCAAAATTTCAAAACTCTACCCGATTTTGACCAGGGTTTTGGTAAAAAATGTATACTCCCACTCCTATATCATGAGATAATCTATACATGCATGAGTAAGGAACATGATTTAACAAGATTTCGAGCAATAACACCCCAATTTTCTTAAAACCTCCACAAGAACCACCATAAACACCCACCCGAATTACTCTTCAAATTGTAACCAAAATTCAAACCCTTGAAATACTTTAACAATGGTACACATGATCTCAAGGAAAACAGCACCCAACACAGCCCACATGAAGAAGCCACATGCAATCCTACCGAGCCCAATTTTTCAAATGTTTCTACCAAAATTCCAAAACCCATGAACATGCTATGTGGTAATAAGCAAGTTTAACACCATTCAAATCTATTCTAGAGTAAAAGGAGAGCAAGAAAGCGTACCTGGTTGAAGAAATTTGAGGATTTGAGAGTGATTGAAGACCTCATTTTTACATTGAAATTCACCCGAAATTTTTATCGTTTTCTGTGTAATTTTTTATGTGGGGTTGGGAGGAGTATAAAGGTAGAGTGTTTATTGTGAATGGGGTGGTGAGGGGTTGCCTTTGTTGGGGAGTGGGGGAAGTGGAATCGGTTGAGAGGAGAAGGAGAGGTTTTCGAGTTTTTGAAAAGACTCCTCCTTTACCAATACCTGAAACTGTCTGACGTTCGCTTCTGCGGATATTTTTCCACCTCCGCGGACTCGCTTATGCATGAATATGCAAGTTTCTATGAACCTTCTTCTCTCCAGCTAGATTCGCACCTGCGAATCTTTTCTAGCTTTTGCGATCCCACCGCTGAGAAAAGTTTTTCACACCTGCGAAAATTTTCCTTCTCAATGAAGCCCGCTCCTGCATATAAACATCCGCTTCTATGACTTCACACTTGCGGTGTCATTTCTGCAAGTGCGCTCATTGCTCCAATCTCCAGAGACTACTGGACAGTTAATAGTTTGAATTCAATCTTGCACCTAAATCTTTAGGGGGTTCGTTATGAGACGTTCATGGATCATCGTAGTCTTTGACACGTTTTCAACATCGAAAGTTGAGTTTGAGGTAGCGCAGGTAGACGTAATTGCGTTAAGGTAAGGGAATTATTATTATTTCTCATCTGGGTAAGGCCTAGTGTTT